>NC_053040.3:91155608-91458639 GCF_002575655.3 Aegilops tauschii subsp. strangulata
GGTGTTATTCCGTTCTTTATGAACTTAACACTCTAGATGCATGCTGGATAGCGGTCGATGTGTGGAGTAATAGTAGTAGATGCAGGCAGGAGTCGGTCTACTTGACACGGACGTGATGCCTATATTGCATGATCATTGCCTTGGATATTGTCATAACTGAAAGGACATGCGGTGCCCCCATGTTTGGTTTTGGTAATTGATGACAATCTCTATGGACTAATGGTTGCCTTGAGTTATTTGAAGGTTTTGTCCATAGGCTTTTCTTGGAATACATGTGCTGGTTTCAAGGAGAGTTTGTGTCGACCAAGGTGTTATTCAAGGAATTACTTAAAGATTGGTCTTGTGAGAAGTTGATCAAGTTAAGTCAAAGAGTGAATCAAGTTGATCAACACACAAAGCGTACAAGATGTACCGAGAGGGATCAAGCGATCCCATGGTATGGTAAGCATTGTCAACTACGCTTTGTTTACTAACCCATGGTCTTCGTGAGAGTTCTTTGTGGGGTTAGGTTGTGGTGTGCAAGTTCAAGTGGAGCATCATGAAGAGATCAAATGCTTGAAGCTTGTCGTCCATTGTGGTGACAATGGACTTGTGAAGATGTGTCGAAGAGTGGCTCACCCATAGTGGAGTATGGGGGAGCAATCTACTAGTCTTCACCGAGCCAACGCAATCAAGAAAGGTGGTCCAACTTGAGGGAGTCAAGATCGTCATCATCTAGCTCAAGTGGACCATGTGCAAGGCAAAGGTTTGCCCTTTATAGGTTTTCTATTTTACCGGTCTCATGGTGGTAGTTGGGAGACCGGGTTATAGGATCGTTTGCCGTACTATCAAGGGGGGCTCTCGATGAGTAGCTTGATCGTATCATTCGTAGAGAGCTCAAACCATTGCATCCTTGCATCATATTTCTTGGTTCTTGTTTGGTTTTCTTTGTGAGTCTTAGAGCTTTTGGTCATCTTGATGACAAGATCGAGTTCATCGAAAACGGAGTTCACATACATCTTCTGTGATGTTTTCGATGTTGGAGGTTATGCCGGTTCTTCTCTGTTGGAGGTTTCTCTCCTCTATTTGTTAGGCATACCTCCCCTGCCTCTTCGTTGTTTTGATGCTACTCGTTGTCTTGTATCCAACAAGCTTGAGTTTCTCAATTCGGAGCTCATTTGCAGAAGTTATGGCAGTTCTGGTTTATTGGATCCGTCTGTTGTCTTTAGCTGCGTTTTGAAGGCATCCAAGTGCTAAAGCCTCTGTGGCGTGCGGTAGTACTGCTCAAGGGAGCGGTAGTACCGTAGGGGCCAGCGGTCGCACCGCTCCTGGTGAGCGGTAGTACCGCTGCCTCTAGCCCAGAACGCTGGCGCGCACAGAAGTAGGCGCGGAAGTAATTTTTTACTTCTGCGCCCTACGCGGTAGTACCACTCCTGGTGAGCGGTAGTACCGCTGCCTCGTGTCCTGGCGCTGTTGCATGCGGTAGTAGGCGCGGATGTAATTTTTTACCTCCGCCCTTACGCGGTAGTACCGCTCCCTGTGAGCGGTAGTACCGTGCCGACTTTTTCTCGTAGCTAGCTCCAACGGTTGTAGGCGCGACAGTTATTTTTTACTTCCGTGGTCGCGCGGTAGTACCGCAAGGGCAGGCGGTAGTACCGCTCCTGTAGTAGTACCGCCCTGTTGCCCCTTTGCAGTGTTGTTTCATTGGAGTTTTGCCGCCCTAGCGGTAGTACCGCTCGTAGGAGTGGTAGTACCACTCTGTGCGGGCTGTGAGCATAACGGTTGGTTTTTCCCCCTCCTATAAAAGGGGGTCTTCTTCCCCAATGAATCTTATCCTTTGAGCTCGTGTTCTTCCCCCATTGTTGACCTTCTTCGAGCTTGCTATCTCTCAATCCCTCCATGGATTCTTGCTAGTTCTTGAGGGAAAAGAGAGAGGAGATCTAGATCCACATTTCCACCAATCACTTTCTCCTCTATGTGAGGGGAACCCCTTGGATCTAGATCTTGGAGTTCTTGGTGTTCTACTTCTTGTTCTTCCTCCCATTTTCCTCCCTAGCATCAGTTGCTTCGGTGGGATTTGAGAGAGAAGGACTTGGGCACTCCGTGTGCCCTTGCCATTTGCATTTGGTGCATCGGTTTGAGTTCTCCACGGTGATACGTGGAAGTTACAAGTTGAGAAGCTTATTACTCTTGGGTGCTTGGTGCCCTTGAGCTTGTTCCTCTTGGGTGCTTGGGCGCCCTAGACGCTAGACGGTTGGTGGTGTTCGGACCTCAATCATTGTGGTGTAAAGCTCCGGGCAAGCGCCAGGGTCTCCAATTAGGTTGTGGAGATCGCCCCGAGCAATTTGACGGGTACCGGTGACCGCCCCCAAGGGTTGCCAAAGTGTACGGGTTCGGTGACCGCCCCCAAGGGTTGCCATTTGTATGGGTTCGGTGACCGCCCTCAAGGGTCCCTTAGTGGAATCACGACATCTTGCATTGTGCGAGGGCGTGAGGAGATTACGGTGGCCCTAGTGGCTTCTTGGGGAGCATTGTGCCTCCACACCGCTCCAAACGGAGATTAGCATCCGCAAGGGTGTGAACTTCGGGATACATCGTCGTCTCCGCGTGCCTCGGTTATCTCCTACCCGAGCCCTTTACTTGCACTTTACTTTGAGATAGCCATATTGTTCTTTGTCATATATCTTGCTATCACTTAGTTGCTTATCTTGCTTAGCATAAGTTGTTGGTGCACATAGGTGAGCCTAGTTGTTTTAGGTTTTGTGCTTGACAAATTAACCGCTAGGTTTATTCCGCATTTGTTCAAGCCTAAACCGTAATTATTTTAAAAGCGCCTATTCAGCCCCCCTCTAGGTGGCATCCTCGATCTTTCAATAACTTTGTGCTTTTCTATCAGTTGCTCGATAGTAATTTGTTCACCCACTGTATTATTTGCCTTCATGAGAGAAGCCTCCAGTGAAACCTATGGCCCCCGGATCTATTTTCCATCATATTAGTTTCTGATCTACTATTTTGCAATCTTTTATTTTCAGATCTATAAACCAAAAAAAAACCAAAAATATTTTATCTTCTGTTTAGTTTTATCTATCTCTATCAGATCTCACCTTTGCAAGTGACCGTGAAGGGATTGACAACCCCTTTATCCCGTTGGGTGCAAGTGTTTGATTGTTTGTGCAGGTGCATCTATTGGGGACTTGCGCGTTTCTCCTACTGGATTGATACCTTGGTTCTTAATTGAGGGAAATACTTATCTCTATTGTGCTGCATCACCCTTTCCACTTCAAGCGAAAAACCAATGCAAGCTCAAGAAGTAACAGTCTGACATTCAAATCCCTGTCAATCTTGAGTACTTTCACAAAACCATTATCGACATACCGTCGGATAATGTGATACTTGTGTTCGATATGTCTGGTCTTCATGTGGGATCTTGGTTCCTTTGCTTCAGCAACGACACCACTATTATCACAGTAGAGCACCATTGGGTTCATCACACTTGGGACCACACCAATCTCCTCAAGAAAAATCTTGATCCACATTGCCTCCTTCGAAGCTTCTGAAGCAGTAATATTTTCTGCTTTCGCTGTAGAAATCCGCAACAACGTTTCGCTTGAAACTTTTCCAAACCACTATACCATCATTAAGGGTAAAAAATATCCCGATTGAGATTTATAGTCATCTATATTCAGTCATGAAGCTAGCATCGGTGTTACCATTTACAACGAGTTATTTATTTCCTCCATAGACAAGGAGCATGTCCTTTGTCCTTCTGAGGTACTTAAGAATATTTTTTAACAGCTGCCCAGTGAGCCACTCCGGGATCACTGTGGTACATGCTACTAACACTTAGCACATAAGAAACATCTGTTCTTGTACATATCATAGCATACATGATGGGTCCAATTGCCGAGGCATATGGAACACCACTCATCTGCACAAGCTCATCAAATGTCATGAGACACTAATTCTTGCTAAGTGTTGTGCCATGTGACATTGGGAGAAAACCTTTCTTAGTGTTCTCCATTTTAAACCTCTTTAAAACCTTGTCAATGTACGTGCTTTGGCTCAGCGCAATTAGGCGTCTTGGTCTATCCCTATTCCTATCCCTATAGATCTTAATGCCCGGTATATAAGCTGCCTTGCCTAAGTCTTTCATCGAAAACACACTTTTGAATGAATCTTTTATTGTGCTAAGAAACTTTACATCATTTCCAATCAACAATATGTCATCCACATGTAAAACTAGAAATGTTATAGAGCTCCCACTAAACTTCTTGTACACACAAGATTCTTCATCGTTCTTAATGAAGCCAAATTATTTAACCACTTCATCAAAACATGATTTCGGCTCCTCGATGCTTGCTTCAAACCATAGATAGACCTTTGAAGCTTGCACACCTTTCTGGCATCATTATGATCGACAAAACCTTTCGATTGTATCATATATACATCCTCTTTAAGATTTCCATTTAGGAAAGTCGTTTTCACATCCATCTGACATATCTCGTAATCAAAGTATGCATCAGTTGTCATCATAATCCACACAGGATTTAGCATGGCTACTGGTGAGAATGTCTTGTCATAATCAACTCCCTCAGTTTGCGAAAACCCTTCCCCAACTACCCTTGCTTTATAGATAGTAGGATTACCATCCGCGTCTGTTTTTCTTTTGAAGATCCATTTACATCGACTGCGTTTCACACCCTTTGGAGGCTCAACCAAGTTCCAAACTTGATTATCGTACATGAACTTCATATCGGATTTCATGGCTTTAAGCCATTCTTTTGAGCTGGGAGCTGCCATTGCTTCTCTGTAGTGCGTAGGTTCATCTTCCTCTAAGACGAGTATTTCATTGTGAAACCATTTAGGAGGTTCACTAACTCTTCCTGACCTACGCGGTTAAATTACAGGATTAACGGGAGTTTCTACTACTCGTGTAGTAACTTCTGGTCCAGTTGTGCAGACAACTTCTGGAACAAATTCCGGTTCGCTAGTCCAACTTACTTTTGCCGAAGATTTAGCAATCTCATCAAGCTGTACTATCCTCCCACTTACTTCTTCAGTGAGAAAACTCCTTCTCGAGAACGTGTCTATTCTTTCCAACAAACACTTTGTCATCAGACTTTTGGTACAAGGAATACCCAATTCTTTCTTTGGGATAACCTACAAAGTAACATTTGTCTGCTTTGGGATCGAGTTTATTTGGTTGTAAACGCTTTACATACGCATCACAACCCCAAATCTTGAGATGCGACAAATTGGGTTTCTTCATATTCCATAACTCATATGGTGTCGACTCAACAGACTTAGACAGTGCTCTGTTTAGTGTATATATTGTCGTTTCAAGTGCATATCCCCCAAATGATAAAGGTAGATCGGTAAGTGACATCATGGACCTCACCATGTTTAATAAGGTTCGGTTACGCCTCTCAAACACTCCATTTCTCGGCGGAGTTCCGGGAGGAGTGCTAACAAGATGGACATGCAACCGACGTAGAGGCTAATAACCCAGTCAAGCATCCAACCGCGCCTAATGCCGCGCCCGCTGCAGCGCCGTGGGCTAACCGATGTGCAGTCGTACTGTCCTCTACCATAGCCGTGATATCACCCTCCACCACAACCACACATGGGGTCGAGCACGCCACATCTCCGCCGCGTGACTCCTGCACCCGAGTTGCCGCCCTTTGCCATAACATCTCAGAGCGCACCGAAGTGACATGGAGCGACCCGTACGCAACCATGCCATCGCCCTCCGCTCTAGTACCGTCTCCCTCCATTGCAGTTGCGCTCGCGGGTGCCCAATATGCAGCCCATCCCTGGCCGCCCTCTGCAACGCCTTCGCCATCCATTACACACCGCCTCTCGCGCAGTCGCCGCCGCTAGGAGCTGGAGGGTTGCGTCGTCGCCGCCGCTTGGTAGGGTTTGGGGGAATCAGACGGGGAGAGAGACGAGTCGTGTCAGGAGAGAGAGTGCCGGTTCGACCTTTTTTCGTGCAGTATAGACAAGGGCAATTTTGTCCATCTAAAAACATTGACAGTTATTAGACGGTAGAAGTTAATAGAAGTGACGAAAGTTTTACAAGGGGCATAAAATTATATACTTGATGTCAGATATAAGGAAGAAATAAATTTCCAGTGTCAAATCAAATAAAGAAACAAAAGTTAAAACAATGTTATTTAACGGGAGAGGCGTTTTGGCTCCTGAGAGCATATGCTCCCGGATGAATAGTAAATTCAAAAAAATGTACAAAATAGAAATAAGAATTCTATTTTTTGTAGATATTCGTGTTAGTGCCCAACCATGCTTGGCAAATTTCATGGGAAACGGAGCATCAGTGTTTTGTCGGTGAAAAAAACAAAATTGGGATGACATTTGGTCTTCACTTTGTTTTTTTGCACATGCCAAAATGCTTAACCTTTTTGCCTCAAAATTTGCAGTTAACATTTGGACATTTTTTGAAAACTTATTTTTTGGGCCGAATTGAATTTCCATTATCTATTATAAGGAACTTTCTTGTGCTTTTTGTCGCACCACGACAGCGCACGAGCCCACGGGGCCACGGTGCCGCAGCCAATCGAGGATGCCGACCCCACCTGGAAGCGACAGCCCCACCACGTTTTCCAGAACGTCCTCCACCAAGCGCGAACCGACCACACCTCACCCGTCCCGTCCCGTCCCCTCAAACCAACGCACGAGCGAAAACGAAACCCTCTCCAGGATCCCGCGAAGCGAACTCCCCCCTCTCCCCTCTCCCACCGCGCCCCCAAAATCCGATCGGCGGCCACCCCGCCGGCGGCGCCCAATCCGAGCGGCCAGGGGCCGATTCGAGCGAGCCCCGCGAGGAATCCGAGGGATTCGAGGCGGATTTCCTCGGGGGTAGGAAGGATGATGATGGGGTTCATGGGGAAGAGGAAGGAGCTGGAGCAGGTGGTCGACGGCCTCTGCGACTTCTCCCTCTCCGGCCCCGCCGCCAAGTGCCGCCGGCTGGTGAGCGCCCTCGCCGTCCCCCCGCATTCTCTCCCCGTTCTCGCGTGCCTCTGCTTGCTCGAGCTCCCGTCACGCGTCCCCTGCTTGCGCGCAACTGGTTACGCTTCAAGTCGATGCTTCTGGCGCAGTTCATGCTCGGATCTGTCGTTTCAGACTGGTCAATTTTTTTCCAGCTCTGCCGGTTGGCTGAAGTAGCTGCTGGCTGCGTGTGCATGCTGATTGCTAGGTTTGCTACTGGCTAGGTGGAGTACATCTGTTGTATTAGGTGGTGGTTTGGTGCATGCTGGGCGCTATCCAGTATCCACCCTGTAGACTTTTAGTATTAGCTAGTGATTCATGTGTATTGCTAGATGGATACCAGTTTGTGTGGCACTTTGGCCGGTTGTGTTTGATGTTGTGCTTCTACTGTGATTTGAGAAGCATGGTGAATGCGTTGCTTAATTGGTTGTTACTTAGCTTGCATGTACTTCATTTCTGTCATGTCTTAAACAGGTCCGGGCAGGAGTTGCTTGAGGCCACCTGCATGTGGTTTTATGGAGCTTATGTATGATAAATCTAGTGGAGGACTCCTTTGTTTGATGAATAAACCTGCATGTAGTGTCATGCTACTGTATTTTACACAATTACAAACCCAGAGAAGTGAATTAATGTAATGGTTAGATTACCTGGATCGCGTTTCAGTTCATCGCTACACTCACTACCTTTCTATGCTAGTATGCCTACTGTCACGGCCATGGGCGGTGTCAGTGGCTATACATAAAGCAGTTCCATGCATTTGCTTGATCGATTATATATTGTAGAGTTGCAGTCAATGGCATGCTTAGTCTCTGCAGTACCTTGTCTTTACTGCTTTATAGTTAATTTAAGTGACTTTTCTTACTGCCCTTTCAAGATACTTTTGCAATTAACATCATCTTTTATGGCTCAACATATTTCACTGGGATATCTCATTTGATTATATGCAGTTATGGATGTACTTTGACAGCAAGTGTTATTTCTTTATCTGTGCATTTACCAATGCGTGTCCTCTGTTGGTATGAGCTTCAGCATTGTAACGTTTATTGAGATATTCTGCTTAATAAACATATTGTCTCCTTGCATTCAGTTTAATGACCAGTATTAACGGCAAGTAAGTAAGTTACATTAGGAAGTGCATATGCTGATATGCATGTTGCATTTTTTAGTGCTTCTGTATAAATGAGCATTCTTTCACTACTGGATTTATCTGTTGCTGCAAGTATTTTATTCAGACATTTCTTGCAGCTCTTACATTTTGCTGAATAAATGTTGCTTATTATTTGAAGGACCCTGGTCTCCCACCTATTTTGGAAGAAGAACTACCGTGTCCTTCCATCCCATATCAACATCAGATGTTGGGAGAGGAAATCAACAGTGGTATTAACATGCCCATTGTGGAAGATATGATAGAAGGTGCCATGCCATCTCATCTGTCTAGCGAGGACAAGGCACTTGTTATATACAAGCCAGTAAACAAGCCTACCCTCTTTGGTCTCAGTATCGCAAACCCTTCAATCATAGTCAGTTCAGACTTGATACGTGGATTAAAGAGTAAGTCGATTATGATCAAACTTTTATTATATTTGTATTTGTCTTCTTATACATGTTTACTATTTATAATGCTGCAGTACTCACATTGTGCATGTCTAACATGTCCTGGGTATCAAATGTCATGTATAACCGCAGTTATTGTATTAACATTCTGTAAGCATGACGGCAGTGTTACATTCACGCGTTAATAAATAAGTTAGTGAGGATTTGAGGCTAGGTTTTAGATAGAAACCGGAGAAGGTAGAAAAACAGACAAGAGGTGAGGCATGTAGAAGGTGAGCCAGTTGTGTGCTTCTGTTCTGTTCGCTCTCTCTGGCTCTCTCTGATTTCGCTGTGTAGGGGCCAACTCACCACAAAGTCCTCCAAGGCCCTGTTTCGCCGCTCTGTCCCATTACTGTCACACACACAGCCCATAACAGTAAGAAACTGTGGCATAATACTCCAGTGGTGCTATATGCATGTATGCACAGAACTGTAAAGGTCAAAGTGTTTTGTTGCGTCATGTAGCTAGTGCATATGAACATAACTGGATTCCTAAACCAAACATGGTTAAAGGGGGAGGTTCCCTCCATAACTGTACTCTGTTAGGTGGAAATGAGGCACCCTGCGGAGGCTGTGCCTCGAATGCCAGTGGTCGAGCTCACAGGCGTGTGCTCTAGCCAACTGATAACAGCTTGGTCCTCATAACTCTGGATTCCTGTACACATGTTTCCTCCCATGCAGTTTCATCTCATATGCATCGCCTATTATTGGGAGATAAGACGACGGTCAATTCCAAAGAAAACACATTCTGCATGTTGGTACATTCGGGCCCTGTTGCACAGCATGATGTGCTTTATATGGCTTTTCTTTTCTTAGTATTCTCTTGCTAACTTGTTTGTCCCCTGTTGTGCTAGATTTTATCCATTTTGTGTACTGTAGCCATACATGCTTTTCAACAGTTATCTTACTCCTTTAGTTTTTGTTTGGTCTGTTGTCTAAACTTTGAGCATGATTGGGTTGGGTTCCGTTTTCGACAACCTTCCTGTTTGCGAGCCACGTAATATTTGTCTACTTGTCTGTTGATGACATATAACCCCATCATTTTCTTTGTCCTCTCTCAGATCAACCTTTCAATCAGGGGAACTGTCATGGGCTGGAGGACAATTCTCCTGAGCGCAGCAATTGCTTGGCCTTAGTTCCTTGGACGCCACAGCGGATTGCCATGACATCTGATTGGTCCGCATCCCCACCAGAAAGCACACAAAATGCTGAAGAGCCAATGGACGCTGATGAGACAGAAGTTATTTCTATGGACTTTGAGGAAGCGCCTCAAGCAACTCCGAGGGGAATCGACGTGGATAACATTCACCAGTGGCACCAGCACTGCATGGACCCACCATCGCTGCCGAACGCGTCAGCGCCAGTCATGTGGTCGTGGTGACAAATCTGGAGACGTCCCCCCTTAACTGCAGGTTACTTACACACGAAGGATGAAGAAATTCCTATAGCTGCCCCCCACCGGAAGTGTATGTCTACTTTTGATGGATTGAGAAATGATTGCTATGTGCATAATAGCCCCTCTTTAGCGTAGTGCTGATCTTCATCAGTAACGTCAATAGACTTCTGTGTTAGAAACGTCCCTTTTACAGCTACATGACTACATCGTTGGACTTGTGTGTTAGAAACAGCCCTGTTTCCGGCTTACTGTTGGCGCCCCCAATTTAATTTGATCTGGTATTGTTGGTGCAACATGTTAGTGCCCTTTGCAGCTATTCTTGCAAAACTTAGCTTGCATTGTGGTTTTGAGACCACGGAGTATGGCCATGTCTTGATGATGTTAGACAAGTTAATCTATATATGGGACAATGAAGGAGCTCAACTCGTATGTACTCTCTCTGTAAATAAATGCAAGACAGTGATCTAAAACGTCTTATACTGTTTATTTACAGAGGTACTCCCTCCGTCCCATAATATAGGACGTTTTTTGACACTAGCGTAGTGTCCTTAGTCCCAAAATATAGGACGTTTTTTTGACACTAGTGCTGTCAAAAAGCGTCTTACATTATGGGACGGAGGGAGTAGTACATTTCATCAAGCTTGCATTGAAATGCACTTGTGCGTAAATATGAGCAACATGGTTAAATTGACGTCCGCTGACATCTTGATTGCGGAGGTGCCTCTGCACAATCTGATTCCTTGGCCATCGGATGAGCCGTCACACGGAGCGTCAGCGCAAGCCCTTCTCTGCACGCTTCCAGCTCTGCCTGGAATTGCAACTTACGGCAAGCAGGGAACATGATTGCACAAGTGTCATTCTTGTACTACCGGCTGTGCCATCAGTCTCCCCGTATGAACCACATCCAACTTCGCTCACCCTACATCAGAGGTTTTGTCGACCACAGTTAAAACATGTAGGGTGTGTTTGATAGCTTGCATCATTTTCCCCCCTTGCACATGTATCTCATCTGGGACAGCTGAGCGGATGTAGGCTGAAAATCATGTTGTGCATATGGTTTGGTTGCCTTACTGTCTGTTTATATGATAGCACCGATCCCAGCCCCGTGTTTGGTTGCCTGTTCACGGTTGTGCTCATACACTGCATAGTATTTAGTTGCATATACTCGGTTAGGACCGCTTACCTTGTATCCAATGTAGTGAGCTTATCATCACCTTACATACGATCATGCCAATAAAACAACACTACAATCACGACGAACTGGATGATGATGAAGTTTTCGTCCCACACAACACAAACTGTCTAGGAGGCTTGCCTACTTCAATATTGCTCTTCTGCTTAAGCACAAACTTGGAGTAAGCATCATCTCTGTGTAACGAGTCACCCTGAAACCCTCCCTCTGTATACCACATACCGCTTCGCCATCGCAACGTAGGTTAGCTCGAAGGGGTTGATCGGGATGGAAGACTCAAGTTTACCCATGTTCGGCCCCTCACAACGAGGTAAAAGCCTACGTCCTGCTTTGAGTTGTATTGCTTGAGTATCAATTACAAGGGTGCGAAATCGCCTGACCTAGATCTTGATCAATTGTTTCTTGCCCTAACCCGCTGTAGGGTCTCGTCTTTATATACACAGGTCGAGGCCCTGGGCTTACAAGAGTCCAAGCCAGATCACACAACGTGACCAAGTCGGTTTCTAAGTTGCCTTGCCTTGTTAGACAAGTCACCATCGTGGCGGCTGACACCCTCCGGGTCACAATTCTGCCACCAGGTCTTGGGCCTTCAACATGCCCACCTTGTAAGCCGCCACCAGTCTTCATGTTTCATCTTCTTGGACCTACTTGGGCCTTCTTCATGTAGTGTCGCCAACGATGTAACCCGGCCCTTCCTGGGCGGGTCACACCTCGGGGTTATATCCCCAACATTAGGCCCCAGATTGATTTGAACTGGTTCATGTCAATCTCCACTGCTTCAGGTTGGCGAGTCTTCCTGTCAAAGCTTAACCCTGAATAAATCATTGTAACCCACCATGACATCATGCAAAGTGAATCCATAAAAAACCCATGACATCACAATAGATCTTTTTGCATTAATCAGTCGTTCGAGAATCGACGCGCCTGCACCGTTGAGATAATCATGTTACCTCCTCGATTTCCGCGCATGCCATTTCACTATTTCCTTATAAATAGGGATGTGGGCCCCCCTCTTTTCACTTTTACCCCCGCCCCGCTCTCTTCTTCTTCCTTCTTGCATCGTCTGCCGCCGTTGGAGCTCTACCGCCGCCATTCTTCACCGACGACTCCAACTGTGCCGCTGCATCAACCTGACTAGACCAGAGAATCGCGATACACACCCGCTACTCATCAGCATCACCAGGTATTCAACTTTTCCCACTTCCAATCTGCATTAGGTCACTTCTAGTTCGTCGGTGTTCGTCCAAGTTCATCGTAGTTCATCCACCATGTTGCTTAGCTTAATCCAAAATCAATACCAAAGCCATGCTGTAGTAGTTTTGGCCTTTACCTCAAACCGTAGATGCATCCTTTCTTCCTGAGATTCAATCCCGAGCTTACTAGTTCTTCCACTGCCATATTTTAGGTTTAGCAATTATTCTTCATTTTTTGAATCACCATAGATCCAAAATCATAGGTAGAAATCGTGAAACTTGTTTGTCCCATACTTAGGAAAATTTCATCAGTCTCAGATCCATAGATGACCGCCTTGCTACTGTCGTTTAGGCGGCTCAAATAATACCTTATAACCTGTCATAACCAGACCGTCTTAACCACGAACCTGTGATCCACCAGCAAACAACCGGCTTAAACATGAATTTTATAATCATTAGGCGGTTCATCACAAAGATATTAACCCGCCATACTTTATTCTCAGGACGTAGTTCTTAACCTGCTAGCATGACTAAGACTCCCACTTCTTGTGACTGGGTTGCTTCTGAAGTCTCTGAACTTTCTCTCACTGAATATGTTGACATGGGGGTCCTGCCAGCAAAAGATGTCATCCATTGGCAAGTCCCAGGGGTTGAAACTAAACCTCAACCTAAAGAAGGTGAAGTTGTCACTTTTGCAGATCACCTCCTCCGTGGTTTCTCACCACCCGGGTCAAAATTCTTCTGGGATGTTCTCCCTCAAGATATTGGTCCCAACTCTGTTCCCAATATATGTAACTTTCAAGTTTTCTGCGAAGTGTACCTCCAACAAGAGCCTGAGGTTGATCTGTTCAGAGAATATTTCTACCTCAACCGCCAAACTGAGATGACCGATGGACCTAGTCTCGAGCTTGGTGGAATTTCCATTCAGAGGTGACGAGATGTAGTTTTTCCTGCAGCTATATTACCTATTCACCCCAAAGATTGGAACCGCATGTGGTTCTATTGTCAAGACACATCTCTGGTTCATGAAAATCCCCTGCTGAGTTTTCGCCCTTTCCGGCTTAGCCCTACCCATGCACTTCTAGATCGCATCTCTGCTGCAGAACGGGCTAAGTACTCAACCACTTTTTCAAAGATAAGAGCCCTGGAAGCCAATGGCTTGTCTGGAGTAGACCTGGTCCGCTGCTGGGTCTCGTGGAGAATTTTGCCATTGAGCCGGCGCGGCGGCTTAATGTGTGAGTGCACAGGCAACACAACATATCCTCAACGTTATAATAAGACACCCTTGACTGATGAAGAAGCCATTGCTATGGTTAAATCATTACTTGGGGAAACTCTGGAAAATTGTCGTAAAATAGGAGTGAATCCTTTCTACACGCTTAATGCGGCTCCACCTGTAAGTATCTCAGATGAACTTTTTCAACTTACTTGCCTATTTCCTTGTATTGCTTGCTGCTCAACTCATTGCTTATGTATCCAAAGGCCGACTCTCCTTTCTGGACTAACAAACTGCAAGCCGCCGTTGTCGGTGTCAAAACCGGCAGATCTCGGGTAGGGGGTCCCAAGCTGTGTGTCATGGATCGATGGGTCACAGGAGACAGGGGACACGATGTTTACCCAGGTTCGGGCCCTCTTAATGGAGGTAATACCCTACTTCCTGCTTGATCGATCTTGATGAATATAAAGATTACAAGAGTTGATCTACCTCGGGATCATATGTTGTGGTCTAAACCCTAGAGGTATGATGATTGATGTCATAATGATCTAGCATATCCCTATCGACTAGCCCGGCCTCGGCTTATATAATGTACCAGAGGCCTAGGATAACAAGAGTCCTAGTCGAATACATTGGTGGAGAGGAGTCCTTGTCTTGATCATTAAGTCTTGTGGAATACTCCTTGTATGCGGCATGGGCTGCCCGAAGTGTCCCATGAGTAAACCGCCATGGGGGTCCTCGGCCCGATCCACCTGATCGGGAAATGACGTGGTGAGTACCCCCTAGTCCAGGACACCGTCAGTAGCCCCTGAACCGGTCTTCAAGTTGGGGACGCTCCTCGATTC
Source organism: Aegilops tauschii subsp. strangulata (assembly GCF_002575655.3). Classification (NCBI taxonomy): domain Eukaryota; kingdom Viridiplantae; phylum Streptophyta; class Magnoliopsida; order Poales; family Poaceae; genus Aegilops; species Aegilops tauschii. The sequence continues at coordinate 91,170,025 of NC_053040.3, forward strand.
TTCCGAACTGTTCTTCATCTTCGGTCGTCGGTCTTCAAAACTGGTTCAACAAATCTTCTTATCTTCGATCTTGAGGATCGCCGAAGTAAATCCGAAGAGTTTACACGTTGAGTATCCGAGGACCCCCTTTAAGTTATCGACCTTTATCAATGCCTTATTATTTTTACGCCCACCTCGGGTTTGAAGTTGTTCCCGGGCGGCAGTGTTCTCTTGCGTCCGAGCTCCAACGCCGGACTGCATTCGAGGTACCTTTTGCAGCCGAGCACCAACTGTCCGTGTCAAAACCGGCTGATCTCGGGTAGGGAGTCCCGAACTGTGCGTCTAGGATCGATGGTAACAGGAGACGGGGGACACGATGTTTACCCAGGTTCGGGCCCTCTCTATGGAGGTAATACCCTACTTCCTGCTTGATTGATCTTGATGAATATGAGTGTTACAAGAGTTGATCTACCACGAGATCGTAATGGCTAAACCCTAGAAGTCTAGCCTATGTGTATATGGTAATGAATGCCCTATCCGGACTATGCTCTCCGGTTTATATAGACACCAGGGAGATCTAGGGTTACATGGAGTCGGTCACATAAGAAGGAATCTTCACACCTGGTCGCCTAGCTTGCCTAAGGAAAGTCCGATCCGGACACGAGTATAGTCTTCGGCCTTCGTATCTTCATAGCTCCTCAGTCCGGCCCAATGAATAACAGGCCGGACGCCCGAGGACCCCTTAGTCCAGGACTCCCTCAGTAGCCCCTGAACCTGGCTTCAATGACGAGGAGTCCGGCGCGCAGATTGTCTTCGGCATTGCAAGGCGGGTTCCCCTTTTTTCTGAACTCCAAGATAGTCTTCGGATGCGATGATTGTATCCGGACCTGTTATACACCACACACAACCACAGAGAGAATATAATATTTGCACGAATCTAATCTGTTGACAGCTTCTTTACAACACGACATCGCATCTGTCCGGTTATAATTTCAAACCGTTTTTCTTCTACCATCCCACGTTTCGAGACACGGTTGCTATTGGCATGTCTTGTCGAAGCAGAGATCGTGTCCCCTTATTGCGGGATTCTTATCAATGCGGGCATGGGTAACCCAACCGTGCCATTTACACAGCTCTTGGGAATAGGCGAATCTTAAGGTGAGTGAGGAGGCGTTTAATGTTTGCTGCCTTTATAAGAGGATAAGGATTCCCTCTTCCTCTTCTCATGCTTTCTCTCTGTCTCCGCCTTCCCGATCTCGAGCTCCAGTGCCCAAGTTCTCATCTCCTTTCCACTCAAGCAACCATGTCCGGATCCGGTGGTCAGGGCAAGTGGATGGTCTCCTCCGTCAAGGAGGAGGACATTACTGAGCTCCGAGCGGCCGGATATTTGGTGAAGGGAATCGCCCACCGCTTGCCGGCCGAGGGGCAAATCGTCCCCACGCCGGAGCCCAACGAGAGGGTGGTATTCCTTCCTCATTTCTTCCGCGGGCTAGGGTTTCCACTCCACCCTTTCGTCCGCGGGCTGATGTATTATTACGGGATAGATTTCCATGATCTGTCCCCGAATTCCTTCCTCAACATTTTGGCGTTTATCGCCGTGTGTGAGGCCTTCCTCCGCATCCAGCCCCACTTCGGGCTATGGCTCAAAGTCTTCAACGTGAAGCCGAAGTTGGTGGACGGCCAGCACGCGGAGTGCGGGGGAGCCATGGTGAGAAAGCTATCCAACGTCTCCTGGCCCAAAGGCACTTTTGTGGAGACAGTAAAGGAATGGCAGAAGCAACGATTCTACATCACAGAACCTTGCGGCACCACCTGGGCCGCGGCTGCCGAATTCCGCTCCGGTGCTCCCATGTGACTCACCTCCTGGGTCGAGAAGAGTCCGGACTGGTGTTCACCTGACGAGCTGATAGAGCTACAGACGCGCGTTCAAAGCATGGTGACCAAGAACGTCAAGCTCGTTGACGTCATCCAGGTGATGCTGGTCCGCCGGATTCTTCCCTGTCAGCGCCGAAGCTGCCCTTTGTGGGAGTTCAATTCGAAGAAGCACCAGACCTTGGTAAGGCTCTTCGAGACTACTCACGAAGGCGGCTGGAAGTTGCTTTTTAAGGGCAACGAGAAGCCACCGGCCACGGATTCAGACCGTGGTCACGATTGTACACACCCCGCCAGTAAGGTATGTTATTTCTGACATATCCCCCACCTCATTGTTTCGAGGGTGACATATGAGCTTTTATTATGGTTCCTTTAGGACTGGGTGGAGAGGGCGAAGCGGATCCAGTGTCCGGCTCCACTGCCCGAAGAACCGGTCATCCCACGCCTAGCGGAGATGCTGGTGCCGGCGCCATACAAGGCGCCGGAGAAGAAGGCCAAGAAGAAGACCAAGGGGGCCAAGAGTGGCCCCCGTCGCAAGGGAACTTCGGACGCGACATCCGAAGACGACGAGGCCCATTCCTCCGTCCCTGAGGACAACGACGAGGAGGAGGAGGAGGAGGAAAACAACCCTCCTCCCGAGGAGAAGAAGAAGAAGAGGGCGGCCTCGGCACATCCGGAGGCGAAAGCGCCCAAAAAGGGGAAGGGCGCCCCAACGGTCAACACCGCGTGGGACGTTGACAGTAGTCCGGAACGGCGCCCCCGCACTAAGCCCCCGGCCGCATCGTAAGTGACAGGGCTCGCTCGTGCGCACATCCAGCCCTTTCTCTCCATTATCTTGATGTAGTTAACTGTACTATTGCAGTCCGGCCCGTGACCTAATCCAGCGATCCTCGTCTGGGGGTTCGTTGGCTCCGTCGGAGATGGCGAGCCAGTCGCCACCGCCTGCTTACTCCCCCGGGGCCAGGGACGAGACCGAAGTGCTGTCCCGGAGGGCCGATCCAAACCGGGGAGGAGCCCAGGACGCTGTCAGGGAGGCGCCACGAGGCGAAGCCTCCACTGCCGGACACATGGAGGAGATGATCCCCATGGAAACTGGCGAAGAGGGCCACATCCAGTTTGGCCCTCAGCCGAATACGATTCCGGAGACCCATATGGCTCCGAAGTCGGGCGAGCAGCCCCCTTTGAAGGAGGGGGGTGCGCCGCTTCCGCCGGTGGTCCCTATCCATCCAGGGGCACCAGACAACCTGATGGAGGCGCTGCGAGGCGCCTCTGTTATGGACGAGCACCATGTCCTTATGGGCGCGGTGATTGAGAAGGTTCAGTCTGCCAAGAGTGGACTGAACGAGGCCTGCAGCAACCTGTTGACAGGTTTCAAGGTAAGTGACATAGAAAGAGAAAAAACCCCTATAGTCAGTAGCCACTGAGACACTGTCCGGCGAGAAGAACCGGACAGAGGATCTATTGTAGGAGACTAACATAGCATGTATGCGTAAGCAGGCGTCGCTGTTGGCCGCAACCTCACATGCTGCCGAAGTCTCTGAATTGAGGCGGAGGCTGGAGCAGACCGAGAACGAGCTCGGCGAGGTTAGGGTTCGGCTCCAGGAGAAGCAAGGTGAATAACGCCTTGCCGTATGTTCGGTAAGCGTAGGCGATGTATATTGACTGTAGTGTCGTAATATGTGCAGGAGCCGCGACCAAGGTCGAGGCCCTGAGGAAGGCCCTGGGCGAGGCCAAGGAGAAAGCTGTCCAGCAGCAAGCTGCCCGTAAGAAGCTCGAGGCTCGGGTCAAGGAAATCCAGCAGGAGCTCCAGGATGCGGTGAAAAAATGTGAGATCTTGGAGAATGATGCATCGGCTCAAGAGGCCGAGCTCACCAAGGCTCGTCAGAGCATGGAGACCGCACGGAATGAGGCCCAGGCCGCCCTCCAGGAGATCTAGGAGGCCAAGAAGATCACGGCAGCTAAGGCATTTAAGATGCAAAGCAAGTATGCGGAGAAGCAATACCTTTTACTAACCCGGGTTCGGAGTTCCCCAGGGGCTTTTCCGGATCTACCACGCAGCGTATCAGACGCTGCAGAGTTCTACTGAGCCGAAGGAGGAGGTTCGCAGTACGCGACTCCAGAGCATCCCGTGTCCTTCATCGATCAGCTGAAGCAGCCGGTGGAGCTACACAGGGTGGCCGAACTAGCCATGAAGGATTTGACAATCCGGCTATGGCCAGCCGAAACTATGCCCGGCAGTTACTTCGGACTCGTGAGGCGTCTGGTGGAGGCCTGTCCGCGGCTGGACGTCATCAAGCACTCCGCCTGTATTGAAGGTGCCCGTATGGCCTTTGCTCGCTGCAAGATGTGGTGGGCGAAGATGAATGTTGTTGAAGTTGCCAGCGGGCCGCCGAAGGGCAAGGAGCACCGCACACCCAAGCGATATTTCGCGGATGTCATAGAGGGGTCTCGACTTGTGGCGGCGCAATGTTCGTAGGACATGGTATTTGAATAAATGTATTCATGTTGCCTTTGCCTTGTATTATGGGAACAAAGCCGGTGTTTGTAAAATAATTTTATATGCTTTGAATTGTTTCCTCCTGTGCGGCCGTGTTATTTGTAATCTGAGGGTTGGCCAGTCGTCGGCTTCTGCCCTCACGTAGGTTGTATGGAGGTGTTCGGGATGGATTCTAAACAATGTTGATCCAATTATATGGTCCTTTGGCGGAGTTGTTTAGCGCAACGAACAAGGCAATCAGACTGTACGGCTTGAACGCCCTGACTTAGCCATAGGAGTTTTATAATTAAGCAGGTGTGCAGCCCCTGGTCCAGGCCAGGGTGATGTCAGCATCTGATCGGGAAGTGCCGATCCTTCGCATGATGCGGAAAAATCTCCAACGATTTTGTAACCCTCGAACAGCTGACCAGCTCTCGCTGTATCATGACAGTCAGTTTTCGGCTTTCTCTACTGAGGTGCTCATCCGGTCAAGGCCAGGGCACAATCGCAGTAGTTCTCCCTTTACTACCCTAGCCGATGGAGCGGAACGTAGGGTAGCAAGCACAGGAGCCGGGCAACCCAACTATTGACCAAAGACATGATTCAGAGCCAATGCATATAATGCTAAATTCGGGGTGCCAAACTTTTGTATAAGGAGTGTTCGGACTTTGCTGCCGTATTGTGGGGCAATAAGTAGCCCCTGGCGAATATGAAACGTACAGAAGAGTATCGATGCAGCAAATAAGCAGATCGAAATAAAACGAAGTAAGAAGTGAAAACCACAGAAGCTGGGCCACGAACCATTTTTATTATAACTGGATGGATACGTCAAGGCGTATCTTGTACAGGTGGTGCGAGAATTATCCGGGCTATTTAACATGCTGGAATCAGTAGGGCGCAGCGTGCGGGTCCTGAGAAATAAGTATGAATACCGTCAAGAAGAACGTATAAAGGTTACCCTACACACCTATGCTGCTTGCCTCCGTTGTATGCCAATCCTTCCAAAGGACTCGTGATCAGGCCCGTGGAAAGAGGAACCTGAAACAAGAAAAAGGTAAAAGTACATGTGTCTGGGATCTTTCTGGCCAAACTGTAGATCCCGGGTTATCTTGTGCCTCCGTCGATGTCCATGGAATTTTGAGTGCGTAATTGTGTACGCGTGGTACGAATGCCACTACCTCATTGGAACTGGGACGGAGACCGAATTGCTAGTCGAGCTCTTGACGACCCGCGCCGTCCTGTTGCAGTGAAGTCCAGAACCTCTTAATGATGTCCGAGGGCTCGACAGCCGTACTATGGTGATGCTTGGGAAGGCCGCTCTGTACTTCTGCTGCTAGGGCGGCGGCGTGCTCCTCTGTTCGGAGGGAGCGTTATGTATTGCCATTGACTGTTATGACGCCGCATGGACCGGGCATCTTGAGCTTGAGATAAGCATAGTGTGGCACTGCGTTGAATCTAGCAAACGCGGTTCGTCCGAGCAGTGCGTGATAGCCGCTGCGGAAGGGGACGATATCGAAGATTAACTCTTCGCTTTGGAAGTTGTCCGGAGAACCGAAGACCACCTCCAGCGTGGTTGAGCCCGTACAGCGGGCCTCTACGCCTGGTATGACTCCTTTAAAGGCAGTCTTTGTTGGTTTGATTCGTGAGGGGTTAATGCCCATCTTCCGCACTGTGTCCTGATAAAGCAGGTTGAGGCTGCTACCACCGTCCATCAGGACTCGTGTTAGGTGAAACCCGTCAATAATTGGGTTGAGGACTTGTGTGGCTGAACCGCCATGGCGGATACTAGTTGGGTGATCCCGGCGATCGAAGGTGATCGGGAATGATGACCACAGATTGAATTTTGGGGCGACTGGCTCTACCGCATAGACGTCCCTAAGTGCTCGCTTACGCTCCCTTTTGGGGATGTGCGTAGCGTATATCACGTTCACTGTTTTGACTTGAGGGGGAAATTTCTTCTGCCCCCCAGTGTTCGGCTGCCGGGGCTCTTCATCCTCATCCTCACTTTGTGATCCCTTTTCCTTGTTTTCGGCATTTAACTTGCCAGCCTGCTTGAAAACCCAACAATCTCTGTTGGTATGATTAGCTTGCTTATCCGGGGTGCCGTGTATCTGGCACGGACGGTCGGGTATGCGGTCCAGGCTGGAAGGTCCTTCATTGTTCCTTTTGTAGGGCTTCTTCCGTTGGCCGGACTTGGAGCCAGTGAATCCGGCATTGACCGTGGTGTCATCGGTGTTGTTGCCATTGCTTCGGCGTTTGTGTTTATTGCGCCGGAGCTTGCTAGTGCTATTCTTGGCCTCGGAGGGGCCTGTCTCGCTGGCTGTGTTGTTACTACGGGCCAGCCAACTGTCCTCTCCTGCGCAAAAGCGGGTCATGAGTGCCGTGAGGGCTGCCATGGACTTCGGCTTTTCTTGGCCGAGGTGGCGTGCTAGCCATTCGTCACGGATGCTGTGTTTGAAGGCTGCTAAGGCCTCGGCATCCGGACAGTCAACGATCTAGTTCTTTTCGGTTAGGAACCTAGTCCAGAATTTTCTGGCTGATTCCCCAGGTTGTTGAACTATGTGGCTTAAGTCATCGGCGTCTGCTGGCTGGACATAGGTTCCTTGGAAGTTGTCCAGGAAAGCTTCTTCCAAGTCCTCCCAGCTGCCGATAGAATTTTCAGGCAGGCTGTTAAGCCAGTGCTGAGCTGGCCCTTTGAGCTGTAGTGGGAGGTATTTAATGGCGTGGAGGTCATCTCCTCGAGCCATATGGATATGGAGAATGAAATCCTCGATCCATACTGCGGGATCGGTTGTGCCGTCGTATGATTCGATATTGACGGGCTTGAACCCCTCGGGGAATTCGTGATCCAGTACTTCATCTGTGAAGCAGAGAGGGTGTGCGGCGCCTCTATATCGGGCCGCGTCGTGGCGTAGCTCTGATGGAGTCCGTTTGCGGTATTCGGCCCGGGCGTGGTTAGATTTATCACGTCCGAATAGGTAGCCGTCGTCGTGCCTCGAGGCGCGCCCTTGCGATCCGTAGATCGATCTTGTATGTCCTGCTCTATCATCCAGGATCTGCCGAAGGTCGTATGTGTGACCTCTAACTCTTTCGTCTCTGTTTTTACGAGGCGGTGGGGCAGGCTGCTGTTCGGCCTGAGTTGCCACTTTATCCCGGCCACGGGATGGCCGGTCGGCCGCCCTTTCTCGACCGCGTGGTGGTCGTTCAGCATTACACGAGGGAGATGTGCGCTCCGGTGCTTCCTCATCGAATTGAGGTAGCAATCTGCGTTTCGGGTAGCTCTTGGCTGGGCGCCTGGGGCCGTATTTTTCGGCTGTCAGGACATTAGTCCATCTGTCGACGAGCAGATCTTGTTCGGCTTGAAGCTGCTGCTGTTTCTTTTTCAGGCTCTTTGTAGTGGCTATGAGCTGAAGCTTAAAGCGCTCCTGCTCTAGAGGATCTTCTGGCACGATGAAGTCTTCGTTGCCGAGGCTTGTCTCCTCCTCGGAGGGTGGACGGTAACTATCGTCCTCCGAGTCATCTTCTATGGCCTGTTCATCAGGGTTGTCTTGCCTGTTGTCGTGTTCCTCCTGTTCGGATGTAGCTCCGACAGGGTCTTTGTTGTTTTCGGCGTCACCCGGAGTACTATTTTCTCCGGTGCCAGTATTGCTATCTTTTGAGCGGTGAGGCTTAGAACGGCGCTTGGGGAGTCGGCGCTTGGACTGTGTCTCAGAGGTTTTATTCGCATCTGGCTCTTCGTTGTCGTCGCCAGATCCTTTGGGTGTATCAACCATGTACACGTCGTACGAAGAGGTAGCCGTCCAACGTCCGGTGAATGGCGGGTCTTGGCCTTGCTCCATATCAGCATCGTCGTCCATACCGTCGATGTCTTCGGAGCCATAGTCAAGCACGTCGGTTAAGTCATCGACAGTGGCTATGAAGTGGGTGGCGGGTGGGAAGCAAAATTCCTCGTCATCCGTCTCTAGCTCGACCCGAACATAGTTCGGTTGTGAGTCCTCCAAGGATAAGTTCTTTAAAGAATTTAGCATGTCACCAAAAGGTGAGTGCTGGAAGAAGTCCGCGGCGCCAAATTTGAAAATCGATAACCGATCCAGCTCGGAGTCCGCAGGCGTGCCTGATCTGGAACGTGTAGCCGAAAACGAGTCCGGAGTTCCATTGACGCAAGTATTGCAGGATGTCGAGTCCGTGTGCAGCTCCAATGCCGTGGACCTTGTGGCCTCGAAGGGCACGATCTGCTTCGGTTCTGAGGTCGTTGCAGCAGGATCCATCTCCTGGGTGTGATCCGATGACAGATTTAAGTCATGTTCATCGGAGAGAGGGGGGCCACTGCCGCAGTCTTGAATCCATCGGAGATCAAGTCTCCGCGAGTATCCGCGACGCAGTTCAAGCTTCCAAATCTGACCTGATGGCCAGGGGCATGACTATCGACCTGCTCCAGATGGCCAAGCGAGTTGGCCCGCAGTACGAAGTCGCCGAACACAAAGGTTTGTCCGGGGAGGAAGGTTTCTCCCTGAACGGCGCCATTACTGATGATCGAAGGGGCCATCGAATCCTTTGCCGATGGCACAGTGGAACTCTCAATGAAAGCACCAATGACGGTGTCAAAACCGGCGGATCTCGGGTAGGGGGTCCCGAACTGTGCGTCTAGGATCGATGGTAACAGGAGGCGGGGGACACGATGTTTACCCAGGTTCGTGAAGGAAATATGCCCTAGAGGCAATAATAAAGTTATTATTTATTTCCTTATATCATGATAAATGTTTATTATTCATGCTAGAATTGTATTAGCCGGAAACATAATACTTGTGTGAATACATAGACAAACAAAGTGTCACTAGTATGCCTCTACTTGACTAGCTCGTTAATCAAAGATGGTTATGTTTCCTAGCCATAGACATGAGTTGTCATTTGATTAACGGGATCACATCATTAGGAGAATGATGTGATTGACTTGACCCATTCAGTTAGCTTAGCACTCGATCGTTTAGTATATTGCTATTGCTTTCTTCATGACTTATACATGTTCCTATGACTATGAGATTATGCAACTCCCGTTTACCGGAGGAACACTTTGTGTGCTACCAAACATCACAACGTAACTGGGTGATTATAAAGGTGCTCTACAAGTGTCTCCAAAGGTACTTGTTGGGTTGGCATATTTCGAGATTAGGATTTGTCACTCCGATTGTCGGAGAGGTATCTCTGGGCCCACTCAGTAATACACATCACTATAAGCCTTGCAAGCATTGTGACTAATGAGTTAGTTGCGGGATGATGTATTACAGAACGAGTAAAGAGACTTGCCGGTAACGAGATTGAACTAGGTATTGAGATACCGACGATCGAATCTCGGGCAAGTAACATACCGATGACAAAGGGAACAACGTATGTTGTTATGCGGTCTGACCGATAAAGATCTTCGTAGAATATGTGGGAGCCAATATGAGCATCCAGGTTCCGCTATTGGTTATTGACCGGAGAGGTGTCTCGGTCATGTCTACATAGTTCTCGAACCCATAGGGTCCGCACGCTTAACGTTATGATGACAGTTATATTATGAGTTTATATGTTTTGATGTACCGAAGGTTGTTCGGAGTCCCGGATGTGATCACGGACATGACGAGGAGTCTCGAAATGGTCGAGACATAAAGATTGATATATTGGAAGCCTATGTTTGGATATCGGAAGTGTTCCGGGTGAAATCGGGATTTTTCCGGAGTACCGGGAGGTTACCGGAACCCCCCGGTAACTTAATGGGCCTTAGTGGGCCTAGGTGGAAGAGAGGAGAGGAGGCCAAGGCAGGGCTGCACGCCCCTCCGCCCCAGTCCGAATAGGACAAGGAGAGGGGGGCGGCGCCCCCCCTTTCCTTCCTCCCCTCCACCTCTTCCCCCTCTCTTTCCTAGTCCAACATGGAAAAAGGGGGGAGTCCTACTCCCGGTAGGAGTAGGACTCCTCCTGGCGCGCCTCTCCCCTTGGCCGGCCGAACCCCCCTTGCTCCTTTATATACGGGGGCAGGGGGCACCTCTAAACACACAATTGATCAACGATCTTTTAGCCATGTGCGGTGCCCCCCTCCACCATATTACACCTCGATAATATTGTAGCGGTGCTTAGGCGAAGCCCTGCGTCGGTAGAACATCATCATCGTCACCACGCCGTCGTGCTGACGAAACTCTCCCTCGACACTCGGCTGGATGGGAGTTCGAGGGACGTCATCGAGCTGAACGTGTGCTGAACTCGGAGGTGCCGTGCGTTCGGTACTTGATCGGTCGGATCGTGAAGACGTACGACTACATCAACCGCGTTGTGTTAAGGCTTCCGCTTTCGGTCTACGAGGGTACATGGACAACACTCTCCCCTCTCGTTGCTATGCATCACCATGATCTTGCGTGTGCGTAGGAATTTTTTTGAAATTACTACGTTCCCCAACAGTGGTATCAGAGCCTGGTTTTATGCATTGATGTTATGCACGAGTAGAACACAAGTGAGTTGTGGGCGATATAAGTCATACTGCTTACCAGCATGTCATACTTTGGTTCAGCGGTATGGTGAGATGAAGCGGCCCGGACCAACATTACGCGTACGCTTACGCGAGACCGGTTTCACCGTTGCGAGCACTCGTTGCTTAAAGGTGACTGGCGGGTGTCTGTCTCTCTCACTTTAGTTGAACCGAGTGTGGCTACGCCCGGTCCTTGCGAAGGTTAAAACAGCACCAACTTGACAAACTATCGTTGTGGTTTTGATGCGTAGGTAAGAATGGTTCTTGCTAAGCCCATAGCAGCCACGTAAAACTTGCAACAACAAAGTAGAGGACGTCTAACTTGTTTTTGCAGGACATGTTGTGATGTGATATGGTCAAGACATGATGCTATATTTTATTGTATGAGATGATCATGTTTTGTAACCGAGTTATCGGCAACTGGCAGGAGCCATATGGTTGTCGCTTTATTGTATGCAATGCAATCACCATGTAATTGTTTTACTTTATCACTAAGCGGTAGCGATAGTCGTAAAAGCAATAGTTGGCGAGACGACAACGATGCTACGATGGAGATCAAGGTGTCGCGCGGGTGACGATGGTGATCATGACCGTGCTTCGGAGATGGAGATCACAAGCACAAGATGATGATGGCCATATCATATCACTTATATTGATTACATGTGATGTTTATCTTTTATGCATCTTATCTTGCTTTGATTGACGGTAGCATTATAAGATGATCTCTCACTAAAATTTCAAGATAAAAGTGTTCTCCCTGAGTATGCACCATTGCCAAAGTTCGTCGTGCCCAGACACCACGTGATGATCGGGTGTGATAAGCTCTACGTCCATCTACAACGGGTGCAAGCCAGTTTTGCACACGCAGAATACTCAGGTTAAACTTGACGAGCCTAGCATATGCAGATATGGCCTCGGAACACTGAGACCGAAAGGTCGAGCGTGAATCATATAGTAGATATGATCAACATAGTGATGTTCACCATTGAAAACTACTCCATTTCACGTGATGATCGGTTATGGTTTAGTTGATTTGGATCACGTAATCACTTAGATGATTAGAGGGATGTCTATCTAAGTGGGAGTTCTTAAGTAATATGATTAATAGAACTTAAATTTATCATGAACTTAGTACCTGATAGTATCTTGCTTGTCTATGTTAATTGTAGATAGATGGCCCGTGCTGTTGTTCCGTTGAATTTTAATGCGTTCCTTGAGAAAGCAAAGTTGAAAGATGATGGTAGCAATTACACGGACTGGGTCCGTAACTTGAGGATTATCCTCATTGCTGCACAGAAGAATTACGTCCTGGAAGCACCGCTGGGTGCCAGGCCTGCTGCAAGAGCAACACCAGAAGTTATGAACGTCTGGCAGAGCAAAGCTGATGACTACTCGATAGTTCAGTGTGCCATGCTTTACGGCTTAGAACCAGGTCTTCAACGACGTTTTGAACGTCATGGAGCATATGAGATGTTCCAGGAGTTGAAGTTAATATTTCAAGCAAATGCCCAGATTGAGAGATATGAAGTCTCCAATAAGTTCTACAGCTGCAAGATGGAAGAGAATAGTTCTGTCAGTGAGCATATACTCAAAATGTCTGGGTATAACAATAACTTGATTCAACTGGGAGTTAATCTTCCGGATGATAGCGTCATTGACAGAATTCTTCAATCACTGCCACCAAGCTACAAGAGCTTCGTGATGAACTATAACATGCAAGGGATGAATAAGACAATTCCCGAGCTCTTCGCAATGCTAAAGGCAGCGGAGGTAGAAATCAAAAAGGAGCATCAAATGTTGATGGTCAATAAGACCACTAGTTTCAAGAAAAAGGGCAAAGGGAAGAAGAAGGGGAACTTCAAGAAGAACAGCAAGCAAGTTGCTGTTCAGGAGAAGAAACCCAAATCTGGACCTAAGCCTGAGACTGAGTGCTTCTACTGCAAGCAGACTGGTCACTGGAAGCGGAACTGCCCCAAGTATTTGGCGGATAAGAAGGATGGCAAGGTGAACAAAGGTATATGTGATATACATGTTATTGATGTGTACTTTACCAGAGCTCGCAGTAGCACATGGGTATTTGATACTGGTTCTATTGCTAATATTTGCAACTCGAAACAGGGACTACATATTAAGCGAACACTGGCCAAGGACGAGGTGACGATGCGCGTGGGAAACGGTTCCAAAGTCGATGTGATCGCCGTCGGCACGCTACCTCTACATCTACCTTCGGGATTAGTATTAGACCTAAATAATTGTTATTTGGTGCGAGCGTTGAGCATGAACATTATATCTGGATCTTGTTTGATGCGAGACGGTTATTCATTTAAATCAGAGAATAATGGTTGTTCTATTTATATGAGTAATATCTTTTATGGTCATGCACCCTTGAAGAGTGGTCTATTTTTAATGAATCTCGGTAGTAGTGACACACATATTCATAATGTCGAAGCCAAAAGATGCAGAGTTGATAATGATAGTGCAACTTATTTGTGGCACTGCCGTTTAGGTCATATCGGTATAAAGCGCATGAAGAAACTCCATAATGATGGACTTTTGGAATCACTTGGTACTTGCGAACTGTGTCTCATGGGCAAGATGACTAAAACACCGTTCTCCGGAACTATGGAGAGACCAACTAATTTGTTGGAAATCATACATACAGATGTATGTGGTCCGATGAATATTGAGGCTCGTGGCGGATATCGTTATTTTCTCACCTTCACAGATGATTTGAGCAGATATGGGTATATCTACTTAATGAAACATAAGTCTGAAACATTTGAAAAGTTCAAAGAATTTCAGAACGAAGTTGAAAATCATCGTAACAAGAAAATAAAGTTTCTACGATCAGATCGTGGAGGAGAATATTTGAGTTACGAGTTTGGCCTACATTTGAAACAATGCGGAATAGTTTCGCAACTCACGCCACCCGGAACACCACAACGAAATGGTGTGTCCGAACGTCGTAATCGTACTTTACTAGATATGGTACGATCTATGATGTCTCTTACTGATTTACCGCTATCGTTTTGGGGTTATGCTTTAGAGACGGCTGCATTCACTCTAAATAGGGCACCATCGAAATCCGTTGAGACGACGCCTTATGAACTATGGTTTGGCAAGAAACCAAAGTTGTCGTTTCTTAAAGTTTGGGGTTGCGATGCTTATGTGAAGAAACTTCAACCTGATAAGCTCGAACCTAAATCGGAGAAATGTGTCTTCATAGGATACCCAAAGGAGACTGTTGGGTACACCTTCTATCACAGATCCGAAGGCAACATATTCGTTGCTAAGAATGGATCCTTTCTAGAGAAGGAGTTTCTCTCGAAAGAAGTGAGTGGGAAGAAAGTAGAACTTGATGAGGTAACTGTACCTGCTCCCTTATTGGAAAGTAGATCATCACAGAAACCAGTTTCTGCGACACCTACACCAATTAGTGAGGAAGTTAATGATAATGATCATGAAACTTCAGATCAAGTTATTACTGAACCTCGTAGGTCAACCAGATTAAGATCCGCACCAGAGTGGTACGGTAATCCTATTCTGGAGGTTATGTTACTAGACCATGACGAACCTACGAACTATGAAGAAGCGATGGTGAGCCCAGATTCCGCAAAATGGCTTGAGGCCATGAAATCCGAGATGGGATCCATGTATGAGAACAAAGTATGGACTTTGGTTGACTTGCCCGATGATCGACAAGCAATTGAAAATAAATGGATCTTCAAGAAGAAGACTGACGCTAACGGTAATGTTACTGTCTATAAAGCTCGACTTGTTGCAAAAGGTTTTCGACAAGTTCAAGGGATTGACTACGATGAGACCTTCTCACCCGTAGCGATGCTTAAGTCTGTCCGAATCATGTTAGCAATTGCAGCATTTTATGATTATGAAATTTGGCAAATGGATGTCAAAACTGCATTCCTAAATGGATTTCTGGAAGAAGAATTGTATATGATGCAACCGGAAGGTTTTGTCGATCCAAAGGGAGCTAATAAAGTGTGCAAGCTCCAGCGATCCATTTATGGACTGGTGCAAGCCTCTCGGAGTTGGAATAAACGCTTTGATAGTGTGATCAAAGCATTTGGTTTTATACAGACTTTTGGAGAAGCCTGTATTTACAAGAAAGTGAGTGGGAGCTCAGTAGCATTTCTGATATTATATGTGGATGACATATTGCTAATTGGAAATGATATAGAATTTCTGGGTAGCATAAAGGGATACTTGAATAAGAGTTTTTCAATGAAAGACCTCGGTGAAGCTGCATATATATTGGGCATCAAGATCTATAGAGATAGATCAAGACGCTTAATTGGACTTTCACAAAGCACATACCTTGACAAAGTTTTGAAGAAGTTCAAAATGGATCAAGCAAAGAAAGGGTTCTTGCCTGTATTGCAAGGTGTGAGATTGAGTAAGACTCAATGCCCGACCACTGCAGAAGATAGAGAGAAGATGAAAGATGTTCCCTATGCTTCAGCCATAGGCTCTATCATGTATGCAATGCTGTGTACCAAACCTGATGTGTGCCTTGCTATAAGTTTAGCAGGGAGGTACCAAAGTAATCCAGGAGTGGATCACTGGACAGCGGTCAAGAACATCCTGAAATACCTGAAAAGGACTAAGGATATGTTTCTCGTTTATGGAGGTGACAAAGAGCTCATCGTAAATGGTTACGTTGATGCAAGCTTTGACACTGATCCGGACGATTCTAAATCGCAAACCGGATACTTGTTTACATTGAACGGTGGAGCTGTTAGTTGGTACAGTTCTAAGCAAAGTGTCGTGGCGGGATCTACGTGTGAAGCGGAGTACATAGCTGCTTCGGAAGCAGCAAATGAAGGAGTCTGGATGAAGGAGTTCATATCCGATCTAGGTGTCATACCTAGTGCATCGGGACCAATGAAAATCTTTGTGACAATACTGGTGCAATTGCCTTAGCAAAGGAATCCAGATTTCACAAGAGAACCAAGCACATCAAAAGACGCTTCAATTCCATCCGGGATTTAGTCCAGGTGGGAGACATAGAAATTTGCAAGATACATACGGATCTGAATGTTGCAGACCCGTTGACTAAGCCTCTTCCACGAGCAAAACATGATCAGCAACAAGACTCCATGGGTGTAAGAATCATTACTGTGTAATCTAGATTATTGACTCTAGTGCAAGTGGGAGATTGAAGGAAATATGCCCTAGAGGCAATAATAAAGTTATTATTTATTTCCTTATATCATGATAAATGTTTATTATTCATGCTAGAATTGTATTAACCGGAAACATAATACTTGTGTGAATACATAGACAAACAAAGTGTCACTAGTATGCCTCTACTTGACTAGCTCGTTAATCAAAGATGGTTATGTTTCCTAGCCATAGACATGAGTTGTCATTTGATTAATGGGATCACATCATTAGGAGAATGATGTGATTGACTTGACCCATTCAGTTAGCTTAGCACTCGATCGTTTAGTATATTGCTATTGCTTTCTCCATGACTTATACATGTTCCTATGACTATGAGATTATGCAACTCCCGTTTATCGGAGGAACACTTTGTGTGCTACCAAACGTCACAATGTAACTGGGTGA
Source organism: Aegilops tauschii subsp. strangulata (assembly GCF_002575655.3). Taxonomy (NCBI): domain Eukaryota; kingdom Viridiplantae; phylum Streptophyta; class Magnoliopsida; order Poales; family Poaceae; genus Aegilops; species Aegilops tauschii. The sequence goes on from NC_053040.3 coordinate 91,186,440, forward strand.
TTATAAAGGTGCTCTACAGGTGTCTCCAAAGGTACTTGTTGGGTTGGCATATTTCGAGATTAGGATTTGTCACTCCGATTGTCGGAGAGGTATCTCTGGGCCCACTCAGTAATACACATCACTATAAGCCTTGCAAGCATTGTGACTAATGAGTTAGTTGCGGGATGATGTATTACGGAACGAGTAAAGAGACTTGCCGGTAACGAGATTGAACTAGGTATCGAGATACCGACGATCGAATCTCGGGCAAGTAACATACCGATGACAAAGGGAACAACATATGTTGTTATGCGGTCTGACCGATAAAGATCTTCGTAGAATATGTGGGAGCCAATGTGAGCATCCAGGTTCCGCTATTGGTTATTGACCGGAGAGGTGTCTCGGTCATGTCTACATAGTTCTCGAACCCGTAGGGTCCGCACGCTTAACGTTACGATGGCAGTTATATTATGAGTTTATATGTTTTGATGTACCGAAGGTTGTTCGGAGTCCCGGATGTGATCACGGACATGACGAGGAGTCTCGAAATGGTCGAGACATAAAGATTGATATATTGGAAGCCTATGTTTGGATATCGGAAGTGTTCCGGGTGAAATCAGGATTTTTCCGGAGTACCGGGAGGTTACCGGAACCCCCCGGTAACTTAATGGGCCTTAGTGGGCCTAGGTGGAAGAGAGGAGAGGAGGCCAAGGCAGGGCCGCACGCCCCTCCCCCCAGTCCGAATAGGACAAGGAGAGGGGGGCGGCGCCCCCCCTTTCCTTCCTCCCCTCCACCTCTTCCCCCTCTCTCTCCTAGTCCAACATGGAAAAAGGGGGGAGTCCTACTCCGGTAGGAGTAGGACTCCTCCTGGCGCGCCTCTCCCCTTGGCCGGCCGAACCCCCCCTTGCTCCTTTATATACGGGGGCAGGGGGCACCTCTAAACACACAATTGATCAACGATCTTTTAGCCGTGTGCGGTGCCCCCCTCCACCATATTACACCTCGATAATATCGTAGCGGTGCTTAGGCGAAGCCCTGCGTCGGTAGAACATCATCATCGTCACCACGCCGTCGTGCTGACGAAACTCTCCCTCGACACTCGTCTGGATCGGAGTTCGAGGGACGTCATCGAGCTGAACGTGTGCTGAACTCGGAGGTGCCGTGCGTTCGGTACTTGATCGGTCAAATCGTGAAGATGTACGACTACATCAACCACGTTGTGTTAACGCTTCCGCTTTCGGTCTACGAGGGTACGTGGACAACACTCTCCCCTCTCGTTGCTATGCATCACCATGATCTTGCATGTGCGTAGGAATTTTTTTGTAATTACTACGTTCCCCAACAGTTCGGGCCCTCTCTATGGAGGTAATACCCTACTTCCTGCTTGATTGATCTTGATGAATATGAGTGTTACAAGAGTTGATCTACCACGAGATCGTAATGGCTAAACCCTAGAAGTCTAGCCTATGTGTATATGGTAATGAATGCCCTATCCGGACTATGCTCTCCGGTTTATATAGACACCGGGGAGATCTAGGGTTACATGGAGTCGGTCACATAAGAAGGAATCTTCACACCTGGTCGCCTAGCTTGCCTAAGGAAAGTCTGATCCGGACACGAGTATAGTCTTCGGCCTTCGTATCTTCATAGCTCCTCAGTCCAGCCCAATGAATAACAGGCCGGACGCCCGAGGACCCCTTAGTCCAGGACTCCCTCAGTCCAGGACTCCCTCACCAACGCTGGACTGTATCCGAGCTCCAATGTCGGACTATATCCAAGGTGTCATAGATCACCTTGGCTTGAAGAAGTTTAAAGGAGGTTAGCCGAGCTTAATGCCGGAAATGCCCTCTATAGAGCCAGCCACTTGCATCCGAGCTTTATGCCGGACTGCTTCCGAGGTGATGCACCACCTCAGGCTTGGGCTAATTTTGGATGCGTTTAAATTTATTTGCTGTCAATACGTATAACCAGTAGCCCTCAAGGTGTGTTTCAGTTGAAAACCCGAGATGCACCTGAAGGAAAACATGAAACCGCTGATCCTAGTAGCCCCTGAGACTCAGGTTGATGCGCGAAATCTGCCTAAGGATCAACTCCTAGCTCGGCAGCATACGTAGGAATAGAAACGCAATGTAATATATTAGAGATAGTAGTGATCGGCGAACGGGCCCTTGAGAGAGGGTCTTGAGAAGCTGCCGCAATATATTAGCTTGATGCCAGATAGGTCCAGATGGTACCTATTGTTGTCCGAAGACGCGTTTGCCCATAGTTCGGTCAAGCTGAACACTAAGCACTTTGAATTTTCTGCATTGAACAGGCAACACAGTAGCCCCCGAGACACCGGTCGGGTGGCAACACCAGATCAGGGGATCGATGTGCCCCTTTAATATTTGTAAATAATAAGCCCGAAGCCCAGTAGGCCCCGAGCCTTAATGCGGGCACGGGTGGCCGAATTAAGGATCGATATCCATAGTAAAATCACAAATTATGTGTAATGATTCTATGTATCCAAGTTCTCTACATCATTAATGCTCGAATCCGTATTGTACAAAACTTTGTTAATCGACCATCGACTTCAACCACTTCGGCCAGTAGCCGAGGAGCGTTTTCCTACTTTATAAAGCCGTTATAAGGGCAAAGATTTATGAAAAAAGGCATCCGGCCATACGGTTTTATAGACAAAGGTACACGGAGAGATATGTTATATTACGTTTTAACGTAAGAAACATCTTCCAAAGAAAATAGTCCCGCTATCGGTTCCTTTCTTTGGGTCGTCATGCTTATCATGATCATGAAACCTCACCTCCGATCCGATCAATGTGGGAGGAAAAATATTGAGGATTTAGTTCGGGGAAAGTTCCCGAACTCTATGGTATTAATGAACCAAAATTTTCACTTCCGTCATTGCCGACCAATGTGATCCTTTAAGATTGCTAGCTTTCGGCTTCACCCAGTCTGAGGTACTAACTTGGATGACCCGGTAGTAACAATCACAGAGGTGCTCCCTTTACCTCCTAGCCGAACAATCAGGAACATAGGGGTAAGCACAGGAGCCAGGCAACCCAGCTTGGCCAAAATCTTAAGTAAAATTGATGCATATTTATGGCTTTATAACGATGATTGCGGAAGGCGGCTCTCGTATATTAAATACAAACGCCGATGATATGTTTATTTTGACTCCGTTGCGACCGTTTATCATTTGAAAGTGGCCCATCGTCGGCTTCCACCCCCTTGTAGATGCTACGCAGGGTGTTTTCTCAATAACCAAACAACCCTTAGCCGACGTCTCGGTGCCCGAAGGCGATTGTGTTAGCGGAAACGAGGCAATCAGATATGCGAGCTTTATAACTTTCACTTAGTCATAGGAGCTTAAAGTTGGGAGGCTAGTAATTAGCCCCCGGTTAGTGTTCGGCGACAGTCGAGCCGTAAACACTTTGGCCAATGTTAAGAATGCCGTCATTTAACACGGGGTGACCTCTATCGATCTTATAGTTTAATACAGTGATCGGACCGCTGACCAGTTTATGCTTTATTGTGACAGTCAGTTTTCGGCTTTCTCCACTAAGGCGCTTAACCATGCTAGCTGGAAGCACAATCGCAGTGGTTCTCCCTTTGCGCACGTAGCCGAACAAAGCGGAACATAGGAGGCAAGCACAGGAGCCGGGCAACCCAACTATTGACCAAAGACACAATTCGAAACCGATGCATATATAGCAATATCCGAGAATGTTTTTGCCGAATCTCTAAAGGTGTGCGGCGTTGCACTGCGAGACTTGTGCTGGAAACACACAATTGTTTAAAAGTGCCATAGGCTTGGAAAACCAAAAACTTTAGTAAAAACTTGACGTCCGAACTAAATCAAGTGTTCGGTGCCAATCCGAAAATTGGTCTTAGAAAAAAAATTGTGCTTTTGTCGTGCTTTAACATGACACATCCGATCTCAAGACTTCAAGCGGGTCAGCCTACGGCTTCAAGCTCCTTATCCCGAAGGTGGAGTGCTTCTCCGAGGCCATTTTACCGAACTAAACTCGAGCGGCTTTAGAGAGAAGCTAGGCTATCCGGCTATTGACCATGCTCTGGAGTCGAAAAAGGAGCGGTAGAAAAAGACTTTGCAACGACCAAGAAGAAAACACATTTACTATAAAATGGCTCATATAAATTTTAAGAGCCCCCAGTTAACATGGGTAAAGGGATTTTATGTATAATGATTGTATGTACCGAAGTACTTATATCATATGTGTGTTCACCCGAACTTTAAATGCGTCTTAACCGACCGTCGGCTTCTCCCTCTTCGGTCAAGGGCCGAAAAGTGTTATTTACTCCACCTGTCGAGAATATCGATGGTGTTTCCGATAACCAGGCAATCAGGCCATAAGGCTGTAACAGACAAAGCGCTCTCAGGGAACTTATGCTATATTACTGACGAAGTGTAAGAAGCATCTTCAAAGAAAATAGTACCCCCACCTTTACCTTTCTTCGGTTGCTCATTGTAACTATGAGACTTGTGTAATAGATTTTTTGTACTCATGAGTTCCGTTGTGTGCCGACCATGATTGAAAACAATAAGAGCGCTAGCTTTCGGCTTCACCCAGTCCGAGGTCCGAGCTTGGATGACCCGATCGTGACAATCGCAGAGGTGCTCCCTTTACTCCCTAGCCAAACAATCGGGAACGTAGGGGTAAACACAGGAGCAAGGCAACCCAGCTTGCAGAACACTTAAGTCAACATGGTGCATATTGTGGCGTAATACACGAACAAGGAACGAAGCCATACAAGTATAATCATATGCAAGAGGAAAGGCTTCATAAGGGAAGCCCCCAAGTAAACGGTGTATTTGAATTTGTATGTCACAAACACAGTTTTGACAAGGAAGTTTTTCACAAACAACTTTTTGCCAAAAAAGTATAATGCTTGGTCGAACCGAACAAATTTTAAAACTGAAAGTTTTTGAGCATGAAAGCGACTTAGCTGGTTAATGTGCCCGGTGCTGATGACGCGGTCCAAGCTTGATGCGGGACAAGGTTCCATCCCCCAAGCCGGTCCCGAGGTGGCGGAGCGAAGAGCTCGGCACTCCGAAGTGGTGACATAGCACGGCCAATGCAGGCCGGTAGAGTGACGCCGAAGTCCTCGGCGTGGGTTAATGAAGTATTGACGAAGCCCCCCGTCCAGCCGAGGTGACGTGGTATGTCAGTACGCCGAGGTGACAACACTGCCCGACCCGAATCATTTACTTGTGCACAAAAAGTAGTGCAAACCGGAGATAATAGTAATTATAATAAATTAGAAAAATGCTGCATAATAAATAATTTATGCAAAGTGAGTAATAAAGGAAATATGGCCTGTGCGCCGAACAGTCGATGAGGTAGAGCTCTCTCGGCGATGCCGAAGTCCCCGAGGCACCCAAACACGTTGGTATGGCAACACGACCAGCAAGGTGATCACGCGAGCCGATTTACGCCGATTGGGACGACGGCGTCGGCTTGCCGAAGAGACCACGTGACGTAGTCGAAGTCCATTACGTGGCCTGGCGCCGAAGTCAATGTCGATGTAGGGCGTCGACGTGATGCAGTAAAGGCGTGGCAAAGCCTGAATTCACAGGTCGGCCCGAGTTCCGGATGCGGCGTTCACCGAACTATGCACGGAAACTGACCGAACAACCACGCGATCGTCGTTAATGCGGCCGCCATTTGATAGACCTATGTACAGATGATGGAACAAACCAGAGTAATAATTCCTTGGAAAAAATAAACCCAAACAGGCAAAAATTGCTAGGATTAATAGCACCTGGTTTATTTGTCGTAGCAGTCCAAAGAAAAGTGACTCCCAAAATTGGGACTCGATCCGCACACCCATTGCCTGATGGGCGGTGAAGTGACGGCATGGCGATGCTGGTAAAGGTTGGCTCACCGAGGCAAAGCCCCCAGTCCAGCTAACGTGACGAAGCTGGTCGGCTGACGATGCCGAAGTCTCTGGAGTAGGTTGATGAAGGGATGGCGAAGCCCCTGGTCCAGACAAGGTGACGGAGCAGGTCGGTAACGAGACGTTGCAGCTGCCATGTCAGCCGAGGTGTTGAAGTAGTTCGGCGTGATGGACATCGGCTCAAATAAGCAACGGTGCGGCCATGCCGATGCAGGTCATAACTCGTGACGTGGTCAATGCCGGCTTGATGAAGTGACCGTGCGGCGATGCCGATGTGCCCGCTCCGTGTAATCCGTGGGGCGGCGAGGCTGGTGATGATTTATCCTTCGCGATGCCGAACTCTTGTTCGGCTTGCCGAGATGATGATCCGAAGAAGTTGAGCTTGGCTCAACAAAGCGACGACGTGTTCCAGTGCAGGTCGGCAGCCGTGGAGCAACGTCGTCGGGCTGGTTTGACACCAGCGCGACGGTGAAGATCATATTGGAAAAGACTTTAAAATTAGTGGGATGTGTTTGGGAACAAAACATAATACCCCATACAAAACTTCCTTCAAAAAGGATGTTCGAAATCCCGTTCATTAAAAAGATGAACTCGGGTCGGATTCGTTCTCGCGCAGAAAACAGATCTGAAAAGTGATGCACTAATCGGAAGGTTCCCGGAGTTTGAACGGCCGGATCGAGCTGAAATTTTGAGGGGTGGTAGATATAGGAATTTCGCAGCCGATCAACTGTTGGATCTTCCAAAGGACGTCCGAGCTAGATGCTGGACACCACACTCCAAACTCATCCAGATTCCCGTCCAGATTCGACGGGGCTCTGGTATATCGGAGACCGGCGGAGATTGCTCCATTAGAACACGGCAAAATTTTACAGTGTTGTTAGACTCAATTCCGCACAATTCCACCGAAGGAATCGTCAAAGTGATGCTCGAGGAGGTGGTGGTAGCGGATACAAGTTCGCTGTTCGGAAAAACAGCACGGTCGCCCGAGGGCAATGTTAACGTTGAGCCCCCGAGCTCCATGGATGATTCCTCCATGATCTTGATAGAGATCGGAGTTGATGTTGATGAAGGCCCTCGTCCGAACATGATGATTGGAGGTAGGGCACAGTCCTTGGTCAAGCCGAGGTGACCAGTCGAGGCGGCGACGAAGACGTCGACGTCGCAGTTGATCTGTAGGCGAGCCATTGATCCTTTTGCGGACCACACAGCGGAACTCTCAATGAAAGCACCATTGTCGGTGTCAAAACCGGCAGATCTCGGGTAGGGGGTCCCAAGCTGTGTGTCATGGATCGATGGGTAACAGGAGACAGGGGACACGATGTTTACCCAGGTTCGGGCCATATTAATGGAGGTAATACCCTACCTCGAGATCATATGTTGTGGTCTAAACCCTAGATGTATGATGATTGATGTCATAATGATCTAGCATATCCCTATTGACTAGCCCGACCTCGGCTTATATAATGTACCAGAGGCCTAGGATAACAAGAGTCCTAGTCGAATACATTGGTGGAGACTTGTCCTTGTCTTGGTCATCAAGTCTTGTGGAATACTCCTTGTATGCGGCATGGGCTGCCCGAAGTGGCCCATGAGTAAACTGCCATGGGGGTCCTCGGCCCGATCCACCTGATCGGGAGACGATGTGGTGAGTACCCCCTAGTCCAGGACACCGTCAGCCGTGCCTGTTAAGAAGGCTAAAACAAAGGCTAAGGGTACAGGTCGCCGCAAGAAACCATCAGCTGATGAACTGCTCAAGCTTGATGATGACTCAGAGGTAGAACTTGATTCCCTTGGTCTTTTCTTTATACAACTTATTGACGCTGACTCCTCTCCGGGAGAGGCAGAGACCAGCCATGCAGATGCAGCAGAGGTAATTACAACTTCCTCCGGCTCAGAACCCTTACCAAGAAAGAAAATTCGACGGGTCGTCGGAAGGTGAAATTTTCTCATCCTCTTGCTCACTTGGATCCCAATTTTCTTTTGAAGAAACAACAACACGAATTAAGACGCCCGACCCAGAGTGGCGGTTCTCAAGATCTCATCTTTGGCTTACCCAACACACCTGCTCCTCGCAAGCGTCAACATGAGGTGCCATACGACCCCGACTCTCTTTATCCATTAACCGGCCTCATACGTCAACCACTTAATTCTTCCGACTCAAATTACCAGAAAACGCCTCCCTCATCCGGCGACTCTTCTGGGACTTAGATGCCATCTTTTATGATCGCCCAGGGGTAAGTATTTTCATTTGTTTATCAATAACTTATATTATGGATCACCAAGCGGGTCAGAGAAGTCTTATGGTAGATAATGAAACGCAATTGTTTAAACTTACCGAAGATGGTGGTTGTCATGAGAGTAATGTGTTGCTTTAAGCCGGCAAGCTCATCGGTCACCGGCTTAAGTTGAGCTTCAGTCTCTTCGGCTCTCTTCACTAATGTTGTTTTATCAGATTCCCAGGTGGCTCTCTCAGCATCAAAACCTGCTTTAAGCTTCTCAATTTCTTCTAATGAAGCCTTCAGATCTGACTTGGCCTTGGAGGTTTCGGTCTGCTGCAGCTTTAAGCTTCTTCTTAAATCGCCAACTTGCGATTCCTTCACGTTCAATTCTGCCTGCAATAAATAAGTCAATGGTTACAACACAAGGAGCAAGTTTTGGTAATACAATTAATTAAAGTCCCAAGCACATTGCAAGCAATATACTTGGCACTTGGGGGCTAATGTAGGTCACTTCAATCTTTACTAAAGACCCGGCTCATCACTTTGGTAAGGTTAAGCCGGCCCTTGGGGGCTACATGTTTAATTTTCATGATTATAAGTCCCGGCTCACTTTGTTAAGTTAAGTCGGCCCTTGGGGGCTACGTATTTGGATCTTATAGTTAATTATCAGTATGGCTCATCTTGTTACTGTGAATTAATGGTTGAAAAGTTGTACAAGGTTCATTCAAGATTAATATTTGAAGACCCGGCTCATCTTGATAAAGATAAGTCGGCCTTGAGAGGCTACAGTTTGGACATTTTCATCAAGTCTACAGCATACTCAATAATTTCCTATACTCTAGACTTGGCGGCTATATAAATATATATGGAAAGGGATTAGTAACATACCTCATAGCGTTCCTTCATAAGGTTCACTAAGCCAGCTTCCAGATCATGGCTAGTATGAAGGCGGTTCAAATAATCGGTGTGGATATCACTTGCACTAAGGGCAGCATAGCTTTCCAGATCCAGCTTCGCCTTGCCTTTATCCAAGGAAGGATATTCTTCCTTGGTATCATGTTTGGCTAGCACAGTGGAAGCCCCTGGCGTAGTATGGGCTGTCCCAGTGATGGTTACGTCATCAGAGTCCTTCTCAAGAGGGATTTCTTCAGCTGGCTTAGGAGGAGTCGGCGACTTAGGGCTCGGCGGGTCATGACTGGCTGCCGGGATAAGCTCAGTGTCCATTTGATCAAGGATAGTGGCATCAATTGATGGTTGCGGGTCATTAATAAGTTCTTCTGGGTCTTGAGTGAGGGCCTCGGAAGTTTTTGTTGTCAGTTTCTCTGTTTCCACAGCCTTGGGATCACCCGCCCAGTTTTTGTTTTTTGCCTGCTTTGGCAATACCCCCTGCAAACAAAGATACAAAGTTTATGAAGGAACGCTATGAGGTATGTTACTAACCCCTTTCCATATATATTTATATAGCCGCCAAGTCTAGAGTATAGGAAATTATTGAGTATGCTGTAGACTTGATGAAAATGTCCAAACTGTAGCCTCTCAAGGCCGACTTATCTTTATCAAGATGAGCCGGGTCTTCAAATATTAATCTTGAATGAACCTTGTACAACTTTTCAACCATTAATTCACAGTAACAAGATGAGCCATACTGATAATTAACTATAAGATCCAAATACGTAGCCCCCAAGGGCCGGCTTAACTTAACAAAGTGAGCCGGGACTTATAATCATGAAAATTAAATATGTAGCCCCCAAGGGCCAGCTTAACCTTACCAAAGTGATGAGCCGGGTCTTTAGTAAAGATTAAAGTGACCTACATTAGCCCCCAAGTGCCAAGTATATTGCTTGCAATGTGCTTGGGACTTTAATTAATTGTATTACCAAAACTTGCTCCTTGTGTTGTAACATTGACTTATTTATTGCAGGCAGAATTGAACATGAAGGAATCGCAAGTTGGCGATTTAAGAAGAAGCTTAAAGCTACAGCAGACCGAAACCTCCAAGGCCAAGTCAGATCTGAAGGCTTCATTAGAAGAAATTGAGAAGCTTAAAGCAGGTTTTGATGCTGAGAGAGCCACCTGGGAATCTGATAAAACAACATTAGTGAAGAGAGCCGAAGAGACTGAAGCTCAACTTAAGCCGGTGACCGATGAGCTTGCCGGCTTAAAGCAACACATTACTCTCATGACAACCACCATCTTCGGTAAGTTTAAACAATTGCGTTTCATTATCTACCATAAGACTTCTCTGACCCGCTTGGTGATCCATAATAGATAATATTTAACCCGCCTGGCAATTTTTGAACAGGCCCTAGAAGCGCCAATCTTGGCCAGAATATGTTGCTCAAACTGAAGGCAGTGTATTCATTGGTGGAGCAGCTATACGTTGGGACACAACGCATCCTTTCAGCCTTATCAGGCGGAAAGAAACCCCAACTCTGATCAAGATGGTATTAGAGCAACTGTCAACTGCGCCGGCTCAAATTGAAGAGATCAAATTATCAGCCGCCCGCGCCGGAGCCATTGTTGCTCTAGGCCGGGCGAAAGCATGGCAATCAAAACTGACCCGGAGGAGATAGCCACCGGATGTCTAGAGTTCAAGGACGATAAATAAAGATTTGAAGAACAAGACTTCAACAACTGTGTTAGGGAGATGCGGCCTGTAGCGTGCAAGCTTGTAGAAGAATTGAACTTTTACCATTATACGATGGCTTACGATGAAAACAACAACAAAGTTAAGCCGCCCACTCATGAAGTGATGGATCTTATTCCTCCCAGGCGTAAGCACACCTTCACCCCTGATCTTGACTCTTCAATTATACTTAATGATGAGGTCATGTTCGAAGCTTTAACAGGCATCGATTAGACATCGGCTGACCTTCAGATGGTCGAAGAGGAAGAGCAGGCACAGGATGACCCGGAGTATTCAAGGCGCCACGAGGAAAATTGATCCTAACGACGATGATCCAGGCGGCTCTCAGGCCGGTTGTAGGAGTGCAGCTTAAAAAAAACTTGATGCACTTATATTTTGGGCTCCATTGGAAGCCTTGTAATAGGATAGCTTTCAAACAATGATCGGCCATGTCATGCCTTCGTGCATGTTGATCTTGACTTTTGATCCACCAATTTAATCTTTATGATAGGACTGAGGTGATCATACATATGAGCCATAGCATGACCCTTATCCTCATCTGAAGGTTTGCAAGCCCTGTAGAGTTAAATCATGCAGGTGGCTTAAAGATCAACAACTAATGCGGGTGACAACCCAAAGACTTGTAGCCTTATGACCATGGACGTTCAATCCAAAACGTACTGGTGACTTAAAGTCACAAACTAGGGTGGGCTACCAAACCCGAAGACTCGTAGTCTCATAGCCACAACTATTTAAATCAATCACGCCGGTGACTTAAAGTCCAAAGCCAGGGCAGGTGACAACCCAAAATGCTCAAACAAGAGAATCATAATCCGGAGCCTCACGACCTGGGTAGTCAAAATTTGCACAAAAGCAAAAACTTAATAGAAACCATCAAAAAATAAAAAATAAAGAGATACAACCAATATCAAATCTTTGTTAGGTCGTCTTTCAAGACATGACCAAACAAGTTGGCTCACATGCCTTGTGCTTTCAAGGCCGCACAACCGTTGAGTTTATCCTAGGTCACTGTAAGCCGGCTCTCTCGTGACACAAGTCGCCATTTTAACCTTAACAAGTTCAGGGTCTTAAAAAGATTGGCTGTTAAGAGTTCGGCGGGTCACCTGGCGGAGTAGCAAGTTGCAAACAGGCAAGATAACTCACAGTTTGGCATCTCATGCCTGGTCAAGAGGGTATGAAAGCTAAAACCGGTGGGTTGGAAGCCCCCAAGTGACCTTATGATCAAGTAACAAAGACTCAGATACACAGAAATGAATCGACAGAGGCCTTGAATTTTTCAGGGATGCCGACTTTATTATATTTGATCATAAAAAGATATATATACATCATCCAAAGTATGTAGAATGATAAGAGCTAGTGGCTCAGGTGTAGTAAGGCTGAAGATGAACAATGTTCCAAGGGCTGTTGGTCTCCTGCTAAGAGGTGCGTGACTCCTTTTGCTCAAGTATATCAATCAAATAATATGAACCATTCTTGAGATTTTTGCTAATCACAAAAGGTCCTTCCCAGGGCGGGGACAACTTATGCATGTCAGTTTGATCTTGAATCAACCGGAGCACTAAGTTGCCTTCCTGAAACATCCGAGTCTTGACTCTGCGGCTATGATAGTGATGCAGGTCTTGCTGGTATATTGCTGAACGAGCCACCGCAAGGTCACGTTCCTCATCCAAAGCGTCCAGTGCATTTTGTCGTGCCATCTCATTATCAGTTTCAACATAAGCCACCATTCTGGGCGAGTCATGACGGATGTCACTTGGGAGAACCGCCTCTGCACCATAGACCATAAAGAAAGGCGTGTAACTTGTGGATCTGTTGGGGGTGGTATTGAAACTCCAAATCACCGAAGGAAACTCCTCAACCCAACAACCCGACGTTCGCTCCAAAGGAACCATAAGCCGGGGCTTGATACCTCTTAAAATTTCTTGGTTCGCTCTTTCTGCTTGACCATTAGACTATGGATGAGCCACAGAGGAAACATCAAGACAAATATGCTCTCATTGACAGAACTCTTTCATAGCACCTTTAGAGAGATTAGTGCTATTATAAATGATGATACTATGAGGATAACCAAAGCGGAAGATCAACCTTTTCACAAACTGAACTGCAGTCGCTGCATCACATTTACTGACCGGCACAGCCTCGACCCATTTGGTAAACTTGTCAACTGCAACCAAAAGGTGGGTCCTTTTATCCTTAGACCTCTTATAAGGCCAAACCATATCAAGCCCCCAGACAGCAAACGACCAGGTTATTGGAATCATCCATAACTCTTGAGCCAGCACATGAGCCCGCCTTGCAAACTTCTGACATCCATCACATTTGCTAACAATATCCTCTGCATCAGCATGAGCCGTCAACCAGTAAAAGCCATGACGAAAAGCTTTAGCCACTAAAGATGAGCCGGCATGATGACCACAATCACCTTCATGAATCTCCCGTAAGATCTCACGACCCCTGCCAGGAGAAACACAATGTTGGAACACCCCTGTCGCACTGCAATGGTGTAACTCGCCGTTGATAATAGTCATAGACTTAGACCGCCGGGCTATCTGCCTTGCCAACATCTCATCCTCTGGTAACTCGCCCCGAGTGATATAAGCCAAGTAGAGGAGTGTCCAATCAGGAATAGCATGGAGAGCCGCCACCAGCTGCGCCTCCGGGTTAGGGATTGCAATATCCTCCTCAGATGGCAGTTTGACCGAAGGGTTGTGTAATACATCAAGGAACACATTGGGAGGCACCGGCTTACGTTGAGACCCAAGCCGGCTTAAGGTATCAGCCGCCTCGTTCTTCTGTCGATCAAGGTGATCCACCTGGTAACCCTTGAAGTTACCAGCAATGCTTTCAACTGCCCGGTGATAAGCCGCCATGAGCGAATCTTCTGAGTCCCATGTGCCTGAGACTTGTTGGGCCACAAGGTCTGAGTCGCCGAGACATCTAAACCATCTTAGATTCATCTCCTTAGCCATACGAAGGCCATGGAGTAAAGCTTCATACTCAGCTGCATTGTTAGTGCAAGGAAACATTAGCCTTAAAACATAACAGAATTTGTCACCGCGTGGGGAAGTCAAAATAACTCCAGCCCCCGAGCCTTCCAACTGCCTAGACCCATCAAAGTGGATTGTCCAATATGTGTTGTCAGGTTTCTCCTCAGGCGTCTGCAGCTCAGTCCAGTCATTGATAAAAGCCACCAAAGCTTGAGATTTGATGGCTGTACTTGGCACATACTTTAAACCATGAGGTCCAAGTTCAATTGCCCACTTAGCAACCCGGCCTGTGGCCTCCCTGTTTTGAATAATGTCTCCCAAGGGAGCAGAGCTAACCACAGTAATAGGACGACCAAGAAAATAATGTTTCAGCTTGCGACTCGCCATGAACACCCCATATACCAGTTTCTGCCAATGTGGATATCGTTGCTTGGACTCAATCACCACCTCACTGACATAATAAGTCGGCCTCTAAACCGGGTATTCCTTATCCGCCTCCTTGCGCTCAACCACAATCGCCACACTAACAACCTTACTATTAGCCACCACATACATGAGCAAAGGTTCTTTCTCAGTGGGAGCCACAAGGACGAGCGGCTCAGCTAACTGTGTTTTGAGTGCCTCAAACACCTTATTAGCAGCGTCACTCCAGACGAAGTGATCTATCTTCTTCATCATATGATATAAATGAATTGCCTTCTCTCCTAGGCGGCTTATGAACCGGCTCAAAGCCGCAATACGACCCGCCAGGCGCTGGACATCATTAACACACGCCGGTTTAGCCAATGAAGTGATAGCTTTAATCTTCTCTGGGTTAGCCTCAGTACCCCTCTCTGAGACTAGAAAGCCCAATAGTTTGCCTGCAGGCACACCAAAAACACACTTGGCTGGGTTAAGCATCATTTTATAGACCCGGAGATTGTCATAAATCTCCCTTAGATCATCCAAGAGAGTCTCCTTCTTTCTGGATTTGACCATAATATCATCCACATAAGCATGCACATTGCACCCAATCTGATTGTGAAAGCAATTCTAAATGCAGTGTTGATAAGTCGCCTAAGCACTCTTAAGCCCAAAAGGCATAGAGACATAGCAGAAGGCTCTAAAAGGGGTGATAAAAGACATCTTCTCTTGGTCCTTAACTGCCATCTTAATCCGATGATAACCAGAATAAGCATCCAGGAAACATAAATTCTCACAACCCGCCGTGGCATGAATGATTTGGTCAATGCGAGGAAGAGCAAATGGGTCAGCTGGACAAGCTTTGTTAAGATCTATATAGTCAACACACATATGCCAGGTGCCATTCTTCTTAAGCACAAGCACCGGGTTAGCCAACCACTCAGGGCGAAAGACCTCCACAATGAACCCAGCCGCCAAGAGCCGGGCCACCTCTTCTCCAATGGCCTTGCTTGACCGGCTTAAACTTACGATCCACATTAAGAGTGTGCTCAGCGAATTCTCTCAGTACACCCGACATCTTAGAAGGTTTCCATGCAAAGATGTCCTGATTCTCACTGATGAACTCGATGAGTGCGCCTTCCTATTTAGGATCCATATCAACCCCTATGGTGAACTACTGAGATGAGTCGCCAGGGACAAAATCAACCTGCTTGGTGTCATCGGCCGACTTAAATTTCAATAAAGGGTCTTGCTCAGTAGTGGGCTTCTTCAGAGGGCTCATGTCAGCCGGGTCAACATTATCTTTATAAAACTTAAGCTCCTCAGTAGCACAGGTAGACTCTGCCTAAGCCGCATCTCCTTCCTCACATTCCAAAGCTATTTTTTGATAACCATGGATTGTAATTGTGCCCTTTCGCCTGGCATTTTGAGCTGTAAGTAAACATAGCAGGGGCGAGCCATGAACTTAGCATAAGCCGGCGTCCAAACATGGCATGATATGGACTCTTGATCTTGACCACTTCAAACCATAACGTCTCTAATCTGTAGTCATAGTCATCACCAAAGGCGACATCCAGAGCAATCTTTCCAACAGGATACGCCGACTTACCAGGTACCACACCATGGAAGACAGTGGAAGACGGCTTAAGATCCTTGTCAGTTAGGCTCATCTACCGAAACGTGTCATAATACAAGATGTTAATGCTACTGCCACCATCCATAAGTACTTTTGTGAATTTGTAACCCCCAACCTGAGGGGCTACCGCCAATGCTAGATGACCCGGATTCTCAACCCGGGGCAGGTGATCCTCTCGACTCCATGTTCGGATACTCTGACCACCGTAAGTATTGAGGTACCATCAGCTCAATTGCACTGACCGCGCGTTTATGAACCTTCTGGTCTCGCTTGCAGAAACTTGTCGTGAAAACATGATACTGGCCACTGTTGAGCTGCTGTAGATTAGTCTGGTATCCTGACTGATGCTGCTGGTTACCCTAACTAGACTGTTGGTTATAACCACCCTGGTTACCCTATCCTTGACACCCAGAACTTGAGCCGCCACCACCAAAGCCGGGCCCCTGTGAGCCGGATCCTGACCCGCCAGGCGGGCCATTATTGTTGCCATGATTCTGATTGAAGTTGGAATTCCTGTACTCTCGCATAATGAAATAGTCCTTCCAAGCATGAGTCGCTGGTTTATTGGGCAGGCTGTGTTTTGGGCAAGGCTCGTTCATCATCGCCTCAATATGAAAGTTCTTCCCTCCAAAGGACTGCTTAGCATTACCATTATGACGCTGGTTTTTATAACCAGTGTTGGTGTTAGCTACAAGATCTGACCCGCCATCGAGGTGTCTCCGCTTACCACCATTACCTGGGCCATTATGCCCAGCCATATTCTGCTGCTGACCCTTACCGTTGCCACTCTTCTTACCCTTGTTGGACTTCTCATCGTCCGATCCAGGGTCCTTGGTGTTATCAGAGTCAGCATATTTAATGAGAGCCGCCATGAGCTCACCCATGTCATTAGAGTAACGTTTGAGTCGCCCAAGCTTCTGTTTAAGAGGGGTGAAGTGAGAGTTCTTTTCCAAAACCAGAACCGCTTGATTCGCCGCAATGATGAGTGAATGATCTCTGAGACCTGGCGTACCCAAAGGTGAGCCGACTCATCCTCACGCTGCACACAGTTATCCAGATCGATAATCGTTAGAGGCTGCTTACATGTCCCTTGAAAGTTCTTGATGAACCATGCCTTCGAGTCTGCCCATGAGTTGACGGAGTTTGGAGGCAGTCCTTTTAACCATGTACGGGCTGGCCCATCCAACATCTTGGTAAAGTACTTGGCACACACCGCATCATTGACATCCACCATCTCCATGGCGAGCTCATAACTCTCAATCCAACCCTCAGGGAGGATGTCAGCTGTATAATTTGGCACCTTACGGGGACCCTTGAAATCCTTAGGCAAATGCACATTGCGCAAGGCTGGTACCAGACACGGCACTCCAACCGTCCTAGAAATCATCCCAACCTCCATTGCGGTTGAAGGGGTCACCTAAGGCTGTTGATAAGCCCCCAGCCGAGCTGCCGCCGCCTCTGCCGCCCGACTGGCTCTGGCTACATCCACAAGTGCCTGAGCATCAGTAAGGGATGGGTTATGCCCACGGGGCAGGTCATCGTTGCGGGGCGGTTCACGGTGCCGCTCACTGCTCGTGACTCAATGTTGAAGGAAATATGCCCTAGAGGCAATAATAAAGTATTATTTATTTCCTTATATCATGATAAATGTTTATTATTCATGCTAGAATTGTATTAACCGGAAACATAATACATGTGTGAATACATAGACAAACAGAGTGTCACTAGTATGCCTCTACTTGACTAGCTCGTTAATCAAAGATGGTTATGTTTCCTAGCCATAGACATGAGTTGTCATTTGATTAACAGGATCAGCTCATTAGGAGAATGACGTGATTGACTTGACCCATTCCGTTAGCTTAGCACTCAATCGTTTAGTATGCTGCTATTGCTTTCTTCATGACTTATACATGTTCCTATGACTATGAGATTATGCAACTCCCGTTTACCGGAGGAACACTTTGTGTGCTACCAAACGTCACAACGTAACTGGGTGATTATAAAGGTGCTCTACAGGTGTCTCCAAAGGTACTTGTTGGGTTGGCGTATTTCGAGATGAGTATTTGTCACTCCGATTGTCGGAGAGGTATCTCTGGGCCCACTCGATAATGCACATCACTATAAGCCTTGCAAGCATTGTAACTAATGAGTTAGTTGCGGGATGATGTATTACGGAACGAGTAAAGAGACTTGCCGGTAACGAGATTGAACTAGGTATTGAGATACCGACGATCGAATCTCGGGCAAGTAACATACCGATGACAAAGGGAACAACGTATGTTGTTATGCGGTCTGACCGATAAAGATCTTCATAGAATATGTGGGAACCAATATGAGCATCCAGGTTCCGCTATTGGTTATTGACCGGAGAGGTGTCTCGGTCATGTCTACATAGTTCTCGAACCCGTAGGGTCTGCACGCTTAACGCTATGATGACAGTTTTATTATGAGTTTATATGTTTTGATGTACCGAAGGTTGTTCGGAGTCCCTGATGTGATCACGGACATGATGAGGAGTCTCTAAATGGCCGAGAAATAAAGATTGATATATTGGACGACTATATTCGGACAACGGAAGTGTTCCGAAGAAGTTTCGGATAAAACCGGAGTGCCGGAGGGGTTACCGGAACCCCCCGGGGAAGTATTGGGCCTTAGTGGGCCTGAGGGGAGAGAGAGGGCAGCAGCCAGGAGGTGGCGCGCCCCCTCCCATGAGGAGTCCTAATTGGACTAGGGGAGGGGGGCGCGGCCCCTCTTTCCCTCTCCCTCTCCCTCTCTTTCCTTCCCCCTCTCTTCCTAGTTGGACTAGGAAAGGGGAGTCCCACTCCTACTAGGAGGACTCCCCCCTCTCCTTGGCGCGCCCCAAGGGCAGCCGGCCTCCCCCTTGCTCCTTTACATACGGGGGCAGGGGGGCACCTCTAGACACACAATTGATATACGATATTTTAGCCGTGTGCGGTGCCCCCCTCCACCATATTACACCTCGATAATATCGTTGCGGTGCTTAGGCGAAGCCCTGCGTCGGTAGAACATCATCATCGTCACCACGCTGTCGTGCTGACGAAACTCTCCCTCAACACTCGGCTGGATCGGAGTTCGAGGGACGTCATCGAGCTGAATGTGTGCTGAACTTGGAGGTGCCGTGCATTCGGTACTTGATCGGTCGAATCGTGAAGACGTACGACTACATGAACCGCGTTGTGTTAACGCTTCCGCTTTCGGTCTACGAGGGTACGTGGACAACACTCTCCCATCTCGTTGCTATGCATCACCATGATCTTGCGTGTTCGTAGGAATTTTTTTGAAATTACTACGTTCCCCAACAGTGGTATCAGAGCCTGGTTTTATGCGTTGATGCTATGCACGAGTAGAACACAAGTGAGTTTTGGGCGATATAAGTCATACTGCTTACCAGCATGTCATACTTTGGTTCAGCGGTATTGTGAGATGAAGCGGCCCGGACCGACATTACGCGTACGCTTACGCGAGACTGGTTTCACCGTTATGAGCACTCGTTGCTTAAAGGTGACTGGCGGGTGTCTGTCTCTCTCACTTTAGTTGAACCGAGTGTGGCTACGCCCGGTCCTTGCGAAGGTTAAAACAACACCAACTTGACAAACTATCGTTGTGGTTTTGATGCGTAGGTAAGAACGGTTCTTGCTAAGCCCGTAGCAGCCACGTAAAGCTTGCAACAACAAAGTAGAGGACGTCTAACTTGTTTTTGCAGGGCATGTTGTGATGTGATATGGTCAAGACATGATGCTATATTTTATTGTATGAGATGACCATGTTTTGTAACCGAGTTATCGGCAACTGGCAGGAGCCATATGGTCGTCGCTTTATTGTATGAAATGCAATCGCCATGTAATTGTTTTACTTTATCACTAAGCGGTAGCGATAGTTGTAAAAGCAATAGTTGGCGAGACGACAACGATGCTACGATGGAGATCAAGGTGTCGAGCCAGTGACGATGGTGATCATGACGGTGCTTCGGAGATGGAGATCACAAGCACAAGATGATGATGGCCATATCATATCACTGATATTGATTGCATGTGATGTTTATCTTTTATGCATCTTATCTTGCTTTGATTGACGGTAGCATTATAAGATGATCTCTCACTAAAATTTCAAGATAAAAGTGTTCTCCCTGAGTATGCACCGTTGCGAAAGTTCTTCGTGCTGAGACACCACGTGATGATCAGGTGTGATAGGCTCTACGTTCAAATACAATGGGTGCAAAATAGTTGCACACGCGGAATACTCAGGTTAAACTTGACGAGCCTAGCATATGCAGATATGGCCTCGGAACACGGAGACCGAAAGGTGGAGCGTGAAT
This sequence comes from Aegilops tauschii subsp. strangulata, assembly GCF_002575655.3. NCBI lineage: Eukaryota > Viridiplantae > Streptophyta > Magnoliopsida > Poales > Poaceae > Aegilops > Aegilops tauschii. The sequence continues at coordinate 91,206,562 of NC_053040.3, forward strand.
CATATAGTAGATATGATCAACATAGTGATGTTCACCATTGAAACTACTCCATCTCACGTGATGATCGGACATGGTTTAGTTGATTTGGATCACGTAATCACTTAGATGATTAGAGGGATGTCTATCTAAGTGGGAGATCTTAAGTAATATGATTAATTGAACTTGAATTTATCATGAACTTAGTCCTGATAGTATTTTGCAAATTATGTTGTAGATCAATAGCTCGCGTTGTTGCTTCCCTGTTTATTTTTGATATGTTCCTAGAGAAAAATTATGTTGAAAGATATTAGTAGCAAAGATGCGGATTGGATCCGTGATCTAAGGATTATCCTCATTGCTGCACAGAAAAATTATGTCCTTGATGCACCGCTAGGTGACAGACCTATTGCAGGAGCAGATGCAGACGTTATGAACGTTTGGCTAGATCAATATGATGACTACTTGATAGTTTAGTGCACCATGCTTAACATCTTAGAATCGGGACTTCAAAGACGTTTTGAACATCATGGACCATATGAGATGTTCCAGGAGTTGAAGTTAATATTTCAAGCAAATACCCGAGTTGAGAGATATGAAGTCTCCAACAAGTTCTATAGCTAAAAGATGGAGGAGAATAGCTCAAGCAGTGAGCATGTGTTCAGATTGTCTGGGTACTACAATCGCTTGAATCAAGTGGGAGTTAATCTTCCAGATAAAATAGTGACTGACAGAATTCTCTAGTCACCATCACCAAGTTAGTAGAACTTCGTGATGAACTATAGTATGCAAGGGATGACGAAAGTAATTCCCGAGCTCTTCGTGATGCTGAAATCGACGAAGGTAGAAATCAAGAAAAACATCAAGTGTTGATGGTTGACGAGACCACTAGTTTCAAGAAAAGGGCAAAGGGAAGAAGGGGAACTTCAAGAAGAACGGCAAGCAAGTTGCTGCTCAAGTGAAGAAGCCTAAGTCTGGTCCTAAGCCTGAGACTAAGTGCTTCTACTGCAAAAAGGGACTGGTCACTGGAAGCAGAACTACCCCAAGTATTTGGTGGATAAGAAGGATGGCAAAGTGAACAAAGGTATATTGGATATACATGTTATTGATGTGTACTTACTAGTGTTTATAGCAACCCCTCAGTATTTGATACTGGTTCAGTTGCTAAAGAGTAGTAACTCAAAACGGGAGTTGCATGAACATAAACTAGTTAAGGATGAAGTGACGATGTGTATTGGAAGTGGTTCCAAGATTGATATGATCATCATCGCACACTCCCTATACTTTCGGGATTGGTGTTGAACCTAAATAAGTGTTATTTGGTGTTTTGCGTTGAGCATGAATATGATTTGATCATGTTTGTTGCAATACGGTTATTCATTTAAATTAGAGAATAATTGTTGTTCTGTTTACATGAATAAAACCTTCTATGGTCATACACCCAATAAAATTGTTTGTTGGATCTCGATCGTAGTGATACACATATTCATAATATTGAAGCCAAAAGATGCAAAGTTAATAATGATAGTGCAACATATTTGTGGCACTGCCGTTTAGGTCATATTGGTGTAAAGCACATGAAGAAACTCCATGCTGATGGGATTTTGGAATCACTTGATTATGAATCACTTGATGCTTGCGAACCATGCCTTATGGGCAAGATGACTAAGACTCCGTTCTCCGGAACGATGGAGCGAGCAACTGACTTATTGGAAATAATACATACTGATGTATGCGATCCGATGAGTGTTGAGGCTTGCGGCGGGTATCGTTATTTTCTGACCTTCACAGATGATTTGAGCAGATATGGGTATATCTACTTGATGAAACATAAGTCTGAAGCATTTGAAAAGTTCAAAGAATTTCAGAGTGAAGTGGAAAATCATCGTGACAAGAAAATAAGGTTTCTACGATCTGATCGCGGAGACAAATATTTGAGTTACGAGTTTGGTCTTGAACTAAAACAATGTGGAATAGTTTCACAAATTCGTGCCACCTGGAACACCACAACATAATGGTGTGTCCGAACGTCATAACCGTACTTTATTGGATATAGTGCAATCTATGATGTTTCTTACCAATTTACCACAATAGTTTTGGGGTTATGCATTAGAGACAGCTGCATTCACGTTAAATAGGGCACCATATAAATCCGTTGAGATGACATCGTATGAACTATGGTTTGGCAAGAAACCTAAGCTGTCGTTTCTTAAAGTTTCGGGTTGCGATGCTTATAAGAAAAAGTTTCATCTTGATAAGCTCAAACCCAAATCGGAGAAATGTGTCTTCATAGGATACCCAAAGGAGACAGTTGGGTACACCTTCTATCACAGATCCGAAGGCAAGACATTCGTTGCTATGTATGGATCCTTTCTAGAGAAGGAGTTTCTCTCGAAAGAAGTGAGTGGGAGGAAAGTAGAACTTGATGAGGTAATTGTACCTGCTCCCTTATTGGAAAGTAGTTCATCGCAGAAACCAATTTCTGTGACGCCTATACCAATTAGTGAGGAAGTTAATGATGATGATCATGGAACTTCAGATCAAGTTATTACTGAACCTCGTAGGTCAACCAGAGTAAGATCCGCACCATAATGGTACGGTAATCCTGTTCTGGAGGTTATGTTACTAGACCATGACGAACCTACGAACTATGAAGAAGCGATGGTGAGCCCAGATTCCGCAAAATGGCTTGAGGCCATGAAATCTGAGATGAGATCCATGTATGAGAACAAAGTATGGACTTTGATTGACTTGCCCAATGATCGGCGAGCCATGGAAAATAAATGGATCTTCAAGAAGAAGACTGACGCTGACGGTAATATTACTGTCTACAAAGCTAGAATTGTCGCAAAAGGTTTTCGACAAGTTCAAGGTGTTGACTACGATGAGAGTTTCTCACTCGTATCTATGCTTAAGTCTGTCCGAATCATGTTAGCAATTGCTGCATTTTATGAAATCTGGCAAATGGATAAACAAAACTGCATTCCTTAATGGATTTATTAAAGAAGAGTTGTATATGATGCAACCAGAAGGTTTTGTCAATCCTAAAGGTGCTAACGAAATATGCGAACTCCAGCAATCCATCTATGGACTGGTGCAAGCATCTCGGAGTTGGAATATACACTTTGATAAGTTGAACAAAGCATATAGTTTTATACAGACTTGCGGTGAAGCCTGTATTTACAAGAAAGTGAGTGGGAGCACTACAACATTTCTGATAAGTATATGTGAATGGCGTATTGTTGATCGGAAATAATGTAGAATTATTCTGCAAAGCATAAAGGAGTGTTTGAAAGGAGTTTTTCAAAGAAAGACCTCGGTGAAGCTGCTTACATATTGAGCATCAAGATCTATAGAGATAGATCAAGACGCTTGATAAGTTTTTTCAATGAGTACATACCTTAATAAGATTTTGAAGTAGTTCAAAATGGAACAGTCAAAGAAAGAGTTTCTTGCCTGTGTTACAAGGTGTGAAATTGAGTAAGACTCAAAGCCCGACCACAACAGAAGATAGAAAACGAATGAAAGTCATTCCCTATGCCTCGGCCATAGGTTCTATAAAGTATGCCATGCTGTGTACCAGATCTATTGTATACCCTACATTGATTTTGGCAAGGGAGTACAATAGTGATCTAGGAGTAGATCACTGGACAGCGGTCAAAATTATCCTTACTGGAATAAGGATATGTTTCTCGATTATGGAAGTGACAAAAGGTTCGTCGTAAAGGGTTACGTCGATGCAAGTTTTGACACTAATCTAGATGACTCTAAGTCTCGGTCTAGATACATATTGAAAGAGGGAGCAATTAGCTAGAGTAGCTCCGTGTAGAGCATTGTAGACATAGAAATTTGCAAAATACTTACGGATCTGAATGTGACAGACCCATTGACTAAAATTATCTCACAAGCAAAACATGATCACACCTTAGTACTCTTTGGGTGTTAATCACATAGCGATGTGAACTAGATTACTGACTCTAGTAAACCCTTTGGGTGTTGATCACATGACGATGTGAACTATGGGTGTTAATCACATGGTGATGTGAACTATTGATGTTAAATCACATGGCGATGTGAACTAGATTATTGACTCTAGTGCAAGTGGGAGACTGAAGGAAATATGCCCTAGAGGCGATAATAAAGTATTATTTATTTCCTTATATCATGATAAATGTTTATTATTCATGCTAGAATTGTATTAACCGGAAACATAATACATGTGTGAATACATAGACAAACAGAGTGTCACTAGTATGCCTCTACTTGACTAGCTCGTTAATCAAAGATGGTTATGTTTCCTAGCCATAGACATGAGTTGTCATTTGATTAACGGGATCACCTCATTAGGAGAATGACATGATTGACTTGACCCATTCCGTTAGCTTAGCACTCGATCATTTAGTATGCTGCTATTGCTTTCTTCATGACTTATACATGTTCCTATGACAACGAGATTATGCAACTCCCGTCTACCGGAGGAACACTTTGTGTGCTACCAAACGTCACAACGTAACTGGGTGATTATAAAGGTGCTCTACAGGTGTCTCCAAAGGTACTTGTTGGGTTGGCGTATTTCGAGATTAGGATTTGTCACTCCGATTGTCGGAGAGGTATCTCTGGGCCCACTCGGTAATGCACATCACTATAAGCCTTGCAAGCATTGTAACTAATGAGTTAGTTGCGGGATGATGTATTACGGAACGAGTAAAGAGACTTGCCGGTAACGAGATTGAACTAGGTATTGAGATACCGACGATCGAATCTCGGGCAAGTAACATACCGATGACAAAGGGAACAACGTATGTTGTTATGTGGTCTGACCGATAAAGATCTTCGTAGAATATGTGGGAACCAATATGAGCATCTAGGTTCCGCTATTGGTTATTGACCGGAGAGGTGTCTCGGTCATGTCTACATAGTTCTCGAACCCGTAGGGTCCACACGCTTAATGCTACGATGACAGTTTTATTATGAGTTTATATGTTTTGATGTACCGAAGGTTGTTCGGAGTCCCGGATGTGATCACGGACATGACGAGGAGTCTCGAAATGGTCGAGACATAAAGATTGATATATTGGACGACTATATTCGGACACCGGAAGTGTTCCGGAGAAGTTTCGGATAAAACCGGAGTGCCGGAGGGGTTACCGGAACCCCCCGGGGAAGTATTGGGCCTTAGTGAGCCTGAGGGGAGAGAGAGGGCAGCAGCCAGGAGGTGGCGCGCCCTCTCCCATGAGGATTCCTAATTGGACTAGGGGAGGGGGGGGCGCGGCCCCTCTTTCCCTCTCCCTCTGCCTCTCTTTCCTTCCCCCCCTCTCTTCCTAGTTGGACAAGGAAAGGGGAGTCCCACTCCTACCAGGAGGAGGACTCCCCCCTCTCCTTGGCGCGCCCCAAGGGCAGCTGGCCTCCCCCCTTGCTCCTTTATATACGGGGGCAGGGGGCACCTCTAGACACACAATTGATATACGATATTTTAGCCATGTGCGGTGCCCCCCTCCACCATATTACACCTCGATAATATCGTTGCGGAGCTTAGGCGAAGCCCTGCGTCGGTAGAACATCATCATCGTCACCACGCCGTCGTGCTGACGAAACTCTCCCTCAACACTCGGCTGGATCGGAGTTCGAGGGACGTCATCGAGCTGAACGTGTGTTGAACTTGGAGGTGCAGTGCGTTCGGTACTTGATCGGTCGGATCGTGAAGACGGACGACTACATCAACCGCGTTGTGTTAACGCTTCCGCTTTCGGTCTACGAGGGTACGTGGACAACACTCTCCCATCTCGTTGCTATGCATCACCATGATCTTGCGTGTTCGTAGGAATTTTTTTGAAATTACTACGTTCCCCAACAAATGTGTCGGCTATAATTGCGACTATGGCGAGGGGTCGAGTGGACACGATCATTACTGTATGAGTAAGCCGCCTGCTGCGCCACAGCCGTCCGAAGAAGTTCAACTGCATTCCGGGTTTCTATTGCGTCTGGCGACTCTCCTTCGATTGGAATTGCTGCCAGCCGGGTCGACGCTGCTAACAGGTTATCCACCGGGTTGGAATAGTGACCTGGCGGTGTTGTAAACTGTTGGGGCGGGGTCTGATCCATACGGGGCGGGTCGGGCCGTCGAGGCTGAGCCGCCGCCACACTCCCTGGTGCTTCCGTAGCCCAGGTCATACCTGGCGGATTACTTGGTCCTGCACCGGGCGTTTAAATAGGTTCCACGCCTCATACTGTAAAGGCAAATGGGTCTGGTGTCTCCTACGAAGGACAGCGTTGGAAGCATCCTGGTCCAAACTCAAGCAAAAAGCTTCTGCCCTTAAACGTTGCGATTCAGCATCCATCTGAGCGCGCTCTGTCGCCATCCTAGCGTTTTCTGCATTAATTTCCTCTTGGGCCTTGGCTACCTCATCTCGTACCTTGGCAATTTCCGCGTTGCACTTAGCTTGATTCACCGCAGTAACCTCTGTTGCTAGCAGAGTCGTCAAGGTGCTAAAGAGATCAGACAAGACCTGAGCCGATGGTGGAACTGAGCCGCTAGCACCAGCAGCCGCCGAGCTTGACGTCATAGCTGCAGTCGTTGATGAATTGTGAGCCGGCCCAGTGCCAGCCATGAAGATTGCAGCCCTGGATGGTGGCTCATATGAAGTAAATATGCCCTAGAGGCAATAATAAAGTTGTTATTTTATATTTCCTTATTCATGATAAAGTTTTACTATTCATGCTAGAATTGTATTGATCAGAAACCTAAATACATGTGTGAATATATAAACAAACACCGTGTCCCTAGTGAGCCTCTACTTGACTAGCTCGTTGATCAAAGATGGTTAAGGTTTCCTAACCATGGACATGAGTTGTCATTTGATAACGGGATCACATCATTAGGAGAATGATGTGATGGACAAGACCCATCCGTTAGCTTAGCATAATGATCGTTCAGTTTTATTGCTATTGCTTTCTTCATGTCAAATACATATTCCTTCGACTATGAGATTATGCAACTCCCAGATACCGGAGGAATGCCTTGTGTGCTATCTGACATCACAACATAACTGGGTGATCATAAAGATGCTCTACAGGTATCTCTGAAGGTGTTTGTTGAGTTGGCATAGATCGAGATTAGGATTTGTCACTCCGAGTATCGGAGAGGTATCTTTGGGCCCTCTCGGTAATACACATCATAAACTTGCAAGAAAACGACTAAGGAGTTAGTCACGAGGTGATGTATTATGGAATGAGTAAAGAGACTTGCCGGTAACGAGATTGAACTAGGTATGAAGATACCCACGATCGAATCTCGGGCAAGTAACATACCGATGGACAGAGGAAATAATGTATGTTGTCATAACGGTTTTACCAATAAAGATCTTCGTAGAATGTGTAGGAGCCAATATGAGCATCTAGGTTCCGCTATTGGTTATTGATCGGAGAGGTGTCTCGGTCATGTATACATAGTTCTCGAACCCATAGGGTCCGCACGCTTAACGTTCGATGACGATATTGTATTATATGAGTTATGTGATTTGGTGATCGGCTATTGTTCGGAGTCCCGGATGAGATCACAGACATGACGAGGAGTCTCGAAATGGCCGAGAGGTAAAGATTGATATATAGGATGATGGTAATCGGACATCGAAAGTGTTCCGGAGGGTACCAGGTACTTATCGGGTCACCGAAAAGGAGTTTCGGGCACCCCCCGACAAAGATATGGGCCTTATGGGCCAAGTGAGGGAACACACCAGTCCTGGTGCACCCCTACAGAGGCCAGCCCTATGAGGATGAGAAGGAAAGAGGGGAGGGCAAGGAAAGTGTGGATTAGGATTCCTACTTCCTTCCCTCTCCCCCTCTTTCCTTCCCCCTCGGTTATATATGGCAGGGGGCGCGCGCGGCTTGGGAGGGACTCCAAGTAGGATTCCTCCTACTTGGGTGCCTCCTATGGCTGCTCCTCCCTCCCTCCCACCAATATATATATGAGGAGCGGGGGGTGCCTAGCACAAACCAGACAATTGCCTAGCCGTGTGCGGCGCCCCCCCTCCACAGTTTACACCCCCGGTCATATTTTCACGGTGCTTAGGCGAAGCCTTGCGAGGATCACTTCACCATCACCGTCACCACGCCATCATGCTGACGGAACTCATCTACTACCTCGATGTCTTGTTGGATCAAGAAGGCAAGGGACGTCACCGAGCTGAATGTGTGCACAACTCAGAGGTGCCATACCTTCGGTACTCGATGAGTGGAGCGCGAAGAAAGTTCGACTACATCAACCGCATTGTGAAACGCTTCCGCTTACGGTCTACGAGGGTACGTAGACACACTCTCCCCCTTGTTGTTACGCAACTCCATGGATAGATCATTGCGTGTGCATAGAAATTATTTTGTTTTCCATGCAACGTTTCCCAACATCATAGGGGTCCAGAATACCGTTACCATTGGAGTAGCTCCCAAGCCCACCGTCTTGAAGCTGATAGATTAATTCCGTTTCTCCGGTTGAGGACTCATCACCTGAATAGATGGCCATCCCTCCACCAGATGCAGAATCTTCCGCAAAATCCGCCCCATGAATAAAGCCAATGAAAACGTGCTTTCGGCCGGGTTGAACCCTGGCGGGTCGCGCGCACTGAGTCGTTTCGATGATGTCGGTGCAGATGTCCGGCTAAGGCTCTGACTCACCGATCTTGCCAATGAAGACATGAATTCCGCCAAAGGGGACCCGGTACCCGTACTCAACTGAGTCGGCCTCGGGGCCCTAGCTAGCGTCGTCGATGTAGCTTGAACGACGTCGGTATTTCCCCAAAGAGGAAGGGATGATGCAGCACATCTACGGTAGGTATTTCCCTCAGTGATGAGACCAAGGTTATCGAACCAGTAGGAGAACCACGCAACACCACGTAAACAGCTCCTGCACACAAATAACAAATACTTGCAACCCGACGTAAGAGAGGGGTTGTCATTCCCTCACGGGTAAAAAGATAGGTAAAATTGTAGTAGATTGGATAAATAGATCTCGCGGGAACGCAAGATAAAATAAATAAATAAAAATTACAGCAAGGTATTTATTTTTATTTTTTGGATTAATAGATCTGAAAATAAAAGCAAATAAAAATAGATCACGGAGGCAAATATAATAAAGAAGAGACTCGGGGCCCGTAGATTTCACTAGTGGCTTCTCTCGAGAAAAATAGCATACGGTGGGCAAACAAATTACTGTTGGGCAATTGATAGAACTTCAAATAATCATGACGATATCCAGACAATAATCATTATATAGGCATCACGTCCAAGATTAGTAGACCGACTCATGCTTGCATCTACTACTATTACTCCACACATCGATCGCTATCCAGCATGCATCTAGTGTATCAAGTTCATGGAGAAACGGAGTAATGCAATAAGAACGATTACATGATGTAGACGAGGTCTATTTATGTAGAAATAGACCCCATCTTGTTATCCTTAATAGAAACGATACATACGTGTCGGTTCCCCTTCTGTCACTGGGATCAAGCACCATAAGAACGAACCCATCACAAAGCACCTCTTCCCATGGCAAGAAAAATCGATCTAGTTGGCCTAACTAAACCAAAGATTCGAAGAAGAAATATGAGGCTATAAGTAATCATGTTATAAGAGATCAAAAGACTCAAATAACTTTCATGGATAAAAACATATATAGATCTGATCATAAACTCAAAGTTCATTGGATCCCAACAAACACACTCCAAAAAGAGTTACATCAAATAGATCTCTAAGAGACCATTGTATTGAGACTCAAAAGAGAGAGAGGAAGCCATCTAGTTACTAACTACGGACTCGTAGTTCTACGATGAACTACTCACGCATCATCGGAGAGGCACCAATGAGGATGATGAACCCCTCCGTGATGGTGTCTAGATTGGATCTGTGGTTTCTGGAACTTGCGGCGGCCGGAATTGATTTTCATCGACTCCCTTAGGGTTTCTGGAATATTGGGGTATTTATAGAGCAACGAGGCGGTGCGGGAGGCCACCGAGGTGGGCACAACCCACCTGGGCGCGCCTGGGCCCCCAGGCGCGCCCTGGTGGGTTGTGCTCCCCTCGGAGCTCCCCTCAGGTACTTTCTTGGCCCAAGAGGTGTCTTCTGGTCCAGGAAAATCACCAATTTTTTTGTTGCATTTGTTTGGTATTGATTTTCTGCGAAGTAAAAAACAAGCAAAAAACAGCAACTGGCACTAGGCACTATGTCAATAGGTTAGTCCCAAAAAAGATATAAAGTTGCTATAAAATGATTGTAAAACATCCAAGAATGATAATATAACAGCATGGAACAATCGAAAATTGTAGATACATTGGAGACGTATCAACATCCCCAAGCTTAATTCCTGCCCGTCCTCTAGTAGGTAAATGATAAAAACAACATTTTTGATGTGGAATGCTGCCTAACATGTTCATCACATAGTCTTTTCTTTGTAGCATGGACATTTGGACTTTTATATGATTCAAAGCAATAGTCTAGTTTTGACATGAAGATTTCAATACTCAAGCATATCAACAAACAACCATGTCTTTCAAAATATCAACGCTAAAGCAAGTTATCCCTAGCCCATTATGCTCAATCATTGATCCATTCATGAAACACACTTGCATATAGCTACACCCAATGCTCAAGTACGATCATAGTGCCCCCTAGTTGGTGCTTTATAAGAGAAGATGGAGACTCAAATAAAAATAAAAATTGCATAAAGTAAAAGAAAGGCCCTTCACAGAGGGAAGTAGGGATTTGTAGAGGTGCCAGAGCTCAAAGCAAAAATGATAGAGATAAAAACATTTTTGGTGGCATGCTTTTCCTGTCAACGAAAATGATCGAGTAGTTTCCAATACTTTGCATGCTAGATATATCATAGGCGGTTCCCAAACAGAAAATAAAGTTTATTCCTTTTTCCACCATACTTTCACTTTCCATGGCTAACCGTATCCATGGGTGGCTTCCATACCAACACTTTCCAAGGAATTTTTTATTTGACAATATAAAGTAAATTCATTTTTTCATTTCGGGACTAGGCATCCCTAGTACCTTTGCTGTACTCTTGTGCAATGACAAGTGAATAAACACTCATCTTGAGAATAACACATCTAGCATGGAAATATATAAGCCACCCCCTACCGTTTCATGAGCGGTACGAGCACACAGAAGAGAAGTTTATTTTGAAAATTAGAGATGGCACATACAAATTTTCTTAGAACGGCAAAAGAATACCGCATATAGGTAGGTATAGTGGACTCATATGGCAAAACTGGTATACATGATTTTGTATGCAGAAGTAGTGATCATACTTAGTGCAAAATGAAGGCTAGCAAAAGATTGAGAAGCATCCAACCAAGAAACGGCAAATCTCATAAGCGAGCATTAAGCATAACTAACACCTAACAATGCACCACAAGTAGGATGTAATTTCATTGCATAACTATTGACTTTCGTGCTTGCATAGGGAATCACAAACCTTAACACAAATATTCTTGATAAAGCATAATTACTCATCAGCATGACTTACATATTATATCATCATATCGCAAAACTATTACAGGGAATCAAGTTTATTTTGTCCAATGATCTTCATGAAAGTTTTTATTATATCCCTCTTGAATATCTATCACTTTGGGACTAGTTCATATGTTGCTTTTGATAGCTCCAGCAAATCTAAGAGAAGAACATGAGCATAAAAATTTTCTTCTCTCAAAATAATTTAAGTGAAGCATGAGAGAATTTCTAATGTTTTACTAACTCTCAAATAAATCTAAGTGAAGCATGAGAGCATTTCTTCAACAATACTAAAGCACACCGTGCTCAAAAAGATATAAGTGAAGCACTAGAGCAATTCCATAGCTCATAAAGATTTAAGTGAAGCATAGAGAGCAATTCTAACAAGTCATAGCATAATTTTGGCTCTCTGAAATAGGTGTGTCCGACAAGGATTCATGACTAAAAATAAAAAGCAAAACAAGCAAAGACTCGTATCATACAAGACACTCCAAGCAAAACTCATGATATGTGATGAATAAAAATATAGCTCCAAGTAAAATACCGATGGTCGTTAGAAGAAAGAGGGGATGCCACTCGGGCATCCCCAAGCTTAGTTGCTTGCTTCTCTTTGGATAATAGCTTGGGATGCCATGGGCATGCCCAAGGTTAGGCTCTTCTTACTCCTTATTCCTTCATCCATCGTAATATCACCCAAAACTTGAAAACTTCAATCACACAAAACTCAACAAAATCTTCGTGAGATCCGTTAGCATAAGAAAGCAAATCACTACTTTAAGTACTGTTGCAAACCCATTAATATTTTATTTTTGCATTATATCTACTGTATTCCAACTTTTCCATGTAAAAAACTCTTCAAAGGAAACCATAGAATCATCGAAACAAGCACACAACGCAAAGAAAACAGAATTTGTCAAAAACAGAACAATTTGTAGCAATCTGAATATTTCGACTACTTCTGTAACTCCAAAAATTCTGAAAAATTAGTACAACTTGGGAAATCTATATATTAATCTTCTGCAAAAGGAATCCGTATTTTATCGACCTTCTGTTAAAAATGAGAATTATTTTTGTGCGCGCAAAAGTTTCTGTTTTTCAGCAAGATCAAATCAACTATCACCCAACATGATCCCAAAGGCTTTGCTTGGCAGAAACACTAACTAAAACACAAAAAACACAATCATAACAGTATGATAATTGTGAAAACACTCAAGAACAGAAATAGAAAGACAAAAATCAGTTTTATTCATTGGGTAGCCTCCCAACAAGCGCTATCGTTTTATGCCCCTAGCTAGGCATTGAGATTTCTATGATGCTCACATGAAAGATAACAATTGAAACACAAAGGGAGCATCATGTAACATGTGAAAAACAAGTTTAAGTCTAACATAATTCCTATGCATAGGCATTTTATAGGAAAACAATTTATCAAGGCAAGCGAAAACTACCATATGCAAGGAAGAAGAAAGAAACAATAGCAATCTCAACATAAGGAGAGGTAATTTAGTAACATGAAAATTTCTACAACCATATTTTCCTCTCTCATAATAATTACATGTATGGTCATAATCAAATTCAACAATATAGCTATCAAGTAATTTTTTTCTTCATGATCCACATGCATAAAAGTTTTATAATCTTCGAAAATAGTGGGATTACCATCAACTAAAGTCCTGACCTCTCTAGACGCACTTTTATCAAAATTTTCGCAAGACTGAACACTCTCCAAATATGTGGGATTATTTTTACCTAGAGTTGACACTCTTCCGAACCCACTTTCAATATTATGGCAAACACTATTATCAATATCATATTTATCATGAGGCTTAAATAATATTTCAAGATCATAAGAAATATTATCACCCCAATCATGATCATTGCAATAAGTAGTAGACATATCAAAATTAGCATCCCCAAGCTTGGGGTTTTGCATACTATTGGCACAATTGACATTGATAGAATTTATAATAACACCATTGCAATCATGCTTTTCATTCAAGGAACTATCGTGACTCACTTCATAGATTTTTTCTTTTAGCACTTCATCACAATTTTCAGATTCACGAATTGCAAGCGAAACTTCATAAAGATAATCTAGTGTACTCAACTCACTAGAGATTGGTTCATCATAATTGGATCTTTTAAAAAGATTAGCAAGTGGATGAGGATCCATATCAATAGATTTTTAACCAGCGAAGATGCAAGCAAATAGAAGGCACATGGTAACACAAGCAAACAAAAGATAGATCTGACGAGAAAAAGGCGAACGAAAAAGAGGGCGAATAAAACAACAAATTTTTGTGAAGTGGGGGAGATGAAAACGAGAGGCAAATGGCAAACAATGTAAACTGCAAGGAGATGAGATTTGTGATTAGGAACCTGGTAGGTGTTGATGATGTCTCCCCGGCAACGGTGCCAGAAATTACTTTTGATGCGGCTTGAACTATGTCGGTATTTCCCCAAAGAGGAAGGGATGATACAGCACACCTACGGTAGGTATTTCCCTTAGTGATGAGACCAAGATTATGAAACCAGTAGGAGAACCATGCAACACCACGTAAACAACTCATGCACACAAAGAACAAATACTTGCAACCCGACGTAAGAGAGGGGTTGTCAATCCCTCACGGGTAAAAAGATAGGTAAAATTGTAGTAGTTTGGATAAATAGATCTCGCGGGAACGCGAGATAAAATAAATAAATAAAAATTGCAGCAAGGTATTTTTTATTTTTTTGGATTAATAGATCTGAAAATAAAAGCAAATAAAAATAGATCATGAAGGCAAATATAATAAAGAAGAGACCCGGGGGCCGTAGATTTCACTAGTGGCTTCTCTCGAGAAAAATAGCATACGGTGGGTAAAAAATTACTGTTGGGCAATTGATAGAACTTCAAATAATCATGAAGATATCCAGGCAATGATCATTATATAGGCATCACGTCTAAGATTAGTAGACCAACTCCTGCCTGCATCTACTACTATTACTCCACACATCGACCGCTATCCAGCATGCATCTAGTATATTAAGTTCATGGAGAAACAGAGTAATGCAATAAGAACAATGACATGATGTAGACAAGATCTATTTATGTAGAAATAGACCCCATCTTGTTATCCTTAATAGCAACGATACATACGTGTCGGTTCCCCTTCTGTCACTGGGATCAAGCACCGTAAGATCGAACCCATCACAAAGCACCTCTTCCCATGGCAAGAAAAATTGTTCTAGTTGTCCTAAATAAACCAAAGATTCGAAGAAGAAATATGAGGCTATAAGTAATCATGCATATAAGAGATCAAAAGACTCAAATAACTTTCATGGATAAAAACATAGATCTGATCATAAACTGAAAGTTCATCGGATCCCAACAAACACACCGCAAAAAGAGTTACATCAAATAGATCTCCAAGAGACCATTGTATTGCGAATCAAAAGAGAGAGAGATGAAGCCATTTAGCTATTAACTACGGACCCGTAGGTCTACAATGAACTACTCCCGCATCATCGAAGAGGCACCAATGAGGATGATGAACCCCTCCGTGATGGTGTCTAGATTGGATCTGTGGTTTCTGGAACTTGCAGCGGCTGGAATTGATTTTCATTGAATCCCCTAGGGTTTCTGGAATATTGGGGTATTTATAGAGCAAAGAGGCGGTGTGGGAGGCCACCGAGGTGGGCACAACCCACCCGGGTGCGCCTGGGCCCCCAGGCGCGCCCTAGTGGGTTGTGCTCCCCTCGGAGCTCCCCTCAGGTACTTTCTTGGCCCAACAGGTGTCTTCTGGTCCAGAAAAAATCACCAAAAAGTTTCACTACGTTTGGACTCCGTTTGGTATTGATTTTCTACGAAGTAGAAAACAAGCAAAAAACAACAGCTGGCACTGGGCACTATGTCAATAGGTTAGTCCCAAAAAATGATATAAAGTTGCTATAAAATGATTGTAAAACATCCAAGAATGATAATATAACAGCATGGAACAATAAAACATTATAGATGCGTTGGAGACGTATCACGGCCCACGGCGTATCCTTCGATCCCTGAGAAATTGCCCTTCAAGAACTCGAAACCACCGTGCTCTGGCCCCACTATGGGCGCCAACTATCGTGGTTTTGTCACGGCAGATGTCCTAGTGAAAGGACTTAAGCGTGGAGCCATCGCAATGTAGGTTAGCTCGAAGGGGTTGATCGGGACGAAAGACTCAAGTTTACCTAGGTTCAGCCCCGCACAACGAGGTAAAAGCCTACGTCCTTCTTTGAGTTGTATTGCTTGAGTATCAATTACAAGGGTGTAAAATCGCCTGACCTATCTCTTGATCAATTATTTCTTGCCCTAACCCGCCGCAGGGTCTTGCCTTTATATACACAGGTTGAGGCCCTGGGCTAACAAGTGTCCAAGCCGGATCACACAATGTGACCAACTCGGTTTCTAAGTCGCCTTGCCTTGTTCGACAAGTCGCCATCGTGGCGGCTCACACCCTCCGGGTCACAATTCTGCCACCAGGTCCTGGGCCTTCAACCGGCCCACCTTTTAAGCCGCCACTAGTCTTCATGTTTCATCTTCTTGGACATACTTGGGCCTTATTCATGTAGAGTCACCAACAGTGTAACCCAGCCCTATCTGGGCGGGTCACACCTTGGGGTTATATCCCGAACACTACTGAAGACCCTCAGCTCCCCCTCCATCAAGCAACCCCTCTTCCTTTTCCTATCAAGCATAGGAACATGATCACCACCCTTATCAGAACCATCAACAGCAACAGTCTCTGAGTCCTGGGTGTCTGGATAATCAGGCATAGACGAACTGAGCGTCTCACTGGAGCCAATGGCATGCTTCCCGGTTGCTAGCCCAAAGGAGAAGATCTGCTCCATCTACGAGTAGTTCTGGATGGGTGTGTTGAGAAACTCTACGTCCTTGGGGTGGTCCTAAGAAAGAAACACATCGTGGTAAGGTGTTATTGGCATGTCATACAGGGTTAAACAAGTGGTATGTGAGCTAACCGTGGTGTGACCTTGGTAGTGTTCAACCTCCAAGAGGATCGTGCAGGTCTCCTGATCCCATTACGTGCCGCTATGATGTCTAAGCTTGGACACTTGGATCCATCTAGCTCTCCACTTTCAGAGGTGGTTGTAGACTTGGGTCGAGGTGACGTCTTGGCCACAGAACTCGAACACCTACTTGGCAACAGAATTCTAGTGCACCTAAGCCCTTGTTAGTCCTTACCTCACTAGCTATGATCTCACACATCTTGTTAAGCACGAAGGTGGACGAGAACAACTGCCATTTGCCCCATTTCATCGAGTTCCCCCTCCCAGCCATCTTTGCCTTCTCAGCCTTGATGGATGACTTATGTGCAGCAACAACAACAACATTAGGCACAACCATCACATATGTTGTAGGCACAAATGATGGAGGCCTAGCAGACCCTTCGAAGACATATGAATCAGTAGGCATATGCTCCACGATCATAGATTGAGAGTCCTCAACATAGGAGGGCGGGAATTGTCTCTTGGACAAGACATTGGCTTGGCTAAACTCTTGCGTGCTCATGTGCAACAAGTATTGTCATCAGGACTAGTGGAACACACTACACATGGATAGTAAGAAAGACTACTACACATGGACATTAAGCATAGTACACATGGATCATGAAGTCCAACAAACCACCCTATGACTGATCTTCAAGCTCATAGCATACCATGGAGTTCAACACACTACCACACCTACATTCTTGCAAACTAGCATATTACACATGCTCTGGTTCATAGGCTAGTAACATATCTACCATAGCATCATCCTTGCTGACATGCAAACAACATGGACATCGTGAAAGCCTACAAGCAACACCTAGCATGCTACCTATTGGGGATATAACTATTGAGTATAAACCGCCCAGGAGGGGCCGGGTTATGCTCGTAGCAATTTACCCGGATTGAAGCCCATGAAGACATGGAAGATGGCGCTTTACGGAGGAGACTTAATAGGAAGGCCCAAGGCCCAGAGGCGGGTTAGGGCCCATAGACATAAACCGCCATAGGCGTGTAACTTGTCTTGTAAGATAAGAAGGAACAGATACCGAGCTGGACACGTTTATGAGCCGGCCGGGATTCTGTAGACCGACTGGGCGTCAACTTGTGTATATAAAGGGACGATCCGGCGGCGGTTTAGGGACAAGAAACAACAGATCGAGAGCCAGGCTTAGCGTATTCGCTCCCTGGCCATCGAAACCCTAGCAATACCACCTCAAACTGGATTAGGCCTTTACCTTCACCGCAAGGGGCCGAACCAGTATAAACTCCTCATGTCCTTTGTCCTGTTTAACCCCTTTAAGCTAACTTCGTTGCGATGGCTCCACGACTAAGTCCTCACACTAGGACATCTGCCGTGACAATTCCACGACAGTTGGCGCCCACCGTGGGGCTATCGCACGATGGTTTCAAGTTCTTAGAGGGCAACTTCGAAGGGCTCAAGGGATACGCCGTGGGCCAGATGACCAAGAGTCGTTGCGGAAAGCTCTACATCGACGATGCAGGCTGGGGCCCCGAGGCCGGCTCAATTGAGTACAGGTACTGGGTCCCCTTTGGTGGAATTCACGTCTTCATTGGCAAGATTGGCGAGCCGGGCCTTGAGCCGGACATCTGCACCGACATCATCGAGACGGCTCAGCGTGCAAGACCGGCCCGTGTTCAGCCCGCAATAAAGCATGCCTTCATGGGATTCATCAACGGTGCAGAATCTGAATCAGTATCTAACGGTGAGATGGTTGTCTATTCAGATGGCGAGTCATCCACTGCGGAGACCGAGTCACTGTACCAACTGCAAGATGGCTGGCTTGGAGGCAGTTCCGATGGCGATAGTATTCCGGACCCCCGCGAACCGCCAAACCGGGTTGCAATCTTCATGGCCGGTACACAGCCAGCGCAACACTCTTCGACTACGGCGGCATTGATTTCCGGGTCAGCAGCGGCGACAGCAGCCGGGGCAGGAGGCCCTGTGCGCCCACCGGCTCAGGTCTTACCCGACCTGCTGGATAAACTGACAGCGTTGGTAACAACGGTGGTTAACCCAGCAGATCAGAATCAGCATAATGCAGCGGTCGCAAAATTGCGTGATGAGATAGCACAAGCCAAGGAGGATCTAAATGCGGAAAATGTAAGGATGGCCGAGGAGCGGACCGCTTTGGATGCTCAGGCGCAGCGGATTCAGTCAGAGTCTTACCGACTCATTTTAGATCAGAACACATCAAACGACGTCATGAGGAGGAGGCATCAGACTCGTCTGCCCCCGGTTTACGAGGCAAGAAATCTCTTTAACACGCAGGAGCAGGA
This sequence comes from Aegilops tauschii subsp. strangulata, assembly GCF_002575655.3. Taxonomy (NCBI): domain Eukaryota; kingdom Viridiplantae; phylum Streptophyta; class Magnoliopsida; order Poales; family Poaceae; genus Aegilops; species Aegilops tauschii. The sequence goes on from NC_053040.3 coordinate 91,225,375, forward strand.
ACCAGTAACCAGCCAGTGGTGAATCGGGTTGAAGCGCCTGGGACGGGTACGCCGGTTCAGCCGCGCACGATGGACCTGCCTTGTCAGAACAATAACCCGCCGCAGCACGTGCCAACGCCGCCGGGTCATTACTCTAACCCTTTGGATAACATGATCGCCGCGGCGTCACAGTTGGCAGCTCTTCCGGTTGAGGGCGAGTCTCTGACGGCAGTTGAAACACGGAGGGCTAGAGAGCTCCTTCAGACAACTTTGGTTCAGTAGTAGGCTTATTCTTACAGTCGTGACAGGATTCATTCCACCCCTCGCCCAAGCCGAAGTTACAGCAGGCACATGGATGAGCCGGTTGTGTCAAGCAGTGCGCGGAACCGTAACCCGCCGCGTGGGCATAACCCGGCGAGCGGTGGTGCCAATGCTCAGAACATGGTGGTCAAGGTAGAGCCCGTCGAGAGGCCGAGTTAGAGGCGCAGTATGCAGCCCGTCAACCTTCTCCGATTCGTCCGACAACTTCAGTGGAACCAGGTGTAACCTTCAGGGATTTGGGCATGCCGTGTTTAGTGCCGGCTCTACGTTATGAGCGTCTGCCCAAGGATTTCAAGGGTCCCCGTAAGGTGCCTAACTATACAGCCAATTTACTTGCCGAAGCGTGGATCGAGAGTTATGAGATGGCCATGGAGTTGCTAGATGTCAGTGATGCGGCATGTGCTAAATATTTCCCCCTGATGTTGGAAGGGACGGCCCGTACTTGGTTAGAGGGGCTCCCTGCCAACTCCATTGGGTCATGGGCTGAGTTAAAAGCCCGGTTTATCCAGAATTTCAAGGATACATGCAAGCAGCCTATGTCCATTGTGGATTTAGCCTCCTGTGTCCATGAGGAAGGTGAGTCAACAACCCATTGGGTGCGCCGGGTCTCAACAATTCTGCACTCGTCAGATTGCATTAATGCTGACTCAGCAGTGTTGATGCTGGAGAACAATTGCCGGTTCATACCCCTAAAGCAGAAGTTGGGGCGGCTCAAACATCACTGCAATGACATGGGGACCCTCATGGCGGCTCTAGTTAAGTATGCTAACTATGATGGTACCAAGCACCCCGAGTCTGATGATGAGAAGCCGGGGAAGGGAAAGAAGAGCAGCAACACCAAGGGGTAGCAGCATAACCCGGCGAACCAGGGAGGCAACGGTAAGCGCAAGGCTGATAATAGTTTTGACTTTGTGGCTAACACCAATGCACAGAATAATGGTCAGCGTCATAAGGGTAAACCGCTCCCGCAGACTAGAGGGTCAGGCATCAATCTTGAGCAACTGTTAAATCAGCCCTGCCCGAAACACGGGACGTGGGAGAGGTCGTCTGTGCACCTCTAGAAAGATTGCTACATTATGAAGGAGTTCAAAAATTTGAATCTTTTCCAAGACAGCCATGGACCGGGTGGCGGTTCAGGATCCGGTTTCCATGGACTGGGTTACGGCGGAGGCGGCTCTAGTTCAGGGTTCCAAGGAAATCAAGGCAATCATGGCAACCAAGGTGGTTACAATCAGCAGAATAATCAGGGGAGTCAACAGCAGCAACAGTCGGGTTATCAGAGCAACCCGAAGCAGTTGAATAGTGGACAGTATCATGTCTTCGCCACTAGCTTATGCAAGCGAGACCAAAAACTTCATAAGAGGGCAGTGAACTCCTTTGAACCGGCAGTTCCTCATTATTTATGCTGGTCTGAGCAGCCCATCGTATGGAGTCGGGAGGATCACCCGCCCCGGGTTGATAATCCGGGTCACCTAGCATTGGTGGTGGCACCTCAGGTTGGAGGGTATAAGTTCACCAAGGTACTCATGGATGGAGGGAGTAACATCAATATTCTCTATTGTGAGACTTTCCGCCGCATGGGGTTGACAGATAAAAATCTTAAACCGTCAAACACTATTTTCCATGGCGTTGTGCCTGGTAAGTCGGCATACCCAGTTGGTAAGATAGCTCTAGAAGTTGCCTTTGGAGATGATCATGATTCTAGATCAGAGACCTTGACCTTTGAAGTGGTGAAAGTTAAGAGGCCTTATCATGCTCTGTTCGGACGGCCGGCTTATGCTAATTTCATGGCCAGACCCTGTTATGTTTATCTACAGCTCAAGATGCCGGGTTATAAAGGGACCATTACAGTACATGGGAGCCGGAAGATAGCTTTGGAGTGCGAAGAGGGCGATGCAGCTTATGCTGAGTCGGTTTGTGCAACAGAGGAGTTAAAGTTTTATAAGGACAATGTTGATCCGGCGGACATGACTTCTTTGAAAAAGCCAACTGCGGAGCATGATCCGGCCTTGAAGTTTAAATCGGCTGATGAGACTAAGCTAGTTGATTTCGTTCCTGGTGATTCATCCAAGCAGTTCAGCATCAGCGCTAATCTGGATCCGAAATAGGAAAGCGCGCTCATCGAATTCATCCATGAGAACCGAGACATCTTTGCATGCAAACCTTCTGACATGCCAGGTGTACCGAGGGAACTTGCCGAGCACACTCTAAATATTGATCCTAAATTTAAACCAGTCAAGCAGTTTCTTCATCGCTTCACTGAAGAAAGGTGTAAAGCCATTGGTGAAGAGGTAGCCCGGCTCTTGGCGGCTGGGTTTATCATTGAAGTGTTTCATCCTGAATGGTTGGCTAACCCAGTGCTGGTACTTAAGAAGAATGGCACTTGGTGCATGTGTGTGGACTACACGGATTTAAACAAGGCTTGTCCGGCTGATCCTTTTGCTCTCCCTCGTATTGATCAGATTATTGATGCTACGGCGGGTTGTGAGAGTTTAAGTTTTTTGGATGCCTATTCTGGTTATCATCAGATCAAGATGGCAGTTAAGGACTAGGAAAAGACAGCTTTCATAACTCCCTTTGGAGCCTTCTGCTATGTGTCTATGCCTTTTGGGCTCAAGAGTGCCCAGGCGACTTATCAACGATGTGTGAAGAATTGTCTTCATAATCAGATTGGGCGCAATGTTCATGCTTATGTGGATGATATTGTGGTGAAATCCAGAAAGGAGGAGACGTTGATAGATGATTTGAAGGAGACCTTTGATAATCTCCAGGTTTATAAGATGATGCTTAATCCGGCCAAGTGTGTCTTTGGTGTACCGGCAGGCAAGCTCTTGGGCTTTCTGGTGTCTAACAGGGGCATTGAAGCTAACCCAGAGAAGATCAAGGCCATTACTTCTCTGGCTAAACCGGCGTGTATCAATGATGTTTAACGTCTGGCAGGTCGTATTGCGGCGCTAAGCCGGTTTATAAGCAGGTTGGGAGAGAAAGCTATCCCTCTATACCAGATGATGAAAAAGACAGATAATTTTGTCTGGAGTGATGCTGCTAATGCAGCGTTTGAGGATTTGAAGAAGCAGTTAGCTGAGCCACCTGTTCTTGCTGCCCCTGTTGATAAAGAGCCGTTGCTATTATATGTGGTTGCCAATGCCCGGGCTGTCAGCGTGGCTATTGTGGTGGAGCGAAAGGAGGCAGGCAAGGAATATCCGGTTCAACGACCGGTTTACTATATCAGCGAGGTGCTTATTGAGTCCAAGCAGAGATACCCACATTGGCAGAAACTTGTGTATGGAGTGTTTATGGCAAGCCGGAAGCTTAAGCAGTATTTCCAGGGTCATCCCATCACCGTGGTCAGTTTTGCTCCTTTGGGAGATATCATTCAAAACAGGGAGGCAACTGGCCGGGTTGCTAAGTGGGCCATTGAGCTTGGACCTCACGGGTTAAAGTATATGCCTCGTACGGCTATCAAGTCCCAAGCACTTGTGGATATCATCAATGACTGGACATAATTGCAGGCACCAGAGGAAAAGCCAGATAACACATATTGGACTATTCACTTTGATGGGTCCAGGCAGTTGGAAGGCTCGGGAGCTGGAGTTGTGCTCGCTTCCGCTCGAGGTGATAAATTTTGCTATGTTCTCCGTTTAATGTTCCCTTGCACTAACAATGCTGCTGAATATGAGGCCTTGCTCCATGGTCTTCGGATGGCTAAGGAGATGAACTTAAGCCAGGTAAGGTGTTTTGGCGACTCAGACTTGGTGGCCCAACAAGTCTCTGGTACTTGGGATTCCAAACATCCACTCATGGCGGCTTATCGACGAGAGGTGGATGTATTGCTGGTCACTTCAAGGGTTACCAAGTGGAGCATGTTGATCGGAGGGAAAATGAAGCAACTGATGCCTTAAGCCGGCTGGGTTCTCAATGTAAACCGGTGCCGCCTAACATTTTTCTTGACGTCTTGCATAACCCGTTGGTCAAGTTACCTACAGAGGAGGATTTGGCTATTCCTGACCCGGAAGCTCAGTTGGTGGCAGCTCTCCATGTCATCCCGGATTGGACAGTTCCGTATTTGGCATATATGACTCGAGGCGAGTTACCTGAGGACGAAACTTTGGCCAGGCAGATAACCCGGCGGTCCAAGTCAATGACTATTGTCAATGGGGAGTTACATCATTGTAGTGTCACAGGGGCGTTTCAGCATTGCGTTTCTCCTGAAGAAGGCTGTGAGATTCTGCGTGAGATCCATGAAGGAGATTGTGGTCATCATGCCGGTTCAAAATCTCTAGTAGCCAAGGTTTTTCGTCACGGCTTCTATTGGCTGACGGCTCATGCTGATGCTGAGGACTTGGTCAGAAAATGTGACGGTTGTCAGAAGTTTTCACGTCGAGCTCATGTTCCGGCTCAGGAGTTGAGAATGATTCCGATCACTTGGCCGTTTACAACTTGGGGGCTTGATATGGTTGGACCCTTTAAGAGATCCAAGGATAAGAAGACCCACCTTTTGGTGGCAGTTGATAAGTTCACCAAGTGGATAAAGGCAGAGCCAGTCAGTAAGTGTGATGCAGCAACGGCGGTTCAATTCATGAAGAAGGTGATATTCCGTTTTGGTTTCCACACAGTATTATAACAGACAATGGCACTAACCTCTCCAAGGGTGCTATGAAAGACTTTTGTCAACGTGAGCATATCCGGCTTGACGTATCGTTAGTGGCTCACCCCCAATCTAATGGTCAGGCTGAGAGAGCCAATCAAGAGATCTTGAGAGGCATCAAGCCCCGGCTTATGGTTCCCTTGCAAAGGACGCCGGGTTGTTGGATGGAGGAGTTACCTTCTGTGTTATGGAGTATTAATACTACCCCCAACAGATCTACGGGTTACACGCCTTTCTTCATGGTTTACGGAGCAGAGGCGGTCCTCCCTAGTGACATCCGTCACGATTCACCTCGTGTGGTGGCCTATGTTGAAGCTGACAATGAAAAAGCACGTCAGGACGCACTTGACTTGTTGGATGAGGAGCGTGACATCGCAGCAACTCGTTCGGCGATTTACCAGCAAGATTTGCGCCGTTACCACAGACGCCGAGTTAAAACCAGAACTTTTCAAGAAGGCGATTTAGTGCTCTGGCTTATCCAGGATCAGACTGACATGCAGAAGTTATCCCCACCTTGGGAAGGACCCTTTGTGGTCAGCAAGAATCTGAACAACGGGTCATACTACCTTATCGATGTTTGAGAGCACAAAGACTCACGTAAATCGGAGGAGGAGACCCACCGGCCGTGGAATATTGCTCATCTTTGGCCTTATTACACCTGAGCCACAGGCTCTTCTGATGTACATATTTTGACATTGTATATATTATGATCAATATAATAAACCGACATCCCTGCTAAAGTGGGGCCTCTGTCATTCTTTCTTAATGAGTGTTTGGTCACTTGGGGGCTTATGCTTTATAGAGCAAAGTTATGATTACCCTTTGATCCGGCTTATGGGCCACACACAAAAAAACTTGGGGACTTGCGACCCAGGTTAAAGGGACCAAAGAGAGTCTGTTGCAAAAGCACCACTCAAACATAGGTACCCATTGAGCATAGCTCAGAAAAATTTCTTGGGGGCTCTTTTGTTCTAAAGAACAAGAGTTGCTATAACCCTTGTGATAGGCTTAAAAGCCAGGCTTGGAAGCCAGGTGTATTCACCTAAAACCCCGGGTTATCCTGCCTGTATGCCAGATGCTTCTCCATCAGGTAATCCTGATTGACCCGGCGAACTCTTAACAGTCAATCTTCTCAACAAGACCCTGAACTTGTTAAGGTTAAAATGCCGGCCTGTCATGTGAGTGCACGGCTTACGGATAGCAAGGAGAAGCTCTGGCTGATAAAGCCGCCTTCCTTGAAACTTGGATAAATCGGCCTATGATGCATGATGCTACTCTGACCCCGCATACTCCTGATAAGTCTATGTTTAAATAAGAACTGAACTTATCTGGGTTAAAATGTCAATTGGGTAATGTGAGTGCCGGCTCACGGAAAGCGCGTACCTTCCAGTGGCTAATGCTAGTTTCATTGAAGAAGATATTTTGGCTTGGCGGCCTATGAAAGCCTTGGATTTGTCTGTTGATTTGATTTGAACGTCTTTTTGCGGTTTTTTCTCTGGTGACATAGTAATACATGGTTGAAGACCAATAAGGCTTATAATGCCTTATGAGTCGTATATGACATAAACCGGTGTTCATTAACCCGGCCTAGTTTTTGACTATAAGTCGCCAGTATAAGGTAATATGATATCCGGTGTTTATTAACCCGGCTTGGTTTTGTTCATAAACTGGCAATATATATTTACCAGTGCTCAAATTTTGGGTTATCACCCTTATTACACTGGCTTGATAAACCAACAGTGCGATCAAATATCACAGGTATGTTATATGCTCAAATATATGGTTATTCCTAAAGTCCAGCTTTGGTTATAACTTATGATTATTTCTTCATAGCCTTATATATTGGGCATGATAACCCGTCCAGCGGGAAACCGCCAGGACACTTTTTTCCGCTGTTGAGTGCAAAGACAGATTCAAATGGCTCAGATCATAAGCATATGTGGTATATTTTAAACATGGCAGATTAACAGTATCATGCAAAGTTAATATGCACGACGACATAACAGATCAAGAGTTTACACTAGCCTATTACAAGGCGTTTTGATGCCCAAAAGAATAATTGTTCTCAATAAGTCTTACAGAATGCAGAAGCTAAATCGGACACCGGTTTATGAATCTTCGCCAGGCTGACTTGAAGGTTGTGGATCATCCTGTGCCGGTTCATCCTCCTCCTCTCCACCGAGTGGATGGAAGTCAGTGGTTGCCCAATCAATCCCAGTTAGGGCTTTGAATACAGCCTCATCACTTATAAGTGTGGAGGGGTCAATGTCAGGGGCATAGGTATGCTTACGGATTGGAGGAATAAGAGTTGGAGCGTCATAGGTTGGCGGATTAACTCTCTTGTTGTCGGCGTCGTAAATCGACTGGTAATGTGAAAGATCAGTCTCTTTAGACAATTTGCTAGCCAATGGGCACATTTCCTTCGTCAAGGCTCGGAGGTCATCATTTTCAAAATCTGACCCATCCTCCTTGATGCTCGGATAGCCGTTTCCAACATCAGTCGGATCAAGATCAGGTATCCACGCTTTAGCCCGGGTTAGTGCGGTCAGAGCACCTGCCCTTGCAACTGATCTCTTTAGCTCTTCAAACCGGGCAGGCATCATCGACAGCCTCTCTAATATTTCCTTGATCAAAGTTGGGGGTGGCTTGTTATGAAAAGCTGTGTAGATGATCCATTGTGTGCCGGTGTATAATTGCTCTATAAGCGTATAGGCAGCCTTCAGTTTCATCCGCATATCCGAGCCAAGATGAGCAATGCGAGATCCTGCATCATCACAAACGTTGGTAAACCGGCAGTTTATGGGAGAATACACGTTTAAAGATTATGAAGAAGTTGTTTACCAAAAACGGCAGCAGTCATGGCATTTATTTGCCATTTCAAGCCAGACAGCTCCTCTGTTACTGGATTAAGGGCCGCTTCAGCGTCCTTAGCCCTCTTCAGCAGACTTGTTTTGTCTGTGTCCCAGCCGGCCCGCTCACTCTTGAAGCTCTCCTTCAGTTTTTCCATAGTTGCTAAAGCACTGGTCAGCTCCTCCTTGGCCTTGGAAGTTTCTGTTTGCTGAGATTTGATATTCTCTTGAAGGTCGGCGATTTGGGATTCTTTTTTGTTCAGCTCAGCCTGCAAAGGACATGCAATTTATGAGTTGACAGTACATATTTGAAGTCCCAAGCACATAACAAGTTATACACTTGGCACTTGGGGGCTAATGCCTATTGCTTCTTATCAAATTTTTTTTACAAGTCCCAAGCTCAATACAAGTATTATTCTTGGCACTTGGGGGCTAATGCGTATTTGCTCAAATTGAGGCTATGGATTTTCTCTTCCACCAGTCAGCTTGATGGTCAATCAGTTTATAAAGGTTTTCAACAAGAATTTTGAGCTTTACAGCATAAAAGTCCCGGTTCATCTTGAAAAGATAAACCGGCCCTTGGGGGCTACATAGGTGAAATTGAAGAATTATTATTCTAAAGTCCCGGTTCATCTTGAAAAGATAAACCGGCCCTTGGGGGCTACACAGGTGAAATTGAAGAATTATTATTCTAAAGTCCTGGTTCATCTTGAAAATATAAACCGGCCCTTGGGGGCTACATAGGCAAAGTTGAAGCGGTTATTTTACAAAGTCTCGGTTTGTATTGACATTATAAACCGGCCCTTGGGGGCTACTAGAGTTGATATTCTAAGCTGATCATAAGTGAAGAATATTTATGCAGAGTTGACAATATTTACCTCATATCGCTCCTTCATCATGTTCACTAAACCAGCTTCATAGTCACGGCTTGTGTACAAACGGTTTAGAAACCCAGAATGGATATCTTGGGCGCTGAGATGGGCATAGTTTTCCAAGTCTACCTTCCACTTGCCTTTATCAACAGCAGAAAATTCCTCTTTGGCACTATATTTTGATAGAGCAGTGGGGTTGCCTGGGGCTGTATAGCTAACTCCAGTAACCATAACATCATCAGTGTTATCATCAACAGCTTTGGATGGGCTTGGTGGTTTGTCAGTATGAATCGTTGGATCAACTTCTCTGTCTTCAACTGAGACCTCATGATCTTGCGGTGGCGGGTCATCAGGGATGTTATCAACATTCGGATCAGATGGTTTAGGGGTTCTTTCCGGTTCAGATGGAATGGGGTCATCGGCCGGATTATTCACTTTAGCCTTTTTGGTGGCTCTGGCTTTGGCCCTGAAAATAATAAAGTGTACATCAGGTCAGTGTACAGATCAAGTATAAGATATGAAAGGTCAGTTAATATGCTTACCCAGGAACCGTCTTGAGGGTTGGAAGTTGTGTTCCTTTTGACTCGCCAGAGGAAGAATGAGAAGTCCCCTGATAATTTGAATCAGACGGGTTAAGAGGTTGTCGAAAATAACCCTCCTTGGGGTAACATATGTCAGAAATATTTAAGACCTCTGGGCGACGTTTGCGAGGTGGAGGGTTTGGTAAACCGGCAGAGGTGATCATGTTGCCACTATGCCGGGTTGTGCGGCGAGCTTCATGTTGCTGTTTCTTCAAAAGAAAGTTTGGATCCAAGTAAGCTAGAGGGTGTGAAAATCTTACTTTCCGGTTTGCTTGACGAGTTTTCTGTGTTGGTAGAGGATCTGAACCGGAGGAAAGAATAATTACCTCTACATCGCCAGCATGGCTACCCTCAGCGTCATCCTGATAATGATCATTGTCAATGAGGTGTATGAAAAAGGAGCCAAGAGAATCAAGTCCTACCTCTGACTCCGGATTATCAACGTCATCATCAATGTTCAGCTCAGTGGATTCGACAGTTTTCTTCTTGGAGGTTTCTTCATGACCTTGGTCTTGGGGCGAGTTGGCTTGGCCGGTTTATCCTGCGGCTTCTTTTTCCAGAATGGATCGTCACCCTGTTTAAAATTGGAAAAATCATGAGGGAGTATTAAGAATATGGTGTAAGCAGGAGTTGAGCAGTCCTTACAACGGGCGATTTATTTGTAGCACAGAAATGACTAAGTCCTGTTTTGCTGCACTCGTTCACCGATACATCCAGCATTTTCTTGACAGCTTAAGTAACTTCAGCGTCAGTCAGCTGAATGTCAATATGGCATTGAGGATCTTTCAAGTCCCATGTGTATTCACACATTAAACCAGGGCAGCGGCTCAAGGGTAAAATACTCCAGGACACCCAACAACGGACGAAATCAACACCTGTTAAACCGTTTGCCACAAATGCTCTAAGCTTTGAGAGCTGTGGCACATATTTAGCTCGTTCCTTGGCGCTGAGTCTTTGGGGAGTGGATGTGTACTGCTTAGCCGGTGAGCACGATAACCCGGCAAGGGATTCTCATCAGCTGGAGAGGTATCTCGGCAATAGAACCAAGTTTGATTCCAGTCTTTAGGATGACTATGATGGTTGGCATGAGGAAAGCTGACATCTTTTCTCTTTTGGATGGATACCCCACCAAGTTCAGTGTTGGGCCCGTCCACAAATTCTGTGCGGCCGTTTAGGTGATAGAAGTCTCTGAATAATTCAACTGTGGGCTCTTCCTGTAGATAAGCTTCACAGAACACTTGAAAGTTGCAAATATTGGATACAGAGTTAGGTCCAATATCTTGAGGGTGGAGTTGGAGGAAATGAAGCACGTCACGGAATTTTTTTGATCCAGGAGGGCTAAATCCTTGACTCAGATGATCAGCAAAAACGACCACTTCTCCTTCCTTGGGCTCAGGAGGACATTCAGAACCAGGGACTCTCCAGTGGATGACTTCCTTTTTTGCTAAAGTGCCAGTGGTGACAAACCCGTTCAGCCTTTCTTCTATGACCTGGGATTGAACCCAGTTACAGGAGTAAAAGGATTTGGCCATTTGTTCAAACAAACCTGGAAGAAGGTTTGTACCGGTTTAAGATTCATGGTTAATACGTTAAAAGTTAAAAGGCAGAAAATATTGAAGCATACTAAGGTGTTAAACCGGACATGATGTTATCAGGTTGCATACATGAGCAATTGCCGGTTTAAGAGGGGACTAATGGTACCTGGCGGATTATGATTTTCTAAGTTAAACTGCCTATACAGAGATTCAAAGTATAGATCTGAAAGCTAAGTGCTAAAAAACAGGTTTCACAGATTCATATTGCAATTTCGGATCTACTACGTGTCAGAAAAAGAAAATATATTCAGACCTAAAAAGCGGGTACTTGAACAGTTTAAAGGTTTAGATTGGTTTTTTCTACCCAAAAGAGATGTTATGAAGAGGAAAGAGGGACTATGGTTGTAGCTGAACGGGATAAATATCAAGCTTGAGTCAAAATGTCATGCTATAGCGAAGAACAGGCGAAGAACAGAGTCAAAACCTCCATGACCTCGTTTGAACCCTAATGAGATCTGCGGAGGAGGAAGAAGGAAGATCTTACCAAGGATGTTGAATGGTGGAGGCGCGTGAGCGAAATCTGGTCCAAGTCAGGTTGATGCAGCAGCCAACGTTGAAGGGTTGATGCAGCAGCCAACGGTGAAGAAGGGATGAAGCTCGACGGTGGTGGCTGGCCCCGAGAGCTAGGGCGTCGCGAGGAAGAAGATGAGGTGAAGAGGCACGGGGGAAAAGTGAGAAGGGACCCCGGTCCTATTTATAAGGCGAATGGATAAGTGGTAAGCGCAGGAATCGAGGAGGTCAAAAACGGATCTGTAGATATGCAGACGCCTCGATTTTCAGAGATTCATTATAGAAAAGGAGATACATTAAAAGATTTGGGCTCTGTGTAAAGTTAATGGCAGGTGACGTCACGGCGGGTTATCATGATTCCAGAAGATGACGTCATGGCGAGTTATAAGTTTCGCAAAGGTAATGATGGAAGGATTTTTCTAAGTATTGAAGATTGATGCGAACAAGTTCAAATCAACCTGGGGCCTAATGTTGGGGATATAACTATTGAGTATAAACCGCTCAGGAGGGGTTGGGTTATGCTCGTAGTAATTTACCCGGAATGAAGCCCATGAAGACATGGAAGATGGCGCTTTACGGAGGAGAATTAATAGGAGGGCCCAAGGCCCAGAGGCGGGTTAGGGCCCATAGACATAAACCGCCATAGGCGTGTAACTTGTATTGTAAGATAGGAAGGAACAGATACCGAGCCAGACACGTTTATGAGCCGGCCGGGATTCTGTAGACCGACTGGGCGTCAACCTGTGTATATAAAGGGACGACTCGACGCTGGTTTAGGGACAAGAAACAATAGATCGAGAGCCAGGCTTAGCGTATTCGCTCCCTGGCCATCGAAACCCTAGCAATACCACCTCAAACTGGATTAGGCCTTTACCTTCACCGCAAGGGGCCGAACCAGTATAAACTCCTCGTGTCCTTTGTCCTGTTTATTCCATTTAAGCTAACTTCGTTGCAATGGATCCACGACTAAGTCCTCACACTAGGACATCTGCCGTGACAATTCCACGACACTACCAATTCATCACCATTAGCCACCACAACATCACATTCTCACAGATCGACAATTTAGAATGCTACCACATGCTCACAAATCTGCTCCTACCACATGCTCATAGTGAAGGAAATATGCCCTAGAGGCAATAATAAAGTATTATATATTTCCTTATATCATGATAAATGTTTATTATTCATGCTAGAATTGTATTAACCGGAAACATAATACATGTGCGAATACATAGACAAACAGAGTGTCACTAGTATGCCTCTACTTGACTAGCTCGTTAATCAAAGATGGTTATGTTTCCTAGCCATAGACATGAGTTGTCATTTGATTAACGAGATCACCTCATTAGGAGAATGACGTGATTGACTTGACCCATTCCGTTAGCTTAGCACTCGATCGTTTAGTATGTTGCTATTGCTTTCTTCATGACTTATACATGTTCCTATGACTATGAGATTATGCAACTCCCGTTTACCGGAGGAACACTTTGTGTGCTACCAAACGTCACAACGTAAATGGGTGATTATAAAGGTGCTCTACAGGTGTCTCCAAAGGTACTTGTTGGGTTGGCGTATTTCAAGATTAGGATTTATCACTCCAATTGTCGGAGAGGTATCTCTGGGCCCACTCGGTACTGCACATCACTATAAGCCTTACAAGCATTGTGACTAATGAGTTAGTTGCGGGATGATGTGTTACAGAACGAGTAAAGAGACTTGCCGGTAATGAGATTGAACTAGGTATCGAGATACCGACGATCAAATCTCGGGCAAGTAACATACCGGTGACAAAGGGAACAACGTATGTTGTTGTGCGGTCTGACCGATAAAGATCTTCGTAGAATATGTGGGAGCCAATATGGGCATCCAGGTCCCGCTATTGGTTATTGACCGGAGACGTGTCTCGGTCATGTCTACATAGTTCTCGAACCCGTAGGGTCCGCACGCTTAACGTTACGATGACAGTTTTATTATGAGTTTATGTATGTTGATGTACCGAAGGAGTTCGGAGTCCCGTATGAGATCGGGGACATGACGAGGAGTCTCGAAATGGCCGAGACGTAAAGATCGATATATTGGACGACTATATTCGGACTTCGGAAAGGTTCCGAGTGATTCGGGTATTTTTCGGAGTACCGGAGAGTTACGGGAATACGTATTGGGCCTTATTGGGCCATACGGGAAAGAAGGAAAAGGGCCTCAAGGGTGGCCGCACCCCTCCCCTTGGTCTGGTCCGAATTGGACTAGGGAAGGGGGGCGCCCCCTTCCTTCCTTCTCTTTTTCCCTTCCTCTTTTCCTCTTCCATATGGGAGGTGGAATCCTACTAGGACTAGGGAGTCCTAGTAGGACTCCACACTTGGTGCGCCCCCTCCTAGGGCCGGCCTCCTCCTCCCTTGCTCCTTTATATACGGGGGCAGGGGCACCCCATGGACACAACAATTGATCCTAGAGATCTCTTAGCCGTGTGCGGTGCCCCCCTCCACCATATTACACCTCGATAATACCGTTGCGGAGCTTAGGCGAAGCCCTGCGTCGGTGGAACATCATCATCGTCACCACGCCGTCGTGCTGACGAAACTCTCCCTCAACACTCGGCTGGATCGGAGTTCGAGGGACGTCATCGAGCTGAACGTGTGTAGAACTCAGAGGTGCCGTGTGTTCGGTACTTGATCGGTCGGATCATGAAGACGTACGACTACATCAACCGCGTTGTGATAACGCTTCCGCTATCGGTCTACGAGGGTACGTGGACAACACTCTCCCCTCTCGTTGCTATGCATCACCATGATCTTGCGTGTGCGTAGGAATTTTTTTGAAATTACTACGTTCTCCAACAGTGGGATCAGAGCCTGGTTTTATGCGTTGATGCTATGCACGAGTAGAACACAAGTGAGTTGTGGGCGATATAAGTCATACTGCTTACCAGCATGTCATACTTTGGTTCAGCGGTATTGTGAGATGAAGCGGCCCGGACCGACATTACGCGTACGCTTACGCGAGACTGGTTTCACCGTTCGGAGCACTCGTTGCTTAAAGGTGACTGGCGGGTGTCTGTCTCTCTCACTTTAGTTGAACCGAGTGTGGCTACGCCCGGTCCTTGCGAAGGTTAAAACAGCACCAACTTGACAAACTATCGTTGTGGTTTTGATGCGTAGGTAAGAACGGTTCTTGCTAAGCCCGTAGCAGCCACGTAAAATATGCAACAACAAAGTAGAGGACGTCTAACTTGTTTTTGCAGGGCATGTTGTGATGTGATATGGTCAAGACATGATGTGATATAATGTGTTGTATGAGATGATCATGTTTTGTAACCGAGTTATCGGCAACTGGCAGGAGCCATATGGTTGTCGCTTTATTGTATGAGATGCAATCGCCATGTAATAGTTTTACTTTATCACTAAGCGGTAGCGATAGTCGTAAAAGCAATAAGTTGGCGAGACGACAACGATGCTACGATGGAGATCAAGGTGTCGCGCCGGTGACGATGGTGATCATGACGGTGCTTCGGAGATGGAGATCACAAGCACGGTGCTTCGGAGATGGAGATCACAAGCACAAGATGATGATGGCCATATCATATCACTTATATTGATTGCATGTGATGTTAATCCTTTATGCATCTTATCTTGCTTTGATTGACGGTAGCATTATAAGATGATCTCTCACTAAAATTTCAAGATAAAAGTGTTCTCCCTGAGTATGCACCGTTGCAAAAGTTCTTCGTGCTGAGACACCACGTGTTAATCGGGTGTGATAGGCTCTACGTTCAAATACAACGGGTGCAAAACAGTTGCACACGCGGAATACTCAGGTTAAACTTGACGAGCCTAGCATATACAGATATGGCCTCGGAACACAGAGACCGAAAGGTCGAGCGTGAATCATATAGTAGATATGATCAACATAGTGATGTTCACCATTGAAACTACTCCATCTCACGTGTTAATCGGACATGGTTTAGTTGCTTTGGATCACGTAATCACTTAGATGATTAGAGGGATGTCTATCTAAGTGGGAGTTCTTAAGTAATATGATTAATTGAACTTAAATTTATCATGAACTTAGTCCTGATTGTATTTTGCAAATTATGTTGTAGATCAATAGCTCGCGTTGTTGCTTCCCTGTGTTTATTTTTGATATGTTCCTAGAGAAAAATTATGTTGAAAGATGTTAGTAGCAAAGATGCGGATTGGATCCGTGATCTGAGGATTATCCTCATTGCTGCACAGAAGAATTATGTCCTTGATGCACCGCTAGGTGACAGACCTATTGCAGGAGCAGATGCAGACGTTATGAACGTTTGGCTAGCTCAATATGATGACTACTTGATAGTTTAGTGCACCATGCTTAATGGCTTAGAATCGGGACTTCAAAGACGTTTTGAACGTCATGGACCATATAAGATGTTCCAGGAGTTGAAGTTAATATTTCAAGCAAATACCCGAGTTGAGAGATATGAAGTCTCCAACAAGTTCTATAGCTAAAAGATGGAGGAGAATCGCTCAACTAGTGAGCATGTGCTCAGATTTTCTGGGTACTACAATCGCTTGAATCAAGTGGGAGTTAATCTTCCAGATAAAGTAGTGATTGACAGAATCCTCTAGTCACCATCACCAAGTTAGTAGAACTTCGTGATGAACTATAGTATGCAAGGGATGACGAAAGTAATTCCCGAGCTCTTAGTGATGCTGAAATCGACGAAGGTAGAAATCAAGAAAAACATCAAGTGTTGATGGTTGACGAGACCACTTCAAGTGTTGATGGTTGACAAGACCACTAGTTTCAAGAAAAGGGCAAAGGGAAGAAGGGGAACTTCAAAAGAACGGCAAGCAAGTTGCTACTCAAGTGAAGAAGCCCAAGTCTGTACCTAAGCCTGAGACTAAGTGCTTCTACTGCAAAGGGACTGGTCACTGGAAGCGGAACTACCCCAAGTATTTGGTGGATAAGAAAGATGGCAAAGTGAACAAAGGTATATTGGATATACATGTTATTGATGTGTACTTACTAGTGTTTATAGCAACCCCTCAGTATTTGATGCTGGTTCAGTTGCTAAAGAGTAGTAACTCGAAAACGGGAGTAGCAGAATAAACAGAGACTAGTAAAAGGCGAGGTGACGATGTGTGTTGGAAGTAGTTCCAAGATTGATATGATCATCATCGCACACTCCCTATACTTTCGGGATTAGTGTTGAAACTAAATAAGTGTTATTTGGTGTTTGCGTTGAGCATGAATATGATTTGATCATGTTTATTGCAATACGGTTATTCATTTAAGTTAGAGAACAATTGTTGTTCTGTTTACATGAATAAAAACCTTTTATGGTCACACACACCAACGAAAATGGTTTGTTGGATCTCGATCGTAGTGATACACATATTCATAATATTGAAGCCAAAAGATGCAAAGTTAATAATGATAGTGCAACTTATTTGTGGCACTGCCGTTTAGGTCATATTGGTGTAAAGCGCATGAAGAAACTCCATACTGATGGGATTTTGGAATCACTTGATTATGAATCACTTGATGCTTGCGAACCGTGCCTCATGGGCAAGATGACTAAAACACCATTCTCCGGTACTATGGAGAGAGCAACCGATTTGTTGGAAATCATACATACAGATGTATGTGGTCCGATGAATATTGAGGCTCGTAGCAGGTATCATTATTTTCTGACCTTCACAGATGATTTGAGCAGATATGGGTATATCTACTTGATGAAACACAAAGTCTGAAACATTTGAAAAGTTCAAAGAATTTCAGAGTGAAGTGGAGAATCATTGTAACAAGAAAATAAAAGTTTCTACGATATGATCGCAGAGGTAAAACATTTGAGTTACGAGTTTGGACTACATTTGAAACAATGCGGAATAGTTTCGCAACTCACGCCACCCGGAACACCAGAGCATAATGGTGTGTCCGAACATCGTAACCGTACTTTATTAGATATGGTGCGATATATGATGTCTCTTACCAATTTACCACTATTGTTTTGGCGTTATGCACTAGAGACAGCTACATTCACGTTAAATAGGGCACCATCAAAATCCGTTGAGACGACGCCTTATGAACTGTGGTTTGGCAAGAAACCAAAGTTGTCGTTTCTTAAAGTTTGGGGTTGCGATGCTTATGTGAAAAGGTTTCATCCTGATAAGCTCAAACCCAAATCGGAGAAATGTGTCTTCATAGGATACCCAAAGGAAACAGTTGGGTATACCTTCTATCACAGATCCGAAGGCAAGACATTCGTTGCTTAGTATGGATCCTTTCTAGAGAAGGAGTTTCTCTCGAAAGAAGTGAGTGGGAGGAAAGTAGAACTTGATGAGGTAACTGTACCTGCTCCCTTATTGGAAAGTAGTTCATCACAAAAATCTATTCCTGTGACTCCTACACCAATTAGTGAGGAAGTTAATGATAATGATCATGAAACTTCAGATCAAGTTATTACTGAACTTCGTAGGTCAACTAGATCAAGAACCGCACCAGAGTGGTACGGTAATCCTGTTCTGGAGGTCATGTTACTAGACCATGGCGAACCTACGAACTATGAAGAAGCGATGGTGAGCCCAGATTCCGCAAAATGGCTTGAGGCCATGAAATCTCAGATAAGATCCATATATGAGAACAAAGTATGGACTTTGATTGACTTGCCCAATGATCGGCGAGCCATTGAGATTAAATGGATCTTCAAGAGGAAGACGGACGCTGATAGTAGTGTCACTATCTACAAAGCTAGAATTGTCGCAAAAGGTTTTCGACAAGTTCAAGATGTTGACTACGATGAGAGTTTCTCACTCGTATCTATGCTTAAGTCTGTCCGAATCATGTTAGCAATTGCCGCATTTTATGAAATATGGCAAAGGGATAAACAAAACTGCATTCCTTAATGGATTTATTAAAGAAGAGTTGTATATGATGCAACCAGGAGGTTTTGTCAATCCTAAAGGTTCTAACAAAATATGCAAGATCCAGCGATCCATCTATGGACTGGTGCAAGCATCTCGGAGTTGGAATATACACTTTGATAAGTTGATCAAAGGATATAGTGTTATACAGACTTGCGGTGAAGCCTGTATTTACAAGAAAGTGAGTGGGAGCACTACAGCATTTCTCATAAGTATATGTGAATGACATATTGTTGATCGGAAATAATGTAGAATTATTCTGCAAAGCATAAAGGAGTGTTTGAAAGGAGTTTTTCAAAAGAAAGACCTCGGTGAAGCTGCTTACATATTGAGCATCAAGATCTATAGAGATAGATCAAAACACTCGATAAGTTTTTTCAATGAGTACATACCTTAACAAGATTTTGAAGTAGTTCAAAATAGAACAGTCAAAGAAAGAGTTCTTGCCTGTGTTACAAGGTATGAAATTGAGTAAGACTCAAAGCCAGACCACAACAGAAGATAGAAAGAGAATGAAAGTCATTCCCTATGCCTTGGCCATAGGTTCTATAAAGTATGCCATGCTGTATACCAGATCTATTGTATACGCTACACTAATTTTGGCAAGGGAGTACAATAGTGATCTAGGAGTAGATCACTGGACAGCGGTCAAAATTATCCTTAGTGGAATAAGGAAATGTTTCTCGATTATGGAAGTGACAAAAGGTTCGTCGTAAAGGGTTACGTCGATGCAAGTTTTGACACTAAATCTAGATGACTCTAAGTCTCGGTCTAGATACATATTGAAAGTGGGAGCAATTAGCTAGAGTAGCTCCGTGCAGAGCATTGTAGACATAGGAATTTGCAAAATCCTTACGGATCTGAATATGACAGACCCGTTGACTAAAATTATCTCACAATCAAAACATGATCACACCTTAGTACACTTTGGGTGTTAATCACATAGCGATGTGAACTAGATTATTGACTCTAGTAAACCCTTTGAATGTTGGTCACATAGAGATGTGAACCATGGGTGTTAATCACATGGTGATGTGAATTATTGATGTTAAATCACATGGCGATGTGAACTAGATTATTGACTCTAGTGCAAGTGGGAGACTGAAGGAAATATGCCCTAAAGGCAATAATAAAGTATTATATATTTCCTTATATCATGATAAATGTTTATTATTCATGCTAGAATTGTATTAACCGGAAACATAATACATGTGTGAATACATAGACAAACAGAGTGTCACTAGTATGCCTCTACTTGACTAGCTCGTTAATCAAAGATGGTTATGTTTCCTAGCCATAGACATGAGTTGTCATTTGATTAACGAGATCACCTCATTAGGAGAATGACGTGATTGACTTGACCCATTCCGTTAGCTTAGCACTCGATCGTTTAGTATGTTGCTATTGCTTTCTTCATGACTTATACATGTTCCTATGACTATGAGATTATGCAACTCCCGTTTACCGGAGGAACACTTTGTGTGCTACCAAACGTCACAACGTAAATGGGTGATTATAAAGGTGCTCTACAGGTGTCTCCAAAGGTACTTGTTGGGTTGGCGTATTTCGAGATTAGGATTTGTCACTCCAATTGTCGGAGAGGTATCTCTGGGCCCACTCGGTAATGCACATCACTATAAGCCTTGCAAGCATTGTGACTAATGAGTTAGTTGCGGGATGATGTGTTACGGAACGAGTAAAGAGACTTGCCGGTAACGAGATTGAACTAGGTATCGAGATACCGACGATCAAATCTCGGGCAAGTAACATACCGGTGACAAAGGGAACAACGTATGTTGTTATGCGGTCTGACCGATAAAGATCTTCGTAGAATATGTGGGAGCCAATATGGGCATCCAGGTCCCGCTATTGGTTATTGACCGGGGACGTGTCTCGGTCATGTCTACATAGTTCTCGAACCGGTAGGGTCCGCACGCTTAACGTTACGATGACAGTTTTATTATGAGTTTATGTATGTTGATGTACCGAAGGAGTTCGGAGTCCCGGATGAGATCGGGGACATGACGAGGAGTCTCGAAATGGCCGAGACGTAAAGATCGATATATTGGACGACTATATTCGGACTTCGGAAAGGTTCCGAGTGATTCGGGTATTTTTCGGAGTACCGGAGAGTTACGGGAATACGTATTGGGCCTTATTGGGCCATACGGGAAAGAAGGAAAAGGGCCTCAAGGGTGGCCGCACCCCTCCCCTTGGTCTGGTCCGAATTGGACTAGGGAAGGGGGGCGCCCCCTTCCTTCCTTCTCTTTTTCCCTTCCTCTTTCCTATTCCATATGGAAGGTGGAATCCTACTAGGACTAGGGAGTCCTAGTAGGACTCCACACTTGGTGCGCCCCCTCCTAGGGCCGGCCTCCTCCTCCCTTGCTCCTTTATATACGGGGGCAAGGGGCACCCCATGGACACAACAATTGATCCTTGAGATCTCTTAGCCGTGTGCGGTGCCCCCCTCCACCATATTACACCTCGATAATACGGTTGCGGAGCTTAGGCGAAGCCCTGCATCGGTGGAACATCATCATCGTCACCACGCCGTCGTGCTGACGAAACTCTCCCTCAACACTCGGCTGGATCCGAGTTCGAGGGACGTCATCGAGCTGAACGTGTGTAGAACTCGGAGGTGCCGTGCGTTCGGTACTTGATCGGTCGGATCATGAAGACGTACGACTACATCAACCGCGTTGTGATTACGCTTCCGCTATCGGTCTACGAGGGTACGTGGACAACACTCTCCCCTCTCGTTGCTATGCATCACCATGATCTTGCGTGTGCGTAGGAATTTTTTTGAAATTACTACGTTCCCCAACACATAGATCTAAGTTAGAATGAGTAGGAGGACACATGGATCAAATTTACAGCCACCGGTGAAGCCGGGTAGAGGCACAAAACTGGCCAGAGAAGAGGACAAATATGAATTGCCGCCGCCATCGACCGCCGGCTAGAGAAGACACGCCGTTTACCTACTCGTCGGTGACGATCTGCGCGGGACGGAGAGCTCGGGGGGGGGGGGGAGGGTTGGGGATGGTGGCAGGAGTTTGGGCGGTGAGCTGAGGGTGGTTATATAGGGCGACCAATTCGGTGGGAGGTGACCCCAACTCCTCCCGCCGCGTTCCCCTCCCATGCATCTCCCGCGCATGGCTAAGTGTAAACGACCAATTCAACTGTCCCCAGCAGACCTGGCTGGGGGGGGAGGCTTTAAGTTTCATGCTATGCAATCCAAACAGTGAATACACACTACCAAACGGGTTATTTTTGCACCATGCGGATCTGGTTGGACCATATGTCGTCCCTCTCTATGCTCCCCTATCTCTCTTCTTCGATCTCTCTTCCCCAGTTCATTGATCCTACACGATTCCCTGGTCTAGTTCATGAGGATCCCTATGGGGGTGAACTTCCCGAGGCGCGCATGGTAGAGGAGATTATTCGACCAACAGGGGTCCTTCTGGTACACCTTGCGTCGGTACCCCTGCTTGTTCAACATGTGCTCTACGCGCACCATCTCCCCCATTGTTGCCACCCATAGTTAGGGGGGAGGGTGATATTCAGCATGTGCGCCACCCGCAGTTAGGGGGAGGGGGGGCTCCGCCAGCGTTACACCAACTACGATCTTTTACAACCCGGTATAAAATCTGAACCATATTTCCACGCCGAAAGAAATTACAGAAAAAATCATGCACGTAGAGTTTAGTTGTCTGGTTATGTGTTTATAGTTGAATTGAGCTACTCAACTATTGTGTCTCCTTCTTAAACTAACTTGAATGTATTTTTTTCTTTAAGGGTGTCCTTAAGGTTTACAAAAAAAACACTACCATGCCGGTCAGAAACAAGATTATATTTATTATTCACAAATTCTTTTTTACGAGGGATTCACATAATTTTGTGACCGGCATACCAACCAAACTAGTGCATAATTTGCTACAGTTTGGTCATGATTATAAGAATGTCGATCATGACAAGTACTAGTGACACATACAATCGAATGCAACACAACTGTGCATGCACTTCACAGAAGGCAAAATGATACAAGTAGAACACAATTATCTCATACTTTCCACACGATTTTCACATGAAAAACATGACCCACAACAGGTTGCTCTAAAATGAATGTATCTTCGGGCCCCCATAAATCATACTCCCTCCGTCCCAAAATAACTGTCTCAACTCTAGTACAACTTTGTACTAAAGTTAATACAAAGTTGAGACACTTATTTCAGGACGGAGGAAGTAATTCAAATAGTGCATTTATCTTTCACTAGAACAAGCAGCCTTGACTGAAATTGACCCCAGAATCAAGCATAAACAAGCAAGCTAGCATAAGAACAGGTAAACTGCCCTCATTCAGTTTCTGCACCAAATAAAAGAAGAACAAGGAAAATGCAGAGAAGATAAATTGTGTGCCTTCTTTTTCCTCGTAAAAAAATACAGGAAAAATAGGAGCGCAATGAAGCAGACAAGAAGATAAAGGTGAAGCTGTTGTTATCCTACAAAATCTGAAGTGATGCCCACATGTATGCTCAAGAAGGATGAAGGGAACACAAACATTGATCAGCTAAAATAACAAGCATATACTCCCTCTATTCATAAATATAAGATGTTCTAAACTTTTCTTAGAATTGGATGTATATAGACATGTTTTAGTGTATATTTATTCATCATTACAGTCCCTATGAAGTCCATATTGAAATATGTAAAACATCTTATATTTGTGAATGGATGGGGTACAACTCATCTTTACTAGGACTCATGCGACTGACTATTTTTTATAGAGCTATTGCAGTTTATGTTCAAATACTGTCATGTTCCAAGTCCCCTCTCATCAGCTGCAACAATGTCACAATCTTCATAGGACACAACTCACTGATTTCGAGCAGGCAAAAATAATTGCATGTCATCAGAAAAACAATACTGATATATACCACTTGCTTTTAGAAAAGGAGGAAGACCCCCGGCCTCTGCATCTGGACAATGCATGCAGCCACTTTATTAATTATTCACAAAAGACCTTACAAAGAAATACAATAGTAAGTCTGAAGCCACCGTCTAGGCAACATCTGTCACTACTCCTATCCAGTTGATAAAGGGATGCTGATAGTCCGAGCATAATATCATAGACCTCGAAGCCAAGCCTAACATCTAAGACATGATGCCCCAATCAAGCCACTTACCGGGTATGGGGCACACACCGGTCCAGCGTGCTCTCAGAGGCCGCCGCCTTGAACTGCCACCACTCCATCTTCAGATCTGTACTGACGCATCATCCTTGCCCGGTCTAGCTGCTGTCAATGCCACCACGGCACCCAACGGCAGCACCTCCCTGCGCGCGAACTGCTGAGCACGTCGTGGTCGCCGCCGGTACACCTCAGCACCATGCTGCCAAGTACCACCAGCCGACAAAACTTGAAGTCATATACCACTTGGTTAGTGAAGCAAACTGAATAATTATAATTTACATACCAAACGGCCATGGTGATGCGATGCTGGCTGGTGGTGTATTGTCCGGGCTAGTGGTCATTCCAAAATTTACCACCAACAAACACTTGCGCCGGAAGCATGAGATCGCAGGAGCGTCTCCATGGGGTCTCTCCGTGCGTTACAATCACCACCGATCGGCTGCCTAGACTTGCAAAAATCTCCAATCCACAACGGGTAAATCTATCGGACATACGCGAACACATACTTCACAAGCAATACATTTATCAAATTCAAAGTGGATTCGCCCTCGGAAACCCTCTGGTGTAATTGATTTTTCATAAGGGTAGTGAATCGTTATAGGTAAATGATTTGTGTGGGATAAGGTAGTTATGAAACTTTGACCTATGTACCTTGTAGCACGTATTGTTTGTTGACCATAACTCATGAACCCAGTTACCATAGGGAACATATTCATTCCGGCGAGCCATGCATTTCAGTGCCCCTGACAAGGCTGGTCCATCCATGAGGGCTCAAGAGGCCAATGGTGCACGGGCCGAGCGTGCAAGCGTTGCCAAACCAGGAGTTAGTGGGCCGAACTGGGTGACAGCGGCCCAACTCCTTCCTCCAGCTACTTAACCTGCATCGCTCCAAAGAGAAGCCATCTAAAGGATCAGGCACCCGGCGGCTCGGCTACCTACTACCGTTCCCCATTTCACATCTCGCATGAACCCTGGCCACAGTCCTGGCAATTGAGTTGTAATCGCCACCTAAATAATACTTCCGTGAGAAATTGTTGCCAAGTAATCGAGAGTCCAGTTCGTTCCTATCATCTGGTATCAGAGACCACCCCCTCTCTCTTTGTTCGCTCTGGCGAAACTTGTCGAGACCAGAAGCTCGCGCCAAGCCCGAGTGCAGTTGGAGGCGATGGATCCCGGCGTCTCCGCTTTCCTCACCAAGCTAGAGGCCAACCTCGACTCCAAGACCGACGTCCAAACCAAGGCCCAGCAGATCACTTCCACCAAGATCAATGAGCTCCTCACTTGGCATCCCGATCTGGAGCACCGTGTCGCGGATCTCAGCGATCACTACAAAAAAAAGACACTTCCGTGATGATACGTGTTTGTCACAGTAGGTCACGTTTTCTGTCATGCATGTACATCCATGACAAATTTATGGCAGAATCAAGATAGTCATACCTGTGCTGTCATACAAGTGTTCCATGACATTACCAAAATTATCATCACGGAAGTGTCCACTTCCATGACGATAAATCGCGCGTCATAGAAGTGCTTTCGTCAAGGGTGACTGACACATGGCATCCATCGTAACGGGACACCGTTAAGCTACCGGGTCCGGTTTTGGATCCGATAACCCGCTAACAGCCACGACCAATGCCGATTTTCCACGTGTAAAATTCTCATTGGCTGACGGAACCACGCGTCAGCTCCGCGTTGGCATAGGTGTCACTCATCCAACGTGCGAGATGCGCCTATGATACGTTGACACATGGACCAGCCCAAAAGTGGCCCATAAAGATTAAATGGGCCGGCCCAACTAAAGGCCTAGAAGATTTAGCGGGCCATAACGGGCCGGCCCAGCTAAAGGCCCACAAGATTTTGCAGGCCCTAATGGACTGGCCCAGCTAAAGGCCCACAAGATTTTGAGGACACTAATGGGCCGGCCCGTTAACAGGCTGCCAAGTTTTGGGCCAAATGCCGGCCCATATTTAACCCGGTCCATAAACAGCCTGCCACGTTCCGGGCCCAATAAAGGCCCATATGAGATCCAGCCCATTAAAAGCCTACCCCGTTCTGGGCCAAATTATGGCCCAGATCAGATCCGTTCCTTTAAGAGGCTTTGGGCTAAATTATGGCCCATATCAGATTCGGCCGTCAACTGGACTCTTTGCTTTTGGGCCCACTTGCTAAAGGCCCATGTAGTAATTCGGCTTGATATTAGTTGCGGCCTGTTAAAGGCCTGTTTAACATTTCGGCCCTATATTTATTTCAGCCTGTTAAAAGCCCGTGATATAGTTGGGCCTAACTACGGCCCGGTTTGCATCCGGCCTGCTCACAGCCGATAATCTGATTGGGCCAAATAAGGACCGAGACAATTTTGGCCTGTTAACGGCCCGTGATGTGATTGGCACAATCATGGGCCGGGGTCTATTTCGCCCTGCTGCCGGCCCGCGAGCTGTTCGGCACGTTTCAGGCCCAACCCACTTTTCAGCCTCCTAAAAGCCCATTGAGTTT
Organism: Aegilops tauschii subsp. strangulata; assembly: GCF_002575655.3. NCBI lineage: Eukaryota > Viridiplantae > Streptophyta > Magnoliopsida > Poales > Poaceae > Aegilops > Aegilops tauschii. The sequence continues at coordinate 91,251,317 of NC_053040.3, forward strand.
TCTTGCGAAAATAGGGCCGGCGGTTTACTCGGCCTATTAGAGGCCCAAATCTACTAGCGGGCCAGTTTACATTTAGGCCTGTTAATGGACCGATTATGTAGTGATTAGCATGACGGCCCGATTATGTACCGTAATTTTACGGTTTGGCCAGTTTACTGCGAACACAGGATATATATATATATATAGTAAAATAAGTGCAGCATCGTGAATAAGAAAAAAACCTAGACTATACAATAAAGAAATTATAGCATATTACATCCACTGGGCATCAAAGTTCGCCACTATGATAATAAAGCAGAAGCAGACAACAGATTACATACACTGAGCTTCAAAGATCGCCACCAGTGCAAATAAACACACCGACAAAATAATATACAAAACCGACAGCACTTCAATAGAGTTCAAGAAAGGTTAGCCCTGCTCGGGAGCTGCAGCGCAAGCAGCTGAGCAAGCTGATGAGACGGCGCTTGTTTGACACTTATATCCTCCTCACTCTGAAAGATAAATAAGCAGACAAATGACAGGTTTTGCACATATAAGTATCAGTGCTGACAATTCATCACATTTCTTACTGACGAATAAAGTGACACAATCTAAAATAGCATTAACACAATATGGTATTGTTCAGGTTAAGACATGGCAGGAAATGACATTGTGAAGGAGTTGGCAGCTTCACGGCACCACTGGATTACAGATCAAGAACTCATAAGTATCAATGGTTAGTGTGCTGTAAATTTATCCCATTTCAGATTGGCAAATAAAGAGACGGTTTAAATAATAGTAGAATGATATGACATTGTTCATAGTTAAGACATTGCAGAATATGACATTGTGCTGTAGTGGGTAGGTTCACCACACCACTGGATTACGGATCAAGAACAGAAGCATAAATGCAGTGCAAAAGAACATCACTTGCTCTGTATAGTTTAATTTACATGGTATGAAGAAGGAACTTGGTTGTACAACTGAAAACTTAAATTGAGAAGGACAAACTTTTGTTTATGACTACATAATAAACTTGATGCAAACACCAAAAATAAACAGCTATTGCAGTCATGCCTAACCAAATATACACAACAAAGTTTGAATGCTTGAGAACGACAAACTTACATTATTGGTGAAGACAGGCTCTATAAAGCCCTTGTCCATGCTGATGGGGGGGGGGCAATTCAAGAAGTTTACCACAGAATATTCTTCATAAGCATTTCCTTTATTCTACATTTTGTTAAGAGTAAATATAGATGTGATAATATAAGAAAAAATAGATAATATTTAAGATAAGATGAAGAGTGATGCTACATGACCAAGTAGCTATAAATGTAAGTATAGCGATACAGGCAGAAGGTACAGCCAAGAGCAATGCAGAGCTAAACTTCTTCAGGACCATCGGTGTTATCCAACCTTATGGTAAGAGTAAATATAGATCTGATCCGTAGAAAATGGAGGGCAAAGGAAAATAAGCTGCAGAGTGATGGTTCATGAACAACTACCTGTCAATATAAGTACACTGATAAAGGACAACATGTACTTACAAGAACAATGCAGAGCCCACAATGCTGCGACCATTTTTTGTCGCAAATTCAAAGCCCTTTGCCACGCCCTAAAGATTTGGAGCAAAAACCTATCCCGACTTTCAGTAGCCATTGCTAACAGCAACGAGACCCTTGCACATCTTGATGAATTAGAAAATAGCAGAAATCTAACAATACCAAAGACGAACTTTTGAAATATCATCAAGAAACATTTACTGCGCCTACTTAAATATCAAAACCAGTACTGGAAGAAACGCTGCACCATTAGATGGATCAAGTTTGGAGATGAGAATACAAATTTTTTTCAGGCTGTTTCAACTGAAAGATACCGTCGCAACAACATCGCAAGCTTCAAAAAAGAAAACGGACCCCTCGTTGACACTCACATAGGCAAAGAAGTGCTCCTGTTCCAAACTTACACTGATCGCCTGGGTACCTCGAGACCAGCAGAAATGAAATTCAACCTCCCTAGCATTCTGCAACGCCACGATGATTTAGACCAACTAACTAAACCATTTACCCACGATGAGATTGATGCGGCGATTAAAGAAATGCCTGCTGATCGAGCACCCGGCCCTGATGGTTTTAGGTGGGCTTTTCTCAAAGCATGCTGGCCTATTATCAAGCAAGACTTTTACAATCTTTGTGATGCTTTCCATCAAGGGGACTTGGATCTCACTAGCATAAATGATGGCCTGATAACCTTAATCCCAAAATCCAACTCGCCTGAAACAGTCAATGACTACCGCCCGATCACACTCCTCAACTGTTGTCTTAAGATGATCACTAAGCTGCTTGCCAACTGCCTGCAACGAGTCATTCTAAAGATCATACACAAGAACCAGTATGGTTTCATAAAGGGGAGAACGATACAAGATTGCCTTGCTTGGGCTTCCAATATATTCACCAATGCCATGCCTCTAAGAAGGAAATTATCTTGCTGAAACTTGATTTTGCCAAACCCTTCGATACAATTGAACACGCTCCTATGCTGAACATTATGAAACATTTGGGCTTCAACAACAAGTGGCTTTCTTGGATCAAATGCATCTTCTCAACCAGGAGATCGTCGGTTTTATTAAATGGTGTACCCGGCCGTCAATTCCATTGCCGCACTGGTGTAAGGCAGGGCGACCCGTTGTCCCCTTGATCTTCGTGATTGCAGCTGATCTCCTCCAAGCAGCCATCAACGACGCGTTTAGGCTGTGGGGTGTAAGCCCTGCAGTTTTCAAGGTCAAAAAACGACGCGTTTAGGCAGGGGAAAATTCAGCTGCCCTTCCCTTGCGTTGGACAAATGGACTACCCTATAATCCAATATGCAGACGACACGATCCTGGCTATGCCTGCATGCCCTCAGCAAGCTGCTGCCATCAAAGAAATCCTTGTGGACTATGCGTCCTCCATCGGCTTGCGGATCAATTTCCATAAATCCACGCTCATCCCAATCAACCTATCGGATGAAACTGCCCTGGCGTTTGCGAACTTCTTTGGGTGCTCAGTTGGCTTGATGCCGTTTACCTACCTTGGGCATCCTCTTGGCACGACCAAACCGACTATCCTGGACCTCATGCCACTAGTGTGCAGTGCTGAACGCCATCTCACCTCTATGATCGCAACGATGTCCTATGGTGGTAAACTTTCTTGGCTTAATGCTACTGTCACATCCCTCCTCATTTATGCCATGTGCACACTCAAGTTCTCACCCAAGCTGATTGAGATGCTCGATAAAATTAGAAAAAGATGCCTCTGGACCAAAAGGACGGAGCAGGGGGACAAATGCAACTCCCTTGCCGCCTGGGATATGGTTTGCAAACCCAAAAAGCATGGTGGCTTGGGTGTTATCAATATAAAGTTGCAAAATGATGCTTTGCTCATGAAATTCCTACACAAGTTTTACAACAAGCTCGACGTCCCGTGGGTGCATCTTATTTGGGATACGTATTATGCAGACAAAGTTCCTCATGCCACGAATCCTGTTGGCTCATTCTGGTGGCATGATATCCTAAAGCTCACCCCTGTCTTCCGAGGCATCACACAGGTTCGAGTGGTTTCGGGCACAACTGCTCTAGTTTGGAAAGATCTTTGGGCTGGAGACGTACTGGAAAGCTCGCATCCCCACGCTTTGTCCTTTGCCATGCATGAAGATGGGTCCGTCAAGGATTTCTTACAGAGCACGACACTGTCGGAGGCCTTTCACCTACCGCTCTCCCCACAAGCCTTGAACGAGGTGCGAGACATCCAACGGCTCTCCTCACACATGCATCCATCCACGTCTGACAGCGATGTCTGGTACTATACTTGGGGCAAAACCGTTTATCAACCAGCCGACTACTACAGGTTCTACTTTCGAGATGTGAACGCCCATCCAGCTTTCTCTCTTCTCTAGCGCTCTCGCTGCATCATGAGGATAAATGTTTTTGGCTGGCTTCTCCTGAATGATAGACTAAACACACGTGACATGCTCAAGCACCAACACTATGATATAGGTGATGACCACAGTTGTTTGCTCTATGGCACCCATGATGAGGAGACGGTGGATCATATGATTTTTGCTTGCCCATTCAATCGATCATGCTGGCAAAAACTTGGAATTAATTGGCCCTCCTTCACCTGCCGCCTCCAACTTCTTCAACAAGCTAAAGATTCTTGGGGGCGTTCGCTCTTCTTTGACATCTTCCCGGTGGCTGCTTGGAGCTTGTGGAAGGAAAGAAACAATAAACATTTCAGGAGAATTGCTCCAACCATCGATGGTTGGCTGAGAAGATTTAAGGACGATTTTGGCCTCCTCCAACATAGGACTAAGGGTGTTCACCCTGCCTTCATTTCTTCTTTTATCTCTAACTTACACTAGTAGTAGCCCCTTCTCCTCCCCCACCTAACCCAAACTTGTCTGGGTTGGGTGGAACTTACTTGTTAAAATGTAAACATTGTAACACCCCCCATTCATATATATATATATGAAAACACAGTAGGAGCCTTTTCTACTGTCCTTTCCTCAAAAAAAAAAAGAACAATGCAGAGCTAAAAAATTTCATTGGCATTGGATATATTCTACACTAATGTGACCGTTCATACAGATCAGATAATTTGGAGCGAACAATTGATAAGCAAGCTATCATGCATACTGCTGTCACATAATGAACCAGGTATGAATGCAAGTACAGTGATACAGGACAACAGGTACTAACAAGAGCAAAGCAGCGAGCAGCATATTTGCAATATCCTGTCATTCTTTTCAAACCGGAATTCTTCTTCAAGCTGATTTCCTGCAAAAAAGATCCGTAAGGCACATGCGAAAAAGTAGAAGTTCAAATTGTCATGTGATATCATAGATAGTACCTCATCCTGGGAACGAGACCAGTGCATAACAAGGTTTTTCCATTCAATGTCTTCTAAATTTAGCATAGGAGACTTCACCAGAACTTCATTTATAGACTTGCCATCAAAGTGTGATTTCCTCAGGTAACACCGATACTGCTGCAATGCTTCCTTGAAAAGTGCAAGCGAGCTTTGCTCGTCATGATTATCCATATTGACCCTCGCCTACTTACAACAATGTAATGTAAATCATTGATGTGTTCAATCAGCAGAAAACAGGAAAATAATCACAATGAATAATAGAACTTACACGTAAGTGGGACAGGAAGATGTGAAAATGGTGTTTGTCTTCACTATAATCTTCCCATGATGGGAATATATGCAGGTAGTCCCTAACAACATTGAAAGCATTGTCTTTAAAACTGGGAATAACTGGAAGGGGTTCCAATCTGCAGGAATTGGCCGTCTTTGCAGTTGGGATAGGTCTTCGGCCGGTGGACTTGCTGTACTTTTTGCTGGAGTGGGATTTTTCTGTGGTACGGCTGGTGCTATGGCAACTGAAATCGGCATACCTTTTGCTGGAGTGCAGGTCCTGTGTGGTGGGGCTAGTGGTGTGGCCAGTGAAGTATGGGTACAGTCTGCTGGAGTCGGTCCTACGTTTTGTGTCACTGGTTGTACAGCCAATATAAGTGGGGTGCTGTCTGATTTCTCTGGCACCACCATGTTTTTCAAGGACTTTGTTGGTGCTCCTTCAGGTTCGGCAATCACCCTCTTCCTTTTTGATGTCTGATGCACAAGAACAACATTTGAGTGGAAAAAACATGGTATGATGACAGATGGAATATGTATTGATAATGGATGGGCATGGCATCTTGACATATATGATGAGTAAACTAAGCAGATGGCGGTGCAACAAAGTAGAAGAAATGCAAGACAACATATGCAAGATACACGCAATCAATAAAACCTTGCCAAATTAGAACAGGTACCTTGATGGGTGAACAGGATAGGCCATCTGCCTTTGACTCCTCGAGGTTAGAATAGTCATTAGGATCATATTCTGAACAAGAATCTACAGGTGGGGAGCGTATGAGTCTCGTTGCATCCAGAATGGCACTCAATGCCTTGGTGCCAATTTTGTAAGTCGTTGCAGTGTTCCACAATATTCTTCTGATGCACGGATTCTGATATTCACTGTAATTACGTATAATATCTGAGAACCATGAAAACATAAATAGTAGTGAGATTATCTTTGTAATGCAGAGGATATTCTAATATAGGGGCGCCCCTGTAAACCCTTGTGTGCTATCACTGGATTCTGATGAGAGAGCTCATGTGTGCTGTAATATGGTGCGTGCATTAATATAATCTGGCACAAGTACAAAAAAAAGGTTCCAGAAGTAAGGATAGTTGGCAGATGATAGGTTCATAATATACTGTATAGAGAGTTTATTGCAAAACCCTGATAACAAGAGCACACAACAACTAGGCAGATCGTAGTGTACATAAATGGGGTACACCATAACCAGGATATATAAACCGGGAAAGTGGAACTGGCTGGAAAATACGGTGTTTTATTGCCGCTACTAATTGAAAGCCTATCGATTACATGCCAGCTCTATCGGCTGTTGACTGCAGATGTCCCTGCTCCCCTTCTGGACAAGGAACATACTGTACGTACTAAATACAAAATAACAAAAGAGGAACATGTTAAGGAACAGAAGAGGAAGCATATTCTTGTGGTTCCGCTGCATTGCATACAAAGTTGGTTGCCCAGTCATGATGAATCACAACACCCAAAGAAATTCAATTCCATGCTGTCTCTCTATATGTGGCCACATGCATTTGGAAAAGAAAGTGGGAGCATTACCTGACCAATTAAATGTGTGTTTGTTAATTAATATCAGTATCATATCACAATTCATATTTGAAGAAGTAAGCTTTGGACTTATGATTGGTGTGTTGTTTAGCTTCAAGAGTGGACTGCTGCTAGTGCTACACATAGCAGCTACACAGATCATAGTGTAGATATAACGGGAAAACCGTAAGCATCAGGAGTAAAATCAGCAAAGTGGAACTTGCTGGAATATATGTGCTAGTATTGCTGGTACGGCTAGAAAGGCTTCAGATACCAGCTCTCTTCAACTGAAGGTGCGGTAGTGTTAATATCAGTGCAACTCTCAAAGGCGACACAGCTCCCCGCATTTCCTTGCTAATCTTATAGGATTCAAGTGGGCAGGCCACTACAAATCCTATTCCTTAATTTACAAAATCCTACGAATCAAAGAGGCCCGAAGAGTTCAAAGTGTCCATCACAACTGACCGTATAGACCTCTACACTGCAAATGTCCCTGCTCATCTTCACTACAAGGAACATACTGTACTACTATCATACCCCCTCCGTTCCAAAATATAAGTCTTTGTAGAGATTTCAACTATGGATCACATACAGATGTATACAGATACATTTTAGAGTGTAGATTCACTCATTTTGCTCCATATGTAGTCCATGGTGGAATCCATACAAAGACTTGTATTTAGGAACGAAGAGAGTACTTATTAAAAAAGAACGGAAGAGGAACATGCTAAAGAAGAGCAAGCAGATTTTGGATAATAAAATGTTCGTTGCGCAGTGCCCACACATGATGAACCAGAGCGCATTAAGAATGCAACTCCCTGCTGTCTCTCTATATGTGGTGCATGTGCTTTTCGAAAGTAAAGTAGGAACATTAGCTGACCAATTAAACGTTATCTGTTTTAGTAATATTAGCATCATATCAGATTCTTATTTGAGCAACAAGTTTGGAATTATGAATGGCACGTTGTTTAGCTTGATGGATTCAGGAGCAATGCTAAGCAGGTACGATGATGGTACTGAATATAAAGGCATGTCTGCATGCAAGTCGCGTGACTTTTGTCATTTAGGTCAGTCGACCATTTCAGGCAGTTGGATGAAGATCCTACGTCTCCTAACCCTTCTTCTTCCTCGTCTCTGATTCTTCCCATACAGAACACCGCACGGGCCGTCAGCCGAACCACTGGCCCCGACCCCCCGCCCTCCCCTGAACCGCCCCCCACCGCTTGTGTTCCTCTGCCACCCCACCCCCACCCCTGCCCCCACCCGCGTCGAGTTTTCTTCGTTCGGCGAGGCCCCACCACCACCCCCCACAACCACCGTCCCCACACGAGCCCCTTCATTCGCACTGGCGAACTCCGGCGAGCTCTAAAAAATCGACTGACTCAATTTTGAAATTTAGGCTACTGTCATTTAACTAGTGTGGAATATAAAAGGGGAAAACCATAAGCATTGCGAGTATAGTGTTGAGTGTGCCATGGCGTATCTGAAGGTGCAAACCGGTCAAAGGCAACTTTGCAACCAATGTTTGCTTTCAACTAGCAAGTAAGTGATGGACAAGAAATCAGAGTAAAGAAGTGGCGATCTATTTTCTTGCTACGATAAATAAGTTGAGCAGATACAAAAGAGTACCGCCTCTGGTGCGGCGCCGTGTATGCATCTGCTGAGAATTTGACAGTGCTGCGGTAGCGATGGCTGTCGGCAGCGTGGAAGCAGATCTAGGAGGGTAGACGGTGGCGGCGGGGTGCGGTGGACGAGACGGTCGTAGGAGCGGCGCCGACAAGGTGGACGACAGCGGGGATGAAGCGAGAGGACGGGATGCAAGGATCTTGGTCCAAAGCCGCGGATGAGAGGGGTCGATCTCTTGTAATGGATGATGGCATCGGGGTATCAGCTCCGGCATGGTGGAGGAGGACGGTGGTGGATGGGGTGGCGGACGAAGGAAGCTGGGGTGGAGAGGGTTTTTTGGCGCCCACGGAGTATGAATGGGGAAATGAAGGGAGAGAGGAAGGGGGGACCATGTCTTCAGGGCGCACTTGTCACAAATGCGAGGAAATTTACAAACTTAGCCCCCGTTTAAAATTTCCTACATCACAACAATATTAGTCGGTTGGGGATAGGACGGTAATCTCGCATACACCGAATATTTTCCGACGAGAGTTTCTTTTTGGCGCCCACCGTGTATGAATCAGGGAGTGAGTCAATTTTGACCGAGGAGACACTGTGTTTTGGCGCCCACCGTGTATGAATCTGGGTGAGAGGCGGTTATGTCATGTTTGAGTGAAATTACAAACCTACCCCTATCGAAACCTATAGAAATCGAGCCGATAGGCTTTGCGTGTCAGGGATAGGCAGTAATTTCCATCTCGCAGATTTTGGTTTCGGGCGGTTACTGCGACTTTCCCTGCTTCGTTCAAATTTTTGCAGAGCAAGAGTGCACGTTTACCGTGCCAACTCAATTCGAATCCAGTTTGTATTCTATTTTTGTTCGGCCAGGATCCATTTGTGATTCAAATAAAATTCTATATACATCATTTTTTATATATACTTTCAAAAGCACAACAAAGAATTCTGCTCATTTATATGTATATAATATGATTTACAAATACAATGATCTCAAAATCATAAGGTTGAATTGAACAAAATTTAAACCAAATTATGTTCTACTAAAATGTATGGATTAGTAATATCTACATATTAAATAACATAGATGCGCGTGAATTCATATGAGTATGCATGTTTGATAGATCAATTTTGGTTCGAGTATGAATTACATGTATCATCATCTCGAATTCAAATATTTGAATCCCTTTTATGTTGACTCCTTTCACACCCATCTCTCTGGCATGCTCCTTCATGTAGCTATCATTCTCTTTTCTCCAGCTCACCCGCACGCTCACTTCATGTTTCTCCTATCTTTGCAATCATGGTCTCTCGACACTCCCTTGAGAAGTATCACACTCTCCCTATCATTATACATTACACAGTTTTCATTATCTCTCACGTCTCTACCGTTCTCTAGTATCACTAGGTACCTAAGCTTTCTTTTTCACCGCCACACACACAGTCTCACTCGTCTTTCACTTTGTCTTTCTCTCTATGGGGTTCTCTCACACACCCTATATGTCTCTAGATATGACTCATACCACTAAAATTACTCTCTCCTACAGACACAACATTTGTTGCGGTATCCTTTTCGTCTCCATCCCAGTTATAAACTAACATTATTCATTTGTTTACTGATCAGACAAACTCCCCCCTCTCTCTCTCTCTCAAACACACAGCTCCTGCTTCCACTCCCCTTCCCGACTATCGTCTCTCTCTCTCACACACACAAAACTCTCGCTTTTGCACCCCCGACTCGTATTTCTCTCACATAATTGATCGACTAGCCTCCAAATAGGTTTATACACCCGCACACTCGTGCTTCCACTATCGCATACATGTCTCTCTCGCGCTCCTTGTATCTATGTAGATTTTTCGTCCCTTCTTGAGACATGCCCTCTCGATCGTGCACACACACACTATCGCCTCATTTTAAGCTGATAACTCTCACACACACACTCTTTGTGTCTTTGTCACACATGCACTCCCTCCTTCTCCTCTCTCCCTCTCTCTCACACACACAACACACACACACACATGGGCCTTTTGCAACAACTAGCAAGATGCCCATGCGTTGCATGGAACATCAAGATGCATTTGTATGAGTAGTTTATCTTGTGGGAGAAAAGGATGAACGAGGGAAGGCCTTATTTGCAAATGTGGAGAGGGGTGTGGGTATCTTTTTGCAAGATTGCCATAGTTTCCTTCCTATCCGTCAGATATAAATCGGACGGCCTATATAGCAGGATGGCAGGCACACCATCATCACCAACTCTGTTTTTATCTCGAACTCTGATAAAAAGCATAGTCAGTGATGATGGTGTGCCTACCATCCTGCAATATAGGCCGTCCGATCTATATCTAACGGATAGGAAGGAAACTATGGAAATTTACCCGCAGTCGTCTCCACATTTGTAGATAAGGCCTTCCCTCGTCCATGCTTTTCTCCCACAAGATCTTGATGTTCCGTGCAATGCATGGGCATCTTGCTAGTAAGAATAGAAATTAGAGATATACCACTTCTCGAATCTTGAAACCAACAACATTCCTCCATTATCTCATCAAAACCGCCAAAGGAATATATTTTGAGTGAAACATAAGATATTTTTAGTGATACACGTATTTCAAAACTAGACTCTTTTTTTTAACAAATCGGTGAATATGTATTAATCTACTTTGATCGTGTGGCAACGCATTGGCACATTGCTAGTAGTTATTACTACTGTATAATTTTTTGGACACCAGACAAACGGTGGAGTACATATACGAGGAGAAGAGGCGCACGCATGCAGTCAGTCTCTTGCTGTCTCGCAGGCATGAGAGTTACGTAAAGGCACTGTTAACAAATAAACCCTAAAACCCTAGGTGCATGATTGCTGCATGCGCGGGTACCGGGTACGTGGTGGAGCGCACCTTTGTAGGAATAGTCAGCTCGCGTGATAATTTGATCCGTAGGAGTTGATGGTTGGGACCACAGGTGAACGACCTGGAGGCGGTGGCTCGCCAGTTGCCACAGATCGAGTAGCCACGTTTAAAATATCATTTTTTAGTGGGATAAGAGTTTTGATTTTCAAGGGCGCGTTATAAGTACTTAAGTAGTTTTTGGAACGATTGGTATGGAGCGAAAATGGAATTCATAATTACTACCTCCTTCGCATATGGTTGTATGGGTTTATGTTGCGAGATGTTGAACCTGGTAGTTCTAGGGAAAATACTATGGTTTAGATGTTGGTTTTCAGTAATGAAAATAGGAAGGGGGAAACCCTTCTTTGATAAAAAAAACTGCTACCTCCGTCCTGGTTTACTAGTCCCCATCGTATTTTGGGTCAAAGTTTGTCCACGAATTTTACTTGTAAAATGTTAATGGAAAACGAAATTTTGTTATACCCAAACAAAAAAGGAATGGAGGGAGTGATTGCTCTGACACGGACGCAACCTCTCATAGCGTAGGCATTGAATCAGTGCGCCGGCCAAGAGGGCCCCACTCGCTGCAGGCCAGGCTGAACGCGCCTCCTCGCCACATGCAACCGGCTTTAGACTGCCCCGCCTGCCTCCATTGAATCCGCGCGTGTGCTGGCAACATGTCCTTCCACGAGCCAGCTGGCATTTTAGAACACAACGTCGGCGGCTGGCTCCTCTCGTCCGCTCACTATTTAAACGAGGCCAGACGCCTGGCAAGAAGCCAAGAACCGCACCACACCGCTGCTCCCCATATCCTCCTTGCACCTTTTTCTCCACACTCTCCATAGCATCCGGTGAGCAGGAAGACGAGTTCTCCGGCATAAAAGCCGGCTGGGTGCCCCGACAAGCCAGGCAACTCGCTGCCCACCTCCCTCCCCGCCCTAGGCCATTAGTACGATGGGCGAGGCTGCAGGTGGGCAAGCGGAGGAGCAAGCCGCCGCTCCAAGCTGGCCCCTGGTGCATCAACTCGACGCTCCAAGCCTGCTCGCAGAGGAGTGGCCAGTTGCTGCACGCCGGCACACGGGGGATCACGACGTCAAGTGCACCCTGGTTGGCCATGCCATCCGACGCAAACGTTGGCGGAACCGCGGCATGCTGGCGGAGGTGGCCAACACGTTTGCGGCCATCGCCCACACCGAGGAATAGTAGACCACGGGAGCTGCCGCCGCTTTGAACCCATGAATGCTACGACCATTGCGTCGCCGGCATAGACACCCGGTGTGTTGCCTAGTTTGGCTCAAAACATCATGGACCCCAGCCGCGGCTGGCATTAGAAATTATACCTGCTTCCAGAAGTTATTCGTGATTAGTCAAAAAATGGCCAAACTATAATTAATTACGCATGGTCTTGACTTGTTGTGCTCACACTGGTAGTAGGAACTAGAGGTCTTTCTTTATTTATAACTCTCCTGACATTTTTTTTGGCTTTCAAGTGAATCATGGTTGTGGACATTATCTATGAATGTGCAGATATTTGTGAACGTGAGTTTGATGTGGAAGTTGAACTTGGAATGTTGGGCTTGCGCGTGAACTATACCATGTTCAATGCTTCGTCTGTTATTATTTGGAAAGTAATTTCTGTGATTACATGACCCGAAAAAAATATATATTGTGCCACATCAGTAGATGCACGAACATCACAACAGGCATGCTAACTGGATAAACATTTGAACCTAGCTATTATGAAGGAAAATTTGTATTGACAACGGCTTTAGATAGCAGGAGACGCCTAGCCTGCTCTGCCTCTGCTAGCTTCTTTCTGGCTTCTTCCATCTCTTCTTTGGCTTGGGTGAAGAGAGCATCTGATTGCTCTTTTCGCTTCTTCAGGAACTTAGCTACATTCTCAAGGGCTGCTCCACGCTTCTTTCAGCCTTTACTAGAGCCACGAGGACACGAACAGTTGACGACTCCACCTGGCTTGTCTGTAATCCAGCATCATCTGGGAATTTGCACCTTGTGTCTAATCCAGCATCATTAGGGAACTGGCACCTTGTGTGTAATCCAGCCTCATTTTGGAAACATGATCTCGAGGTTGACCATACTTCCCTCCTCGCAGGAACTGCATCCTGACATGAAGTTACTTCTTTTTTAGATCAATACTCAGAGCAACCCAGATCCATTTAGTAGAAGCTAGATAAACAGGACTCGGAGAAGTGAATTCAAAAGGAAAAATAAAAAAATAGACTACAAGGTGAGAACACCCACTTCCTACATCAAGCTAAATACGAAAGCACTAGGACGATTAAGACTCTTCTTATTACACATCGAAGAACACGAGGCTAAGAGAAACAGAAACTACAACATATACACATCGAAGAACATGAGGCTAAACGAAAGTAATTGAAAGGGTGTTACTTACCAAAGCTCGTTTTACAGGTTCGGCGCAGCTCCTCTTTAACTTGCCACGCTCCTTGAAGATGTCCCCAATATCCCGTGTATGGTCTTCATTGCTCCTCTGCATGTTCGCACTCGTGGTTTTAAAATCTCAACATGGCAAGAAAAATATACTAGTAATACTCATGCATCTTGTGGGCAACATTAAAGCACTCGTCTGCAATGTTAGAGCATCTCCAATAGAAGCGCAATGCTCGGCGCTTTGAAAAAGTGTTTACAGTGGTGAGATCGAGAAGTAGAGATAGAGAGTAGAGACTAGAGAGTAGAGACATAGATAGTTCTCAGCATAGATAGATACAAAAAATAGATAGTTCAGCTACTCCTCGTCGTCCGACTCCTCCTCGGTGATGTCCTCCTCCTGCGTCTCAGTGTAGGCATGAAGATACCGATCGTCGTCGGATTCCCAGCATGACGCTGCTCCTAGCCTCATGTTGAATTGAGCGTCAGCTTTTCGCGTACGATTGTCCTCGCGATAGGCGGCTCGCTCCGCCCTCCTCTTCTCCTTCTCCTCCCTCCTTTGTGCGTAGAACTCGCGCTCGTTGATGATGTCGTACGAGAAGCGTTGGCGCCACAGCGCCATGGCTTCCTCGTCCATCTTGGTGATGGCGAGACGGTGCTCCCGCCTCCAGTTGTCGCGAAGATTCTCGTCGGTGATAAGCCGCGGCAGAGGCGCGAGCTCCTGCGCCCGCTCCCGCGTCGGCACGTTGGGGAAGTTCAATGTTCTATGAGGCCACCAGAGGCGCCACGCCGTCGCGTCGTATGCACGGGCGACCTCGTTGGCGGTGTCGAAATTGCCGAGGCTGAGGCGTATCCCGCGGAACCGGATCTTGGCGGAGAATCCTCCGGAGGAGCACGCGCGACGCCGCGGTATCCCCATGTTTCCCGGCGACGCGGCGGCATGGTGGCACGGCGGCGAGGCGAGAAAGAGCGGGGAGAGAGCAGTGGCGAGGCGTAGAGCGGGGAGAGAGCGGTGGCGAGGCACAGAGCAGGGAGAGAGTGGTGGCAAGGCACAAAGCGGTAGGAGGGCGTTGGATTTTATAAAGCGCACCAGACGCCGCGCACCAAAACTAGCGCGCGCCCGACCGCTTTTTCCTGCACGCACGCAATCCTTTCCCGATGTCCCTACTATCTCTACTCTCTTCTCTACTGCTATATTTATTTTATATTTAATATTTATCTCTACTCTCTTCTCTACTATTATATTTATTTAATATTTATCTCTACTTCTCTATTTCTCTATTTCTCTACTCTTTTTTTTCTACTTTTTTTCTTTTATACTCTTATAAAAAACTGAGTTGGTGATGATGGTGTGCCTGCCATCTTGTAATATAGACCGTCCGATCTATATCTGATGGATAGAAAGCAAACTATGAAATTTTTACAAAAGATACCCGCACCTCTCTCCACATTTACAGATAAGGCCCTGCCTCGTTCATCCTTATCTCCCACAACCTCATTGCTGAGCAATTAAAAAAGGAAGTCTCTGGAACAATCTGGCATGGTGGCCGCTGCCGGCGCCGTCCAGTATATATCTAACATAGATATATCCCCATGCCTCCACCCAGTCCGACCACCAGTCACCACCACGCCCCACACCTCCTCACCTTATCTCTCATCTTTCTCGAGATATCATTTTTCTGATGAAATTCTTGAGATACCATTTTTCGGATAAAATTCTCGAGATACTATTTTTCCGATAAAATTCTCGAGATATCATTAGTTTTTACACATGGGATTACTCCTGCATGGGTCAATCACAACAGATGTTTTGTAAAAAAATGCATCTTGTTGTTCCGTGTAATGCACGGGCATCTTGCTAGTTTCTTTTAAAAAACAAAGTTGGTGATGATGGTGTGCCTGCCATCCTGCAATATAGGCCGTCCGATTTATATTCGACGGATAGGAAGGAAACTATGGCAATTTTGCAGAAAGATACCCACGCCCCTCTCCAGATTTGCAAATAAGGCCTCCCTCGTTCATCCTTTTCTCCTACAAGATAAATTACTCATACAAATGCCTCTTGATGTTCCGTGCAATGCATGGACATCTTGCTAGTTCTAAAAAACTTGCCATCATTCGCCACACTACTGGTTGCAGATGAAGAACCTACCCAAGCACAACGCGATACAGGAGCGACGCACAATTACAAGCTGATATTCTGTTAGACAATGGAGGCTATAACCAATTACTTTTACGAGAACAATAGCAACCAGGAAATTTGAAGGGTAGGTATGAACAGAATTGGAACTGCGCGTGTACTGCTAAGTGATTCAGTACACACATTACCAATCGAGGAGGAGAACGATGGTCGCGGCGGCCTCTATGCATTGTGGTCGGCAACGGGAGTCAGTTCATTGTCCACGATGGTGGTGCTTCTGCGCTTGGCATCGGCTTCCGGGAAGCAGATCCGAGACCGTGGAAGACAGTGCCGGGGAAGAGGTTCTGTGTATGACGACGATGGTGGACCGGCTCCAGTGTGGCGTACGAGGTCGTCGATGAGGCAGATGCGCTGCGGTGGATGAGTGCGCCGATGGAGAACGGGAGGAGCACGAAGGCTGCGGTGCCATGGAGAAGTCTATTTTGGTGTGGGGATAGAAAATGGGGAGTATTCAGGTGTACTACTCTGGGTGCTGGAGTGGGGTTGGCTGGGTAGGGTGAACCTGAAGTTACGAAAATGGAGCAGATAGGGCGGTAAAGATTGTGTGTATGTGGACAAGAGAGTGGGAGACAAACCTAACGAGAGAGAGAGAGATAGAGAGAGAAAGAGAGAGGAAGAAGTTAGGTCTGTGAGATAGATGGAGACATGTAATATACGTGAGATGTGTGTGCGTCCGGATTATGTAGACGTGGAAGGAGAAGAGACAACAGGTTTGATGAGAGAGATGGAAAAACATGGACGAGAGGGGAAGGATCTCGTGGGTTGAGGGATTGATAATTTTGTGTGGGAGAGAGAGGGATTGGTATTTTTGTGCGCGAGAGAGGGGGGGGGAGGAGTCAGTCAGCCGTCGTCACATCATCCTGCTTCCAAATGGTCCCGCATTCTCTAGTGTAGTGTGGTCGCCGTCTTCGATCTCCTCGATGCCCTCTTTGAAGGTTGAGGTGTCGTGCATGCTGGGGTGCAGAGAAGCACAAGCGAGAGTGGTCGCCATATAGCCTTGGATGGGGATGAATTGTGTGCTCGGGGGAGGGGGTGTGTGTACGGTGTGTGTGTGTGTGTGTGTGTGTGAGGTATTGAGAGAAATCAAACCTATGGAGAGAAATGTCTGTGTATGTGACGGAAAGCTACATGCTAAATAGGGTTTTCACGAAGAGATTGTGCGTGCGAGATAGAGAGCGATGTGTGGGCCTTGAGGTGGGCAGGGGCCGGGTGAGGGTGTCAAAATGTGTGCGTTGATGTATGTGTTACATGCGATCGTGCGAGGGATGGACGAATCGAGAGAGATGGTTGTTGTGTTACGGATGCTCCTCTCTCTCTCTCTCTCTCACACACACACACATAAGTACAAATAGAAGACCGTTCTCTCATGTATACACAACGTATCGGCATCTGTCTATGTCTCACTCATTCATGATCATTTGCACATTCACACCTCTCTATGTTTCTATCACACGCACACCGTCTCCACATTGCCCTTCTGCCACAACACACATATGGACACATACACACATTCTCTCACAGTCACACACACAAAATCAGTATTAAAAAAACTAGGGCGCACCTAAAACATCCAAATCCAAATAAATACAAACTGGAGCTAAATTCAAATATATGGAAATATTGTAGCGTCAAGAACTTTTCCAGGAAAAAAAGTTGAGTAATATTCGGGGATTGTTTTCACATACACAAAATGGTTCGGTGGATGTCCTCCGAGCGCGACACGGTGACGCACTGTTCGATTGACCGCGCGGCCCCGGTTCACACGCTTGCACAAGATTCCGTATCGTGGCTGTGGTAACTAATATAAGCGTTGCCTCAGTCTAATGTTTACGTTTACTAGTACGGTTTTCTTTTAAGTTTGACCAACCCTATATAAAACTAAACTAAGCTCCCATACGCACACTCATCAATATGCCACCGCCGCCGTTGTGCATGCTGGCGCCCACCTGCTCCGGCCAACCATTTCTCGCCCATCACCGCCGTGTCGCCGCCATCCCTGTACCATGAAGACGAAGGCTCGCCCGCTCACGTCGTCTACAGTCCCTCCTCGCGATGCCCCCGCGCTGCCAAGCACGCGAACAGCTGGTGGAGCCGCGTCTATGCACGCAGCGTACGAAAGGAGGACAAGCGCGTGCTCCAGCACGCTGACAAGGAGGAACTAGCGTGTCATTGTCGTCTCCGCCCGCGCGGAGGAGGCGCGCATGGTGGCTGTCGCGGCGGAAGCCGGTCGCGCCCGCGCCGAGCCCGCAAACCGGGTGCGGATGCGGAATCTACCTTCGAGACCTTGAATGCCACGTGGATCCTACAATCTGAAGGAGCAATTTGGGTCAGTCAACTCTTGTGAGCCGTTGGAGGCAACATGGATGGCTAGAAGGGCTTCTTCAACCTCCGAAATTGATGCACTGTTCATCTTCTTAGCCCGCCACACACCTAGCTGCCTGCCGCCGCTGCCCCGCCCTCCCCTGAACCGCCTGCCACCGCCATGCTCCCCCACCCCCGCCATCCGTTTAACCCCGGGCACGATCCTTTTTTTTTCCGGCGAACTGCATTCCACACCCAACACTCATAAGATAGATCATGGGCACCCTGCCACCCCAATATAGATACTGGGGTAGCTTCTCTGCCCTCTTCTTCCTTCGCTCCGTCGAACTTCTTTCACAAATCGACTAACCCAAATTATACTACCAGTACGAATGTATCAAGTACAGTAGGAACACGAAGATACGAGAAGTAGTACCAACTGCAAGAAGAACAGTAGTAAGAGATAGTAGTAGTAGTGATGTACGTACTAAAGAGTTCAAATAACGAGAAAGAACATAAAGTTCAAATAACGAGAAAGAACATAAACATAGTTCTGCTGGGGGCTCAGCACAACACACCCCAGAAATAAAACTAAGCAACTAGTCTGCTTGACACTGTAGTAGAACCAGCATGAGCGACAGCACTGCCACCTTACTCGGAGTCCGAGTCCACGTCCTCGTCCCTCTTCCTCTTCCTCTTTACCACCGCTTCTTTGCTTGAACCAGACACTGGGCTCTGCTTCTTCATCCAACCCTTGTAGATATTTAAACAAAGGTAGGCATCCATTGTTGCGTACATGATGTGATCTTCATCTATTGTCTTCGACTCCCATGCATGATGAAACTCGTGGTGAGGTTTCTTCAGTTTAGCGTATGAAGGATCAATCATGGCTGCTGCCAGGGTCAGCATTGAAGGCTGAGAAGAGGACACCAGGCTTGCCTTCTGGAGATTGAAGGTCTGGCCTACAACGAGGCCTATCCGACCCAGGACATCCCTGTCGTTCCTAAAGTCTACAGTAACGAATTTCACTCTTTCGTCCTTGAGGAAGTTCTTAAAATCCTGGCACTCAATGTCGGCATGGCATATGTGGTAGACCAAGCACACGTTATGTACGCAAACCTAGATCACGATGAGCTTCTTCTTCTCTGCCTCCTTTAGAATCATCTCGCTTTCCAGGACTGTGGTGTACTCAACATCTAGCCCAGCGACCCACTCATCCTTTGAACTGTTGAACATGCGCAGGAAGCGAGCAAGGCATGCTTTCACCATCGTGGATCCATGGGTGTAGATGACGATGAACTCATCGCCGGTGATGGCTCTAACCTGGTACTCAGCGGCGACCATGGAGATTTGGGGGGCCATGGATTTTGGTGGAGGGTTTGGAGAAGTTGAACTGGTGTAATGTGAAAGGACGGGACGACTGGGAGCAAACTATTATAAGGTAGAATACGGGGACGAGTAGGGCATGCGAACGGCGTGGGGTTGTTGGCTTGCCCGGTGGATAAACGACTGCAAGCCCCCAAAGAGTTCTCGAGTACTATGCGGGACCCACTAGATGTCATGTCTACTAGACCCATATCATAGGCCTGGTGGTATAGCTCCTGCCTGTTCGCACGCCATGCCGGTGCGTGGATGTAACTTCACTTAATTCCCTCAAGCGTCACCCTCCCACGACCTTCTCCTCCCTCGCGCGGCCGCGCCCTTTGAGACTTCAACCGGCTATAAATGAGCAATTTTTTTGCCTACTCCGCATGCATGATACGCCCTCTGGTCCTTTTTACTTCCGTCAACCGTTTGCAAAGTTTTTGACCAAATTTATACTAAAAATATCAATATCTACAATACTGATTATAATGAGTATAAAAACTACGTTTTATAATGAGTATAAAAATATTGATTTGACATTGTGAATGTTGATGTACATTTTTCTATAAGTTTGGTCAAAGTAGAGGTACATTGACTTCAGACAAAACTTAAATGCACAATGCAGACTAGTTCCTCCGTCCAGGTGTGTGCCATGTCCTATCTAGTCATCACAACAAGGTTAGCTATTAGAGTACCACTACCTCCCTTCTAGTTTAAAGGCTCGATTCAAAAATTTCACCTACTCTTACCAAGATAGAGGCGGTGGAATAGTTTTTGTAGTGGTTTCTAGAGTCTGGACTCCATCTTCAGGAACCTTTGCCACCGCCGGCAAGAATGCAAGGAGATGAACCAGAAAGGAAATGAGGCTGGAATGAGTAGTTCCATATTTTATACAGTGGCAGAGGTGGGTAAATATCTTCTATACAGTACCTCCGGTGGCAAGGCCATGTCTCTATGCACACACATCTCAGCCGTTGGTTCCAACTAGATCGAATTAAGTACTTTTGCAAACTACGGAATTAATTCCACCATTCATCATCTAACTTGGTTGAAGAGATTTTCAAATTAAGCACTATAAACCGGAAAGGAGGGAGTACCACATTACCACCACTATGGCCAGCCTTAATCATCGCATGCAATAATTTAGTGCACCTTGAAATCTGAACGCCTGCTTGACTATCCTTCTCCCTCCAGCAGTCCCACCACTCCACCCCGTGTAGAAAAAATCTGCATGCATGACTCTCGTCCGCCGCGCTCGTCTAATCCGTTGTGACCAGCAATATTTCCACCCCTTCCCTCACCTGTAATTTACTCCAACAAATATGCCCACGTAGCTGCTTCAGTTTCTTAACTGTAGGTGCATTGGGTCACTGACATGTGGGCCCAAAAGGCATCTGGCCCACATGTCAGTGACACAACTGGACCTGCAGTTAAGTCAGTGAAGCTCAGTACATATCTTACGTAGGTGTGCCATTGCTCGCTATAAATACTGCGCCTCCCACGGCATTCGGAAGATCTCTCACGTTCATCGCTATCTCCTCCCCCTCCCTCTCACGTCGACCACCATGGCATCCCCCCTCCCAAGACCTAGGCGCCCCTCGCTGCGCCGCGCGGACGGTCACGCGTCACCGTTCCGTTCCTCGCCGCCCCTAGTCGAGGAGGACGCGTCGCCGTTCCATTCCTCGCCGCCACTAGTCGAGGAGGACGCGTCGCCGTTCCGCTCCTCGCCGTGACGCGTCGAGGTGGACGCGTCGGTGTTCCCAATCTCGCCAGCACGCGCATCGGAGGATGCGTCGGCTCCCCGCTACGAGGAGAACGCCGTGCCGCCCGCCGAGCCCCCCAGCCTTGAGGAGCTTTGGAAAGAAATGGATGTTGCCTTGTGTGAGGCTTTGCCTCCGGCAGAGCGCCCCAAATGGAGGTGGAGAAGAAGGCCGAGGAAGAGAAGCGCTCTGCGGGGCAAGCTGCCTGGCAGGCCTATGTCGTGTCCGAGAGAGTCAGGCAATTGGCTCTTTGGCACAAGGTTCGTGCGAGGGCCGTGAGGGTGGCGGAGGATGCCCGTGCCAAAGCCCTGAGTGCAGTCGGGCCCAAGCGCCTCATCTACGCTTGGCAGTACATGGACTTGGTGCATGCTTCCAGCGAGGAGGAGTACCTTTTGGCGCCGGATCACCACACTGGTGAGATCACGCTCGCCCACCGGCAAGTCGCCAATCAGCACCTCGCGAGTTGCGAGGCTGAGGAATAGGCGTTGTGTCAGCGCGCTGGGAAACGGCCACGCACCAGGGCACTCGTGGCGCGCGGCAAGAGCTCCTGCAAGCGCTATGGCTTTTATTAGGAATATAATTTAGTTTCGTAAGGCGATCTCATTAGTTTTGGGACTCAAATGATAAATTCCAAACGTTGGGAATTATTAGCGTCTTTAATTAGGTATATAAAAGGAAAAGTTTGGAAACCTTGTGTATCTGTACGCATTTTGTAAGTACGTGCATATGTCACATGCACTAACATTTTACCAGCTAAATCTTTGGTCAAAATTTAGCACAAATTACAATGGTGACGGATAAACCAGGACGGAGGTACTAGTAGTTTAGAAGCCCAACTAAATGAGTGAGGCGCCTTAATGTTACTCTCCACTGTGACTAGTCTTATGGGAAAAGCTGGGGAAGAGACGGCTTATTTTTTAAGCCGCCAAAAGAACTAGCCCTAGGAGTAGTAGCTAGGGATATAGGGATCGAGTGTGCGAGATGAACTGGAGAAAGTAAATGCAGAGAGATGAAATGCAAAAAGGACGGAGGGATGTGATGGTTGCTTGTCCGTTTATTTTACCAGGCCACTTATTACTGGGAGTGGTTGGGTTTTGTGATATGACGTCTTTACTGCCGCACCACGAGCGGGGTGAGACTCGCGTGCAGCGCCGCCCTCTACACTAGTACTACATCGGTCGTGGTTTATTAGTCCCCCATTGAATTTGACTGAAGATTTAACTGACAAAATGTTAGTGCATGTCAACAAAAACTATATCGTTGGATTCGTATTTGAACATAGTTTTCAATGATATAATTTTAGGTGACATGCATCAGCATTTATCATACTATATATAATGTTAGGTCAATTTTGGTCGTATTAATCTATAGTAAGGTGCCTGTGCGTTGCACGGAACAGTGAAATGCATTGATCGGGGAGTTGTTTATTTTGACAAAGGATGTGGAGGTCATCTCATGTGTAACGGGTATCGATAGGTTTCTTCTGATATTATTTCATCTCTAGAGCTCACAAACATCCGAGTGAAATAGATAAAAAAGTATCTTTTGCAAACAAAAGCGTTCAACTGTTCAACCTGCATCCAAAACTTGTGAAGAAATAACACTTATTGTGCTTTGCAAGAAATGATCTTTAAGAATTAGTTTTTGAGTATCGATTGATATACATGTTGGCTACAGATGACATGGCACTTTCATATAGTCAACAGTTGGCTGTACTATTAAGTATTAACCATGCCCTTATACACCTAGACGGAGGGATTAAGTCAGGATGACTTGGAAGGGGGCAGAGGAGATGTAAGAAATGGTTCATCATAAGTCTTTCACCAGTACTGTAGTAAAAATTTCATACATGGAAGATTCTAGACTAAACCATAAATGGATACACTTTTATTCATGCGCGATACTCCAATAGAGCAAGATCATGCATGGAAGTCTCCACATGCTTAGAAAATGGATTACATTGAGTGAAGACTAATGATCAACATTTAACTTGGTAATGCATATGTCCAGGTGAACCTCCTTGGAGTCCCCGTGCACATTGTTGGGGGTCAAATCATGCCATGCGTCTTCCATGTCCACATCGGCGGGAAGGTCCCAGATCAGCACAGTCCTAGTCAGCTTGACGTAGCCAGTGTCGCCGCCCACGTACCTCCGAGGGGTAGTAATAGTGAGCACGCACCCGTACATCGGCCTCGTGTCAGTGTCAGCGTCAGCGGCGTCGCCCCTGACGCACACTACAGAGATGGGGCGGCGGCCTGCACGGGCCTCACCGGTGCCCATGATCAAGAGGAAGACGTTGCCGTCCTCCTCCGAGACTAGCAGGCGGCGGTGATCCTCTAGCGACTCCGGCACGGTGAACGGGTAGCTCGTCTCGTACTTGATGTTCTTCGCCACGGACCAGTAGTGATAGACGGACGCCTGCGTGAGGTGATGTACGAGGTCCGCCGGCGAGCCCCAAAACGGCATCGGGCACTCATAGCAGTAGACGAAGGGCTCCTTGGAGGCATCAACCAGGCCGTCCATGAAACTGGAGTGGCTGTAGGGGACGGTGCGTGATACGTCCATTTTGCATCATGCTTTTATATCGATATTTATTGCAATATGGGCTGTTATTACACGTTATGTCACAATACTTATGCCTATTCTCTCTTATTTTACAAGGTTTACATAAGGAGGGAGAATGCCGGCAGCTGGAATTCTGGGCTGGAAAAGGAGCAAATATTAGAGACCTATTTTGCACAACTCCAAACGTCCTGAAACTCCACGAAAGTTATTTTTGGAAATAATAAAAAATACTGAGCAGAAGAAATACGTCAGGGGGCCACCACCTGTCCACGAGGGTGGGGGCGCGCCCTACCCCCCAGGGCGCGCCCTCCTGCCTCGTGGGCCCCCTGTTGGCTCTCCGGTGGCCATCTTCTTCTATATGAAGTCTTTCGTCGAGGAAAAAATCATAAGCAACCTTTCGGGATGAGACTCCGCCACCACGAGGCGAAACCTTGGCGGAACCAATCTAGGGCTCCGACAGAGCTGTTCTGCCAGGGACACTTCCCTCTGGGAGGGGGAAATCATCGCCATCGTCATCACCAACGCTCCTCTCATCGGGAGAGGGCAATCTCCATCAACATCTTCACCAGCACCATCTCCTCTCAAAACCCTAGTTCATCTCTTGTATCCAATTCTTGTCTCCAAGTCCGGGATTGGTACTAGTAGGTTGCTAGTAGTGTTGATTACTCCTTGTAGTTGATGCTAGTTGGTTTATTTGGTGGAAGATCATATGTTCAGATCCTATATGCATATTAATACCCCTCTGGTTATGAACATGAATATGCTTTGTGAGTAGTATGTTTGTTCCTGAGGACATGGGAGAAGTCTTGCTATTAGTAGTCATGTGAATTTGGTATTCGTTCGATATTTTGATGAGATGTATGTTGTCTATCCTCTAGTGGTGTTATGTGAACGTCGACTACATAAAACTTCACCATTATTTGGGCCTAGAGGAAGGCATTGCGAAGTAATAAGTAGATGATGGGTTGCTAGAGTGACAGAAGCTTAAATCCTAGTTTATGCATTGCTTCGTAAGGGGCTGATTTGGATCCATATGTTTCATGCTATGGTTAGGTTTACCTTAATACTTTTGATGCTTGCAATAGAGGTTAATCATAAGTGGGATGCTTGTTCAAGTAAGAAAAGCACCCAAGCACCGGTCCACCCACATATCAAATTATCAAAGTGCCGAACGCTAATCATATGAACGTGATGAAAACTAGCTTGATGATAATTCCCACGTGTCCTCGGGAGTGCTTTTCTCTATATAAGAGTTTGTCCAGGCTTGTCCTTTGCTAAAAAAAGGATTGGGCTACTTTTCTGCACTTTATTTACTTTTGTTACTTGTTGCTCGTTACAAATTATCCTATCACAAAACTATCTGTTACCACTTATTTCAATACTTGCAGAGAATACCTTGCTGAAAACCGCTTATCATTTCCTTCTGCTCCTCGTTGGGTTCGACACTCTTACTTATCAAAAGGAATACGATAGATCTATACTTGTGGGTCATCAAGACTCTTTTCTGGCGCCGTTGCCGGGGAGTGAAACGCCTTGTGGAATTTGGTAAGGAAAAATTTATATAGTGTGCTGAAATTTACTGTCACTTGTTACTATGGAAAGTAATCCTCTGAGGGGCTTGTTCGGGGCATCTTCACCCCGACCAGTAGAGCAAAGAGTTGCTCCTCAACCTACTGAACCTATTGCAAATGAAAATGAAAATGTCCACTTTGAGATTCCTTCGGGTATGTTAGAAAAACTGCTAGCTGATCCTTTTGCAGGAGATGGAACAAAACATCCTGATGAGCACCTAATATATGTGGATGAAGTTTGTGGATTATTTAAGCTTGCAGGTGTACCCGGTGATGTTGTTAAGAGGAAGGTATTCCCTTTATCTTTGAAGGGATATGCATCGACATGGTATAGTCTATGTGATGATACGGGATCATGGAACTACAAACGATTGAAATTGGAATTTCATCAGAAATTTTACCCTATGCATCTTGTTCATCGTGATCGCAATTATATATATAATTTTTGGCCTCGCAAAGGAGAAAGCATATCTCAAGCTTGGGGGAGGCTTAAATCAATGTTATATTCATGCCCCAATCATGAGCTCTCAAGAGAAATAATTATTCAAAGTTTTTATGCTCGGCTTTCTGATAACAATCGCACCATGCTCGATACTTCTTGTGCTGGCTCTTTTATGATGAAGACTATTGAATTCAAATGGAATTTATTGGATAGAATTAAACGCAACTCTGAAGATTGGGATCTCGACGAAGGTAAGGAGTCAGGTATGACACCTAAGTTTGATTGTGTTAAATCTTTTATGGATACTGATGTTTTCTATAAATTTAGCACCAAATATGGACTTGACTCTGAGATGGTAGCTTCTTTCTGTGAATCTTTTGCTACTTATGTTGATCTCCCCAAGGAGAAGTGGTTTAAATATCATCCTCCCATAGAAGTAAAAGTAGCTGCACCTATTAAAGTTGAAGAAAAGACTATCACTTATAATGATCCTATTGTTCCTACTTCTTATGTTGAGAAACCACCTTTCCCTGTTAGAATAAAGGATCATGCTAAAGCTTCAACTGTGGTGCGTAAAAGCAATATTAGGACTTATACACCTCCCGAGCAAATTAAAGTTGAACCTAATATTGCTATTGTTAAAGATCTCTTGTCTGATAATATTGATGGGCATGCTATTTATTTCTGTGAGGAAACTGCTAGAATTGCCAAACCTTGTGCTAAAGATAAACATAGACCTGTGGTAGGCATGCCTGTTATTTCTGTTAAAATAGGAGATCATTGTTATTATGGCTTATGTGATATGGGTGCTAGTGCTAGTGCCATACCTATTGACTTATACAAAGAAATTAAGCATGATATTGCACCTGCTGAGATAGAAGATATTGATGTCACAATTAAACTTGCCAATAGAGATACTATTTCACCAATGGGAATTGTAAGAGATGTTGAAGTCTTGTGTGGGAAAACTAAATATCCTGCTCATTTTCTTGTTCTTGGTTCTCCACAAGATAGCTTTTGTCCCATTATATTTGGTAGACCCTTCTTGAACACCGTCAATGCTAGGATAGACTGCGAAAAGGATGTTGTTACTATAGGCTTGGGTGATATGTCTCGTGAGTTCAACTTTTCTAAATTTAGTAGACAACACCGTGAAGAAGAATTGCCTAGTAAGGATGAGATTATTGGTCTTGCTTCTATTGTCGTGCCTCCTAGTGATCCTTTAGAACAATATTTGCTAGACCATGAAAATGATATGTTTATGAATGAAAGAAGGGAAATAGATGAAGTATTCTTTAAACAGGAACCTATCCTGAAACACAATTTGCCTGTTGAAATCCTAGGGGATCCTCCTCCACCCAAAGGTGATCCCGTGTTTGAGCTTAAACCTTTACCTGATACTCTTAAATATGCTTATCTCGATGAGAAAAGGATATATCTTGTTATTCTTAGTGCTAACCTTTCAGAGCATGAAGAAGAAAGATTATTGAAAACTCTGAAGAAGCACCGTGCTGCTATTGGATATACTCTTGATGATCTTAAGGGCATTAGTCCCACTCTATGTCAACATAAAATAAATTTGGAGGAAGATGCCAAACCAGTTCGTGATCATCAACGACGGCTGAACCCTAAGATGAAAGAAGTGGTAAGAAAAGAAATACTAAAGCTCCTTGAGGCATGTATAATTTATCCCATTGCTGATAGTCAGTGGGTAAGTCCTGTCCATTGTGTCCCTAAGAAGGGAGGTATTACCGTCGTTCCTAATGATAAAGATGAATTGATTCCGCAAAGAATTATTACAGGTTATAGGATGGTAATTGATTTCCGCAAATTAAATAAAGCTACTAAGAAAGATCATTACCCCTTACCTTTTATCGATCAAATGCTAGAAAGATTATCTAACATACACATTTTTGCTTTCTAGATGGTTATTCTGGTTTCTCTCAAATACCTGTGTCAGCCAATGATCAATCAAAGACTACTTTTACTTGCCCTTTTGGTACTTTTACTTATAGACGTATGCCTTTTGGTTTATGTAATGCACCTGCTACCTTTCAAAGATGCATGATGGCTATATTCTCTGACTTTTGTGAAAAGATTTGTGAGGTTTTCATGGACGACTTCTCCGTCTATGGATCCTCTTTTGATGAATGGTTGAGCAACCTTGATCGAGTTTTGCAGAGATGTGAAGAAACTAATCTTGTCTTGAATTGGGAAAAATGACACTTTATGGTTAATGAAGGTATTTTCTTGGGGCATAAAGTTTCTGAAAGAGGAATTGAGGTTGATAAAGCCAAGGTTGATGCTATTGAAAGGATGCCATGTCCCAAGGACATCAAAGGTATAAGAAGTTTCCTTGGTCACGCCGGATTTTATAGGAGGTTCATTAAGGACTTCTCAAAAATTTCTCGGCCTCTGACTAATTTATTACAAAAAGATATACCATTTGTTTTTTATGATGATTGTGTCGAAGCATTTGAAATACTTAAGAAAGCATTGTTCTCTGCACCTATTGTTCAGCCACCTGATTGGAATTTACCCTTTGAAATTATATGTGATGCTAGTGATTATGCTGTAGGTGCTGTTCTAGGGCAAAGAGTCGATAAGAAATTAAATGTTATTCAATATGCTAGTAAAACTCTAGACAATGCTCAAAGAAATTATGCTACTACTGAAAAAGAATTCTTAGCAGTTGTATTTGCTTGTGATAAGTTCAGACCTTATATTGTTGATTCTAAGTAACTATTCACACGGATCATGCTGCTATTAAATATCTTATGGAAAAGAAAGATGCTAAATCTAGACTTATTAGATGGGTTCTCCTGCTACAAGAATTTGATTTGCATATTGTTGATAGAAAGGGAGCTGAGAACCCCGTTGCAGACAACTTGTCTAGGTTAGAAAATGTTCTTGATGACCCACTACCTATTGATGATAGCTTTCCTGATGAGTAATTAAATGTCATAAATGCTTCTCATACAGCTCCATGGTATGCTGATTATGCTAATTATATTGTTGCTAAATTTATACCACCTAGTTTCACATACCAGCAAAAGAAAAAGTTTTTCTATGACTTGAGACATTACTTCTGGGATGACCCACATCTTTATAAAGAAGGAGTAGATGGTGTTATTAGACGTTGTGTACCTGAGCATGAACAGGAACAGATACTACGCAAGTGTCACTCTGAAGCTTATGGAGGACACCACACTGGAGATAGAACTGCACATAAGGTATTGCAATCCGGTTTTTATTGGCCTACTCTCTTCAAGGATGCCCGTAAGTTTGTCTTATCTTGTGATGAATGTCAAAGAATTGGTAAAATTAGTAGATGTCAAGAAATGCCTATGAATTATTCACTTGTTATTGAACCATTTGATGTTTGGGGCTTTGATTATATGGGACCTTTTCCTGCCTCTAATGGTTACACACATATTTTAGTTGCTGTTGATTACGTTACTAAGTGGGTAGAAGCTATTCCAACTAGTAGTGCTGATCATAACACTTCTATTAAGATGCTTAAGGAAGTTATTTTTCCGAGGTTTGGAGTCCCTAGATATTTAATGACTGATGGTGGTTCACATTTTATTCATGGTGCTTTCCGTAAAATGCTTGCTAAAGTATGATGTTAACCATAGAATTGCATCTCCTTATCACCCACAGTCTAGTGGTCAAGTAGAATTGAGTAATAGAGAGCTCAAATTAATTTTGCAAAAGACTGTCAATAGATCTAGAAAGAATTGGTCCAAGAAACTTGATGATGCAATATGGGCCTGCAGAACTGCATATAAAAATCCTATGGGTATGTCTCCATATAAAATGGTTTATGGGAAAGCATGTCACTTACCTCTCGAACTAGAACATAAGGCTTATTGGGCTATTAAAGAGCTCAACTATGATTTCAAACTTGCTGGTGAGAAGAGGTTATTTGATATTAGCTCACTTGATGAATGGAGAACCCAAGCTTATGAAAATGCCAAATTGTTTAAAGAAAAAGTCAAAAGATGGCATGACAAAAGGATACAAAAGTGTGAGTTTAATGTAGGTGATTATGTATTGCTATACAACTCTCGTTTAAGATTTTTTGCAGGAAAACTTCTCTCTAAATGGGAAGGTCCTTACGTTATCGAAAAGGTCTATCGTTCCGGTGCCATAAAAATCGACAACTTCGAAGGCACAAATCCGAAGGTGGTGAATGGTCAAAGAATTAAACATTATATCTCAGGTAATACTATAAATTTTGAAACCAATGTTGTTGAAACCGTAACCCTAGAGGAATACATAAGGGACACTTTCCGGAATGTTTCAGACTCCGAAAAGGAATAGGTATGTGGTACGGTAAGTAAACCGACTTGAAAACAGTTCTAAAGGCGATATTTCTCCATTTTGGAATATTTAGAAAAATAGAAAAATAAGAAGCAGTCTGGGAAGGACACGAGGGCTCCACGAGGGTGGAGGGCGCGCCCTACCCTACTGGGCGCGCCCCCCTACCTCGTGGGCACCTCGTGTGCTCTCCGGACTCCGTTTTCTTGCACGATATGTATTTTGGTCGGTAAAAATTCATTATATAATCTCCCGAAGGTTTCGACTCCTGTATCACACAAATATCCTCTGTTCTTGTTTCGAGTTGTTGCTGCTGCAGATTAGAGCAAGATGTCTTCTCAAGAGTCAGTTGGAGAGAGCCGGGTGTCTCATCCGGCATCGGAACCAAGGACAAACAGCGATGCTGACCACTTTGGGCCAGCAACGGAGGAAGAGATGGAGGCTGATTTGATGAGGATAGATGCCATGGAGGATCAAGAAGTCACTTCTCGCTTCCGAGCTGGGTTCACGATGGGAGAACTACAGAGCTCAGCTATTCCAAACTCGGTTATCCCTTCCAATGTTAGATTTCTTTCTTATGAAAATATGAAGAAGAGTGTCACTTGTTCTCCCGCAGCTATGCAACACCCTTGGGTGCAAGGGGCTTTAGCCGCTACAGGAAAGCTTCGTAAGAAAATAATGGACCTCAAGCAGCAAGCTCAAGGAGGAGAATCGTATCCTGAGGGGCATCATCGCCAAGAATATTACACCATCACCGAAAAAGGAGACATAATCGCATGGGTATGGGCACTCCCCTTGGCAACTTCCAAGCTTGGGGGAGGTGCCCCGGTATCGTATCACAATCACACTCCTATCTTTACCGTTTTTCTTAGTTCGATCCTAATTAGTAGTATCTTGATCTAGTAGAATAAAGTTTATGGCATGATCTAGTTTTGAGTTTTGCTTTATGACCTCTCTATGTAATCGAGTCTGTGAGCTATATATAATAAAGATTAGTGTTGAGTCAAGGGATTGATTATTTTGCTATGATCAAGAGTGGATAAAAGAATAGAGAAAAAGAATAAAAGGAATAAAAATATCATATTGATCTTATTGAGGGTAATGACTTCACATAAAAAGAGTATGGTGATTAAAAGTTGTTGAGGGATGACAAACATAGCTTTGGTCATCATTGCAATTAATAGGAAGTAATAAGGAAAGAGAGGTTTCACATATAAATATACTATCTTGGACATCTTTTATGATTGGGAGCACTCATTAAAATATGACATGCTAAAGAGTTGATGTTGGACAAGGAAGACAACGTAATGGGTTATGTTTTCTTATATCTGAGATAAAGTATATTGTCATGGATCATCCAACATGTTGAGCTTGCCTTTCCCCCTCATGCTAGCCAAATTCTTAGCATCAAGTAGAGATACTACTTGTCCTTCCAAATACCCTTAAACCAATTTTGCCATGAGAGTCCACCATACCTACCTATGGATTGAGTAAGATCCTTCAAGTAAGTTGTCATCGGTGCAAGCAATAAAAATTGCTCTCTAAATATGTATGATTTATTGGTGTGGAGGAAATAAGCTTTATACGATCTTGTGATGTGGAAGAAATAAAAGCGACGGACTGCATAATAAAGGTTCATATCACAAGGGGCAATATAAGGTGACATTCTTTCGCATTAAGATTTTGTGCATCCAACCATAAAAGCGCATGGCAACCTCTGCTTCCCTCTGCGAAGGTCCTATCTTTTATTATCTTCCACCTTATGCAAGAGTCACGGTGATCTTCACCTTTCCTTTTTATATTTTATCCTTTGGCAAGCATAGGGTGTTGGAAACATCCTGATAGATATATCTGATTGGATGTAAGTTAGCATGAATTATTATTGTTGACATTACCCTTGAGGTAAAAGGTTGGGAGATGAAACTATAAGCCCCTATCTTTCTTTGTGTCCGGTTTAAACTCCGTAACCACAAGTATTGCGTGAGTGTTAGCAATTATGAAAGACTAAATGATAGTTGAGTATGTGGACTTGCTAGAAAGCTCTGACATAGACTCTTTCTGATGTTATGATAAATTGCAATTGCTTCAATGACTGAGATTATAGTTTGTTAGTTCTCAATAAAGTTTCTGATTCATACTCTGCATTGTGAATATATTATTACTTGAGCATAAGAAATCATATGACAATATCCATATATGTTGCTGTTACGAGAATAATCATGATGCCCTCATCTCCATATTTTATTTTATCGACACCTCTACCGTGGCACCCCGGCTCAGAGCGACCGGTTTACCCTGCATTGCCAGCCCAGAGATCATGTCTTCTCGCAACACACAACATATTGGTACAGAAAACAACCGCTTTATTGATGCTAGCGGAACAGAGTTCATATTACAACAGTGGTCGAGGCCAAGCGGCACACTCGGTGCGGCGGAACAATATGTACATTATTTAGTGAACATAAAGGGGCCTCGACTCGAACAACTACGTGGCAGCGGAATAATGTCGTAGCGGAAGCTCCATATCACAGGGACACAAACGTGGACACGATCTAGACTCGAACAGCGCTCCTTTCCAACGAGACTTTCCTGAAATCTGGCATGACACGCCAGATCAGTACATTGAATGTACTTGCAAGCTCACAACAAGCATAATCATAATGACAAACAATATCATGATATTTAACAAATTATTAATAATGCAACATTATATGTCAACATGCTGTGATCAAGCCCGAACGTCCCTCAGGACAGCTTACCAACTGTGATCATCTCTGGACCACAAACACACCACCATAGTGGTCTTTCTCAAGAACAACTCATGATCCTTACGGCAATCACAACCACGACCATCATTTGGTACCAAATACCTCGATGGCCTTTCTGCCATCCATTGACAATGCAAAGTTCATAGCTTAGTGTGCAATTTTTATTAAACGTTGACTCATGGTGGGACCTAGTACGAGGTGTCCGTGACCGTGGACTCGGCTATCGATTGATTATACACTCTGCAGAGGTAGCACACTGTACCCACACCACGGAACCCAAGGCCTCGCATTCCCATTCGGGTGGACCAACGACATTCCGACAAAACCCCTCCATTGCCACAGCAATCTCCCGGCCACTCCGACCCAAATCCCCAACGGGCTGGTCCTGGGTGGCCCCGTGTCTACCAAAGACACCCCGACCACCGTCGTGGTCAAAACACTCCCACTCGGGGACTTGGTACCATAATCTCATCAACGAGCACACAAGATTATGTGTGCTTACCGGGCCAGGGCAAACACGACATAATCTTCCCTAGATGGAGGCACCGACCAGAGGCCGTGTCAATGGACCGAATCAAGGCCTTCCCACAAGGCAAATGTGGTTGCACTGGAAAGAAACTCAATTCAGCGGCACCATGACCCAGTCAACGGTATATTCAAGTTGAGTTATATTCAGGATTAACTTTTAACTAAAAATGACCGGTGTCATACCATGCCATGAAATGCAAAACAACACATGCATCACATATTGATAAAAATGACCGACGTCATCCATATGCATACCAAGCATAAACGTCAACAACTCATATTACTCTACTTGCTCAAAATGACTCACAACTTAACCAAAATATTTTGCAACAAGTTTTATTAATTTCCTACGCAAGAAAGTAACTGCGATAAATTTTTCATATGCTTGACCAAAAGATATCATTATCAACAACTCTTAATTTCTTTATCACTAAGTTGGGTTCAAACATTCTGTAAGACAAGTAATATAATTAAACAAGTATTTAACAGAATATTTTCTAACAAATTTTTATCAATTTAAGAATGCAAACACAAAGCTTTAAATAATTACTAACATGCATAACAAAATTATTTCTAACATCACCTCAAATAAATTTTAACTTGCTTTACGCACATAAACTAGTTTCAATTATTCTGTAAATCAAGCATAACAACTGACCAATACTTAACAGAATACAAATAATTCAATAATTATTTAAATGCATGGGTTAATCATTTCATTTAACTGAGAAAATCACAAATACTGAAATGGCATCATAAAAATGTTGCTGTGGCTTGCCTTAGCGCAGATGAGGTTAACAAGCCACCTGGTGATCCTCAAGACAAGCCTCACCTTCTGAAAATAATTTTAAACACAAAAAGAAAATATCAAGAACACTTCTGAAATTCACCAGAAATTCTAAACAGCTCAGAAAAATCTCATCTTTGGTGAGCTATTAGTTTTCCTTTCAAGGAACACAATGCAAAAAGAATCATCTCATTTGGACTTATGGTTAAAAAGTTAAAATTGTTTGAAACTCTCTGGAATATAAATGAATTTGAATAAAAAGAAACAGCTGGGGGGTGACGTCGAAGGCGTAAAGCCCAGGGGCGCCACCACTCATAGCGCTTCGCGTGTGTACTGAGTGGCTGACTAGCGGGCCCCGCTAGTCAGGTGGGGGAAGAGGGAGAGAGAAACAGAGAGGGCCGCGGCTTCGCCGGAGCTCTCGCCGGCGATGAGGGCTCCTTGGCCCAAACGAGAGGGAGGGATTGAGAGAGGGGACGATGGCGCACCTGCCCGTACCCATAGCGTGGCTAGGGGTGGTCGGACGGCGTCGGAAACTAGCTCGCAAGCGGAGGCAGAACATGGAGGTCGCCGGAGTTGAGGAAGACGGTGAGCACAGGTCACTCCAGAGGCTCCAAGCGGGCGAGATGGCCTCACCGGAGAGAGGCGGAGGCCTTGGAGGGGTCGCCCAGTCCTGGGAGGGGCTGGAGCTACCGCGGCGACCAGAGGGGATCGCCGGCGAGCTCGAGCTCGGGGACGGCGGCCCGAGGCCTGCCCGGCCGGGCTACGGCTTCCTACTCGATCGTGGGGTGTGTGTGAGTGCTGGATGGTGCTCGAGGAGGCTAGGGGTGGCTCTATTTATAGGCGAGCGGCGAGGGTGCTTGGGCTCCGCCGGTGGACACCTGTCCACGGCGCCCGGTGACGAGCGGCGTTAGTGAGAGGGGGAGAAGGCGACGGAGGTCACGCGGCCACTATGGGCGAGCGGAGACGAGCACCGGATAAAGGGGATGGCGACGAGCACAGTGCACTCCGCACTGTTGGGCTGGCCGGACCTTGCCCGTGCTCGCTGCGGCGAGCTCCAGCGTCAGCGAGTGCCAGGGAGGAGTTAAGGACATCGAGATGATGATGGTGGCAGGGTTTGGCATGGTTGGGCAGGCGGGGGAAGCGAGCACGCTCGAACAGAGCGCTCGGCGTCACCCGGAGCGCGTCGACACGCATGCCTGGCATCATGGACACGCGTGGTCACCGCGCGAACTCTCTCCTCAGGCCAGCCTTCATCCAAAAATCATGTCTGGCATGTTGTTCGTGGTAGTTTTGAAGTTTACCACGGTTTGGTTTGGATCCAGGTGCAGTAGAGAAGATTTTACAAGCCAGGTAAGTTTCTGGTCAGTAACTTTGTGATGTTACTGTGGTCAAATGGCTGGGAGTTTGGGACTGTGCTTTGGAGGCTAGTTATAAGTTACTAAGCTAAAGATGCACAAGAAAGTTCAGGTCAAATGGAGCAAGTAAAATGGTAGTTGCTGTAGAAACCACCATTTCTGTCCAGAACAGAAAAGATTTTCTGTAGCAAAAATATTCCAAAAAGTGATGAAATATTTTTGCTCAGGGAGGTGCCCTAGGGTCCCTAGAATATTTGTGAATTATCTTAGAATTTTTTGAGCCATAAAAATTAGGGTTGCCTTGAAGCAAACAGATCTGGCTTAGGGTTTTTGAGAGAAAATGAATATTTTTCATTTAAGAAAAATATTCCAAAGGTTATTTTGTGGTGGATCAGAAGTGAAGTGATGGTTTGGGAGAGAAGTGAACACTTGGGTGAAAGCCAAGGATGCCCAAGTGTTTAAGTCCAAATGAAAAGATTTAGAAACTCCAAGTTCCAAAAACTTTCAAATGAAATTTCAAGCAAATAAGAAAGGGCAAAAACCAGGCTGTCACAAACCTCCCCCACTTAGAATGAATCTTGTCCTCGAGATTCGGTTGCTTGGGAAAACCACTCTGGATACTGACTCTTAAGGAACTCTTCCTGCTCCCAAGTTGCTTCTGACTCGGTGTGATGCTCCCACTGAACTTTGAAAAAATTTCTGACTTTGCTGCGAGTGACCCTTTCCACGTGATCCAAAATTTTGGACGGTCTTTCTTCATAAGTTAAATCCTTTGCCAATTCTATCTCAGCCATTGCAGTCCTTTTCTCAGGCGGAGATACGCATCGTCTAAATTGTGAAACATGTAACACATTGTGTATTTCTGACAACTCCGGGGGTAGTTCCAGTTGGTATGCAACCGTACCCACTCGAGACATAATTGAGAATGGACCAATGAATCTGGGTGCCAGCTTTCCACGAGTCTGAAATCGCTCAACTCCTTTCATAGGAGTGACTCGGAGGTACACATGTTCTCCTGGTTCAAAACTGACCTGCCGGTGCTTTGCATCATAATAATTCTTCTGACGGGATTTGGCCAATTGCAGTCGGTCTCTGATTTCCCTGACTTGTTTCTCGGCTTCCATCATGAGACCGGTTCCGAAGATATGGCTATCTCCAGCTTGAGACCAATTTAGAGGAGTGCGGCACTTACGACCATATAGAGCTTCATAGGGTGACATCTTTAGACTGGTCTGGAAACTGTTGTTATACGAGAACTCAGCGTATGGCAAGCAATCTTCCCAGTTCGCCCCGTTGGCTAGCACACAGGCTCGCAACATATCTTCGAGTATTTGATTTACTCGCTCTGTCTGACCGTCCGTCTGGGGGTGATAAGCAGTACTATATTTTAGTGTTGTCCCCAAGGCTTGATGGAGGCGGGACCAGAAAGCGGAGGTAAACAAAGAACCTCGGTCGAAAGTGATAGTCCGGGGTACCCCATGCAGACTAACGATTCTGGATACATACAGTTGCGCCAGTTCATTTGCTCTATATCTGGTGCTAACCGGGATGAAATGAGCAACCTTGGTTAGGGTGTCCACTATAACCCAGATTGCGTCTTTGCCTCACTGAGTCCTAGGCAATCCGGTGATGAAGTCCATGCAAACATCATCCCATTTCCATTGTGAAACTGGCAGTGGTTGGAGAAGTCCGGCTGGCTTCTGATGCTCTGCTTTCACCTTGTTGCATATGTCGCAACAGGCTACAAAATAGGCAATGTCTTTCTTCATCCCATTCCACCTGTTTTTTTTAAAGTCTTCATACATTTTCGTACTTCCCGGATGAATGCAATACGAGGATTCGTGTGCTTCTGACAAGATTTTCCTCTTCAAGTCTGGTTGATTTGGTACACAAATTCGTCCACGGAATCGGAGGGTACCGAAGTTGTCCTTGAAGAAATCTGGGGGCTGCCTTGCATGTTTTTGTAGCTTGGCGTCATCTGGCTGGGCCTTGCGGATTTCCATCTCAAGTGTGGGGGTAACTTCAAAAGTATTAGTGAGGCCAGCATCCACGATGACCAAGTTCAGATGAGCGATCTCCTCCTGAAGTTCAGTAGGCAATGATTTTAACATGACATTTAAGCTGACGGGCTTTCGACTGAGCGCATCGGCAACGACGTTGGCCTTGCCTGGATGGTAATTTATTCCAAGGTCATAATCCTTGACCAACTCTAACCATCTTCGCTGACGGTGATTTAAATCTGGCTGAGTGAAGATGTACTTGAGGCTTTTGTGGTCGGTAAAAATTTGGCACCTTTTTCCAATGAGATAGTGTCTCCAAAATTTTAATGCATGAACCACTGCAGCCAATTCCAAATCATGAGTAGGATAATTTCCCTCATGTGGTTGTAGTTGTGGTGATGCATAGGCTACTACCTTGCCGTCTTGCATCAATACACAACCAATACCTTGTTTGGAGGCATCGCAGTACACGTCGAAGCTGCGATAAATGTCTGGAAGAGTCAATACGGGTGCGGTTGTCAGACACATCTTTAGCTCATAAAAACTCTTCTCACAGTCCTTGGTCCACTCAAACTTTGTATCCTTTTTGAGCAGTTCCGTCATAGGTTTAGCAATTTTGGAAAACCCTTCAATGAAACGACGATAGTATCCAGCTAATCCAAGGAAACTCCGGATCTGTGTTACAGTCGTGGGCGGTACCCAATCGAGCACATCCTTTACTTTGCTCGGGTCCACGGCTATGCCTTCGGCGGATAGTACATGCCTGAGAAACCCAACTTGCTTGAGCCAAAATTCGCACTTACTGAACTTGGCGTATAGTTGAAGGTTGCGGAGCCGTTGTAGCACTGCCCCGAGGTGATCCTTATGCTCTTCTTCACTCTTGGAGTAAATGAGGATGTCGTCGATAAAGACTACCACAAATTTGTTGAGGAAGTCCATGAACACCTTGTTCATCATATGCATGAAGAAGGCAGGGGCATTGGTGAGACCAAAGGACATCACAGTATATTCGTAAAGACCGTATCGTGTAGTGAATGCGGTCTTAGAAATATCTTCTCTTTTAATCTTGAGCTGATGATACCCGGTCCGTAAATCGATTTTTGAGAATACTTTAGCCCCACTGAGTTGATCGAACAGATCATCAATCCTTGGCAGTGGGTATTTATTTTTGATGGTGACCTCATTCAGCTGGCGATAATCTATGCACATACGGAGACTGCCATCCTTTTTACCCACGAAGATTGCAGGTGACCCCCACGGTGAAGAGCTGGGACGAATATAACCTTTCCGGAGTAATTCGTCAAGCTGTTTCTTTAGTTCCACTAATTCTGATGAGGGCATCCGGTAATACTTCTTGTATAATGGTGCGGTTCCGGGCACAAGATCTATGGCAAATTCCAGTTCCCGATCTGGTGGCATGCCTGGCAGTTCTTCTGGAAACACATCAGGGTACTCAGTAACCACAGGAATAAATTCCAATTCGACCA
Organism: Aegilops tauschii subsp. strangulata; assembly: GCF_002575655.3. NCBI lineage: Eukaryota > Viridiplantae > Streptophyta > Magnoliopsida > Poales > Poaceae > Aegilops > Aegilops tauschii. The sequence goes on from NC_053040.3 coordinate 91,290,392, forward strand.
CAGCAGTGCACACTGGTTCTGGCTTGGGTATATGCTTGCGAGCATAGAATTTGGTGAGCTGCCCATTCAGACTGGTTAAATTGACTTCTCGGGTTGCGCAGTTTGTACAAACTTGATATTTGGTCAGCCAATTCATTCCCAATATAATATCCAACTGTTCAGACTCAATGATTATCAGAGATGTTGGAAAGTGGACCTCGTTGATATTGATCTCAAGATCACGGCAGACTATATTGCTCTTGATTATAGATCCCGGGGTTTGTACCAGCATATTTTTGCCCAAAATTGTGCAAGGAAAATTGTTTTGGGCGGCAAAACTCCAAGAAATAAAAGAATGGGAAGCCCTAGAGTCAAATAAAATTACTGCAGGTATGTCATTAACAGAAAACATACCAATGACGACTTCTGGCTTCTCTTGGGATTCATCGGCGGAGATATGATTCACGTGCCCAGTGAAGTTTTGCTGGGTTGGCCCTGACTCCATAAAGTTTACTTGTGGCCTGCTCAGCGTATTCACCTTGTGGTTCTTGGGGCACTATTTGGCATAATGTCTGGGCTGCCCGCAACTGAAAAAAGAATTATTGCGCTGCCGCTCCTCATGCATTGGATTGGCCCCAACATTCTTGCCTTGAGTGGTGGTCTTGTTAACATTCTGCTGCCAATTTGGCCGGTATTCCACCTGAGTCTGCTGCCAGGTACGAGCCTTTTGCATAGGTTGCCCATCCTTCTTTGGCTCAAACTTGCGCTTGTTGTCGTTAACAGGCCTATTATCTGATATAAGCTTGTGTTCCCCGTTCAACAATGAATGCCTTGTCTACCAGAGTTTGGAAATCCGTGAAATCAAACATACTGAGAGCACACCGAAGTTGCGGATTTAAACCTCCAAGAAATCTGTCCATCTTCCTTTCTTCGGTGGCTACGTCATACAGAGAGTAACGGGCCGGATGATTGAATTTTTGCAAATACTCAGCCACAAATTGATTTCCTTGGACAAGCGCGAGAAATTCATGCTGCTTGGCCTTCATAACTCCAGTAGGGATGTGATATTTGTGGAACTTATCCTTGAATTTTTCCCAGGTGACTTCCTCATCAATCGGCCACATGGCTTTTGTATTTTCCCACCTTATGGCAGCTGCGCCTTCAAGGTAATGGGTTGCAAATGGGACTTTATCATTTCCTTCAGTACAGGCGATCTCAAGCTTTTTCTCCATGGTGCGCAACCAATCGTCTGCATCCAATGGGTCAACAACCTGACTGAAATTGGGTGGATTGGTCCTCTGAAAATCTGACAGCTTTGAGTGATGACCATTCTGATTTCCATTTTGTCCAACTATAGCTTGCACACTTCTCATTTTTCCTCAAACATACGCAGAACTTGCTCGGTGGAGGGAGGATCAGGCGGAGGAGGTGGTGGCTGAACGTACCGCTCGGGAGAATATCCTGCCTGTCGTGCGGAACGACGAACAGGAGTTCCCTCACGAACGTTGCTACTGCCGCCTCCCCGCATCATCCTATTGAGTATTTTTCCCAAGGCAACAAAATCGAGATGAGAGACATCCAAGAATAAAATTGGGGAAAAGCCAGCAACAATTCTCGAAAAAGACAAAAGAGCGAAGAGAATACGGCGATTAAAGTCCCATCATAATTATACATAGACTCATACATGAAAATTTAACAACCTCACTGGTTCCACTACTCTCATACATGAAGCATCATGACTCGTACAACTACATCTGTACACCATCTAGACGACTGCGAATACTCAAAGACACTACTGCTCTGCTGGTGCTGCGGTGTCCTCCCCTGAAACGGTCTCAGATCCCAAACTGACGTGGTTAACGGAAACCTCCGGGTTAAAGGTAACACGACGACGCTGCCTCGAGGGCTCTCCCTCAGGGGCAGGGGTAGGATGAAGCATCGGGGCTGCAGGAGTAGCAAGAAGTGAGACCCACTCGGCAGGAGTACTGAGAGGGTTCACGGCCGTAACGCTTGTGCTACTCGGGGGAGTAACCGGCGAAATAGGGGAGCTAGAGCTAACTGGGACATAAGGGGTAAATCCCAGTGAGGATGGAGTAGTGGTGGATCTAGTAGTGACCAAGGTAGCGGCTAAAGCAGTACGGGCACGAGTCAGCTCTCGAGCCAGCTCGTGGATCATCATATAGCTAGCAGTGATATAGCGAGCAAGATGGCTAGCAACACTATCAGACTCCGGGTTAACGAGAGGAAAACATACACGACCGTTGTCGTGCAGAGATGGGTAGTAATAGAATCCTGGGTGATGTTGCATTTGAACCTCGGTATAACGAAGCTCGACAAGGACCTCAAGTGCGGCAAACTGGACAGCCTGAGAAGCGGTGGAGGCGTAACCGCTCCGACAAGTGTGAGTGTAAGAGCCGGAATCGGAACTGGTGCATAGAGTAACCACAGTGTGATACTCATACACTGAGTCTGCTAGACGCTCCCGGTACACACGGTAGACTGGTTCATCTCCGTGAGGGTATAGCCGAGGCCACACGTTGTGCAGAAGGTGCGGTGACGTGTATGGCATCAACTGCAACTGGCAAGGATACGGCACCGGAGCCATCTACACTCACAACCATTAACAGGTTAGCATAAAAATAATAATCAAATGACTACAATGCAACAACCAGCTATAACTGCTACCGACACTCACATTTACTCGTATGTAGCGTCCAGTTAACACGTCGTAGTCTAGCATGGCCTACAGTCAGCGCGGCTCTGGTACCAACTGTTGTGGCACCCCGGCTCAGAGCGACCGGTTTACCCTGCATTGCCAGCCCAGAGATCATGTCTTCTGGCAACACACAACATATTGGTACAGAAAACAACCGCTTTATTGATGGTAGCGAAACAGAGTTCATATTACAACAGTGGTCGAGGCCAAGCGGCACACTCGGTGCGGCGGAACAATATGTACATTATTATTGAACAAAAAGGGGCCTCGACTCGAACAACTACGTGGCAGCAGAATAACGTCGTAGAGGAAGCTCCATATCACAGGGACACTGATGTGGACACGATCTAGACTCGAACAACGCTCCTTTCCAACGAGACTTTCCTGAAATCTGGCATGATACGCCAGGTCAGTACATTGAATGTACTTGCAAGCTCACAACAAGCATAATCATAATGACAAACAATATCATGATATTTAACCAATTATTAATAATGCAACATTATATGTCAACATGATGTGATCAAGCCCGAACGTCCCTCAGGACAGCTTACCAACTGTGATCATCTCTGGACCACAAACACACCACCATAGTGGTCTTTCTCAAGAACAACTCGTGATCCTTACGGCAATCACAACCACGACCATCATTTGGTCCCAAATACCTCGATGGCCTTTCTGCCATCCATTGACAATGCAAAGTTCATAGCTTAGTGTGCAATTTTTATTAAACGTTGACTCATGGTGGGACCTAGTACGAGGTGTCCGTGACCGTGGACTCGACTATCGATTGATTATACACTCTGCAGAGGTAGCACACTGTACCCACACCACGGAACCCATGGCCTCGCATTCCCATTCGGGTGGACCAACGACATTCCGACAAAACTCCTCCATTGCCACAGCACTCTCCCGGCCACTCCGACCCAAATCCCCAACGGGCTGGTCCTGGGTGGCCCCGTGTCTACCAAAGACACCCCGACCACCGTCGCGGTCAAAACACTCCCACTCGGGGACTCGGTACCATAATCTCATCAACGAGCACACAAGATTATGTGTGCTTACCGGGCCAGGGCAAACACGACATAATCTTCCCTAGATGGAGGCACCGACCAGAGGCCGTGTCAATGGACCGAATCAAGGCCTTCCCACAAGGAAAATGTGGTTGCACTGGAAAGAAACTCGATTCAGCGGCACCATGACCCAGTCAACGGTATATTCAGGTTGAGTTATATTCAGGATTAACTTTTAACTAAAAATGACCGGTGTCATACCATGCCATGAAATGCAAAACAACACATGCATCACATATTGATAAAAATGACCGACGTCATCCATATGCATACCAAGCATAAACGTCAACAACTCATATTACTCTACTTGCTCAAAATGACTCACAACTTAACCAAAATATTTTGCAACAAGTTTTATTCATTTCCTACGCAAGAAAGTAACTGCGATAAATTTTTCATATGCTTGACCAAAAGATATCATTATCAACAACTCTTAATTTCTTTATCACTAAGTTGGGTTCAAACATTCTGTAAGACAAGTAATATGATTAAACAAGTATTTAACAGAATATTTTCTAACAAATTTTTATCAATTTAAGAATGCAAACACAAAGCTTTAAATAATTACTAACATGCATAACAAAATTATTTCTAACATCACCTCAAATAAATTTTAACTTGCTTTACCCACTTAAACTAGTTTCAACTATTCTGTAAATCAAGCATAACAACTGACCAATACTTAACAGAATACAAATAATTCAATAATTATTTAAATGCATGGGTTAATCATTTCATTTAAGTGAGAAAATCACAAATATTGAAATGGCATCATAAAAATGTTGTTGTGGCTTGCCTTAGTGCAGATGAGGTTCACAAGCCTCCTGGTGATCCTCAAGACAAGCCCCACCTTCTGAAAATAATTTTAAACACAAAAAGAAAATATCAAGAACACTTCTAAAATTCACCAGAAATTTTAAACGGCTCAGAAAAATTTCATCTTTGGTGAGCTGTTAGATTTCCTTTCAAAGAACACAATGCAAAAAGAATCATCTCATTTGGACTTATGGTTAAAAAGTTCAAATTGTTTGAAGCTCTCTGGAATATAAATGAATTTGAATAAAAAGAAACAGCTGGGGGGTGACGTCGAATGCGTAAAGCCCAGGGGCGCCACCACTCATACCGATTCGCGCGTGTACTGAGTGGCTGACTAGCGGGCCCCGCTAGTCAGGTGGGGGAAGAGGGAGAGAGAAACAGAGAGGGCTGCGGCTTCGTCGGAGCTCTCGCCGGCGACGAGGGCTCCTTGGCCCAAACGAGAGGGAGGGATTGAGAGAGGGGACGATGGCGCACCTGCCCGTACCCATAGCGTGGCTAGGGGTGGTCGGACAGCATCAGAAACTAGCTCGCAAGCGGAGGCAGTACGTGGAGGTCGCCGGAGTTGAGGAAGATGGCGAGCACAGGTCACTCCAGAGGCTCCAAGCGGGCGAGATGGCCTCACCGGAGAGAGGCGGAGGCCTTGGAGGGGTCGCCCAGGCCTGGGAGGGGCTGGAGCTACCGCGGCGACCAGAGGGGATCACCGCGCGAGCTCGAGCTCGGGGACGGCGGCCCGAGGCCTGCCCGGCCGGGCTACAGCTTCCTACTCGATCGTGGGGTGTGTGTGAGTGCTGGATGGTGCTCGAGGAGGCTGGGGGTGGCTCTATTTATAGGCGAGCGGCGAGCGTGCTTCGGGCTCCGCCGGTGGACACCTGTCCACGGCGCCCGGCGACGAGCGGCGTCAGTGAGAGGGGGAGAAGGCGACGAAGGTCACGCGGCCACTGTGGGCGAGCGGAGACGAGCACAGGATCAAGGGGATGGCGACGAGCATAGTGCGCTCTGCACTGTTGGGCTGGCCGGACCTTGCCCGTGCTCGGTGCTGCGACCTCCGGCGTCGGCGAGTGCCAGGGAGGAGTTAAGTACGTCGAGACGATGATGCTGGCGGGGTTTGGCATGGTTGGGCAGGCGGGGGAAGCGAGCACGCTCGAACAGAGCGCTCGGCGTCACCCAGAGCGCGTCGACACGCATGCCTGGCATCGTGGACACGCGTGGTCACCGCGCGAACTCTCTCCTCAGGCCAGCCTTCGTCCAAAAATCATGTCTGGCATGTTGTTCGTGGTAGTTTTGAAGTTTACCACGGTTTGGTTTGGATCCAGGTGCAGTAGAGAAGATTTTACAAGCCAGGTAAGTTTCTGGTCAGTAACTTTGTGATGTTACTGTGGTCAAATGGCTGGGAGTTTGGGGCTGTGCTTTGGAGGCTAGTTATAAGTTACTAAGGTAAAGATGCACAAGAAAGTTCAGGTCAAATGGAGCAAGTAAAATGGTAGTTGCTGTAGAAACCACCATTTCTGTCCAGAACAGAAAAGATTTTCTGTAGCAAAAATATTCCAAAAAGTGATGAAATATTTTTTCTCAGGGAGGTGCCCTAGGGTCCCTAGAATATTTGTGAATTATCTTAGAATTTTTGGAGCCATAAAAATTAGGGTTGCCTTGAAGCAAACAGATCTGGCTTAGGGTTTTTGAGAGAAAATGAATATTTTTCATTTAAGAAAAATATTCCAAAGGTTATTTTGTGGTGGATCAGAAGTGAAGTGATGGTTTGGGAGAGAAGTGAACACTTGGGTGAAAGCCAAGGATGCCCAAGTGTTTATGTCCAAATGAAAAGATTCAGAAACTCCAAGTTTCAAAAACTTTCAAATGAAATTTCAAGCAAATAAGAAAGGGCAAAAACCAGGCTGTCACAAACCTCCCCCACTTAGAATGAATCTTGTCCTCGAGATTCGGTTGCTTGGGAAAACCACTCTGGATACTGACTCTTAAGGAACTCTTCCTGCTCCCAAGTTGCTTCTGACTCGGTGTGATGCTTCCACTGAACTTTGAAAATTTTTCTGACTTTGCTGCGAGTGACCCTTTCCACTTGATCCAAAATTTTGGACGGTCTTTCTTCATAAGTTAAATCCTTTGCCAATTCTATCTCAGCCATTGCAGTCCTTTTCTCAGGCGGGGATATGCATCGTCTCAATTGTGAAACATGGAACACATTGTGTATTTCTGACAACTCCGGGGGTAGTTCCAGTTGGTATGCAACCGTACCCAGTCGAGACATAATTGAGAATGGACCAATGAATCTGGGTGCCAGCTTTCCACGAGTCTGAAATCGCTTAACTCCTTTCAAAGGAGTGACTCGGAGGTACACATGTTCTCCGGGTTCAAAACTGACCTACCGGTGCTTTGCATCATAATAACTCTTCTGACGGGATTTGGCCAATTGCAGCCGGTCTCTGATTTCCCTGACTTGTTTCTTGGCTTCCATCACGAGATCGGTTCCGAAGATATGGCTATCTCCAGCTTGAGACCAATTTAGAGGAGTGCGGCACTTACGACCATATAGAGCTTCACAGGGTGACATCTTTAGACTGGTCTGGAAACTGTTGTTATACGAGAACTCGGCGTATGGCAAGCAATCTTCCCAGTTCGCCCCGTTGGCTAGCACACAGGCTCGCAACATATCTTCGAGTATTTGATTTACTCGCTCTGTCTGACCGTCCGTCTGGGGGTGATAAGCAGTACTATATTTTAGTATTGTCCCCAAGGCTTGATGGAGGCGGGACCAGAAAGCGGAGGTAAACAAAGAACCTCGGTCGGAAGTGGTAGTCCGGGGTACCCCATGCAGACTGACGATTCTGGATACATACAGTTGCGCCAGTTCATTTGCTCTGTATCTAGTGCTGACCGGGATGAAATGAGCAACCTTGGTTAGGGTGTCCACTATAACCCAGATTGCGTCTTTGCCTCGCTGAGTCCTAGGCAATCCGGTGATGAAGTCCATGCAAACATCATCCCATTTCCATTGTGAAACTGGCAGTGGTTGGAGAAGTCCGGCTGGCTTCTGATGCTCTGCTTTCACCTTGTTGCATATGTCACAACAGGCTACAAAATAGGCAATGTCTTTCTTCATCCCATTCCACCAGAATATTTGTTTAAGGTCTTCATACATTTTTGTACTTCCCGGATGAATGGAATACAAGGATTCGTGTGCTTCTAACAAGATTTTCCTCTTCAAGTCCGGTTGATTTGGTACACAAATTCGTCCACGGAATCGGAGGGTACCGAAGTTGTCCTTGAAGAAATCTGGGGGCTGCCTTGCATGTTTTTGTAGCTTGGCATCATCTGGCTGGGCCTTGCGGATTTCCATCTCAAGTGTGGGGGTAACTTCAAAAGTATTAGTGAGGCCAGCATCCACGATGACCAAGTTCAGATGAGCGATCTCCTCCTGAAGTTCAGTAGGCAATGATTTTAACATGACATTTAAGCTGACGGGCTTTCGACTGAGCGCATCGGCAACGACGTTGGCCTTGCCTGGATGGTAATTTATTCCAAGGTCATAATCCTTGACCAACTGTAACCATCTTCGCTGACGATGATTTAAATCTGGCTGAGTGAAGATGTACTTGAGGCTTTTGTGGTCGGTAAAAATTTGGCACCTTTTTCCAATGAGATTGTGTCTCCAAAATTTTAATGCATGAACCACTGCAGCCAATTCCAAATCATGAGTAGGATAATTTCCCTCATGTGGTCGTAGTTGTCGTGATGCATAGGCTACTACCTTGCCGTCTTGCATCAATACATAACCAATACCTTGTTTGGAGGCATCACAGTACACGTCGAAGCTGCGATAAATGTCTGGAAGAGTCAATACGTGTGCGGTTGTCAGACGCATCTTTAGCTCATAAAAACTCTTCTCACAGTCCTTGGTCCACTCAAACTTTGTATCCTTTTTGAGCAGTTCCGTCATAGGTTTAGCAATTTTGGAAAACCCTTCAATGAAACGACGATAGTATCCAGCTAATCCAAGGAAACTCCGGATCTGTGTTACAGTCGTGGGCGGTACCCAATCGAGCACATCCTTTACTTTGCTCGGGTCCACGGCTATGCCTTCGGCGGATAGTACATGCCTGAGAAACCCAACTTGCTTGAGCCAAAATTCACACTTACTGAACTTGGCGTATAGCTGATGGTTGCGGAGCCGTTGTAGCACTGCCCGGAGGTGATCCTTAGGCTCTTCTTCACTCTTGGAGTAAATGAGGATGTCGTTGATAAAGACTACCACAAATTTGTCGAGGAAGTCCATGAACACCTTGTTCATCATATGCATGAAGAAGGCAGGGGCATTGGTGAGACCAAAGGACATCACAGTATATTCGTAAAGACCGTATCGTGTAGTGAATGCGGTCTTAGAAATATCTTCTCTTTTAATCTTGAGCTGATGATACCCGGTCCGTAAATCGATTTTTGAGAATACTTTAGCCCCACTGAGCTGATCGAACAGATCATCAATCCTTGGCAGTGGGTATTTATTTTTGATGGTGACCTCATTCAGCTGGCGATAATCTATGCACACACGGAGACTGCCATCCTTTTTACCCACGAAGATTGTAGGTGACCCCCACGGTGAAGAGCTGGGACAAATATAACCTTTCCGGAGTAATTCGTCAAGCTGTTTCTTTAGTTCCACTAATTCTGATGAGGGCATCCGGTAATACTTCTTGTATAATGGTGCGGTTCCGGGCACAAGATCTATGGCAAATTCCAGTTCCCGATCTGGTGGCATGCCTGGCAGTTCTTCTGGAAACACATCAGGGTACTCACTAACCACAGGAATAAATTCCAATTCGACCACAGCAGTGCACACTGGTTCTGGCTTGGGTATATGCGTGCGAGCATAGAATTTGGTGAGCTGCCCATTCAGACTGGTTAAATTGACTTCTCGGGTTGCGCAGTTTGTACAAACTTGATATTTGGTCAGCCAATTCATTCCCAATATAATATCCAACTGTTCAGACTCAATGATTATCAGAGATGTTGGAAAGTGGACCTCGTTGATATTGATCTCCAGATCACGGCAGACTAGCTTGCTCTTGATTATAGATCCCGGGGTTTGTACCAGCATATTTTTGCCCAAAATTGTGCAAGGAAAATTGTTTTGGGCGGCAAAACTCCGAGAAATAAAAGAATGGGAAGCCCCAGAGTCAAATAAAATTACTGCAGGTATGTCATTAACAGAAAACATACCAATGACGACTTCTGGCTTCTCTTGGGATTCATCGGCGGAGATATGATTCACGTGCCCAGTGAAGTTTTGCTGGGTTGGCCCTGACTCCATAAAGTTGACTTGTGGCCTCCTCAGCGTATTCACCTTGTGGTTCTTGGGGCACTATTTGGCATAATGTCTGGGCTGCCCGCAAGTGAAACAAGAATTATTGCGCTGCCGCTCCTCATGCATTGGATTGGCCCCAACATTCTTGACTTGAGTGGTGGTCTTGTTAACATTCTGCTGCCAATTTGGCCGGTATTCCACCTGAGTCTGCTGCCAGGTACGAGCCTTTTGCATAGGTTGCCCATCCTTCTTTGGCTCAAACTTGCACTTGTTGTTGTTAATAGGCCTATTATCTGATATAAGCTTGTGTTCCCGTTCAACAATGAATGCCTTGTCTACCAGAGTTTGGAAATCCGTGAAATCAAACATACTGAGAGCACACCGAAGTTGCGGATTTAAACCTCCAAGAAATCTGTCCATCTTCCTTTCTTCGGTGGCTACGTCATACAGAGAGTAACGGGCCAGATGATTGAATTTTTGCAGATACTCAGCCACAGATTGATTTCCTTGGACAAGCGCGAGAAATTCATGCTGCTTGGCCTTCATAACTCCAGTAGGGATGTGATATTTGCGGAACTTATCCTTGAATTTTTCCCAGGTGACTTCCTCATCAATCGGCCACATGGCTTTTGTATTTTCCCACCTTATGGCAGCTGCGCCTTCAAGGTAATGGGTTGCAAATGGGACTTTATCATTTCCTTCAGTACGGGCGATCTCAAGCTTTTTCTCCATGGTGCGCAACCAATCGTCTGCATCCAATGGGTCAACAACCTGACTGAAATTGGGTGGATTGGTCCTCTGAAAATCTGACAGCTTTGAGTGATGAACATTCTGATTTCCATTTTGTCCAACTATAGCTTGCACACTTCTCAATATTTCAATCAGATCATTGTTCCTTTTTTCCTCAAACATACGCAGAACTTGCTCGGTGGAGGGAGGATCAGGCGGAGGAGGTGGTGGCTGAACGTACAGCTCGGGAGAATATCCTGCCTGTCGTGCGGAACGACGAACAGGAGTTCCCTCACGAACGTTGCTACTGCCGCCTCCCCGCGTCATCCTATTGAGTATTTTTCCCAAGGCAACGAAATCGAGATGAGAGACATCCAAGAATAAAATTGGGGAAAAGCCAGCAACAATTCTCGAAAAAGACAAAAGAGTGAAGAGAATACGGCGATTAAAGTCCCATCATAATTATACATAGACTCATACATGAAAATTTAACAACCTCACTGGTTCCACTACTCTCATACATGAAGCATCATGACTCGTACAACTACATCTGTACACCATCTAGACGACTACGAATACTCAAAGACACTACTGCTCTGCTGGTGCTGCGGTGTCCTCCCCTGAAGCGGTCTCAGATCCCAAACTGACGTGGTTAACGGAAACCTCCGGGTTAAAGGTAACACGACGACGCTGCCTCGAGGGCTCTCCCTCAGGGGCAGGGGTAGGATGAAGCATCGGGGCTGCAGGAGTAGCAAGAAGTGAGACCCACACGGTAGGAGTACTGAGAGGGTTCACGGCCAGAACGCCTGTGCTACTCGGGGGAGTAACCGGCGAAATAGGGGAGCTAGAGCTAACTGGGACATAAGGGGTAAATCCCAGTGAGGATGGAGTAGTGGTGGATCTAGTAGTGACCAACGTAGCGGCTAAAGCAGTACAGGGACGAGTCAGCTCTCGAGACAGCTCGTGGATCATCAGATAGCTAGCAGTGATATAGCGAGCAAGATGGCTAGCAACACTATCAGACTCCGGGTTAACGGGAGGAAAACGGACACGACCGTTGTCGTGCAGAGATGGGTAGTAACAGAATCCTGGGTGATGCTGCATTTGAACCTTGGTATAACGAAGCTCGACAAGGACCTCAAGTGCGGCAAACTGGACAGCCCGAGAAGCGGTGGAGGCGTAACCGCTCCGAGAAGTGCGAGTGTAAGAGCCAGAATCGGAACTGGTGCATAGAGTAACCACTGCGTGATACTCATACACTGAGTCTGCTAGACGCTCCCGGTACACACGGTAGAGTGGTTCGTCTCCGTGAGGGTACAGCCGACGCCACACGTTGCGGAGAAGGTGCGGTGACGTGTATGGCATCAACTGCAACTGGCGAGGATACGGCACCAGAGCCATCTACACTCACAACCATTAACAGGTTAGCATAAAAATAATAATCAAATGACTACAATGCAATAACCAGCTATAACTGCTACCGACACTCACATTTACTCGTATGTAGCGTCCAGTTAACACGTCGTAGTCTAGCATGGCCTACAGTCAGCGCGGCTCTGGTACCAACCGTTGTAGCACCCCGGCTCAGAGCGACTGGTTTACCCTGCATTGCCAGCCCAGAGATCATGTCTTCTGGCAACACACAACATATTGGTACAGAAAACAACCGCTTTATTGAGCTAGAGGAACAGAGTTCATATTACAACAGTGGTCGAGGCCAAGCGGCACACTCGGTGCGGCGGAACAATATGTACATTATTTAGTGAACATAAAGGGGCCTCGACTCGAACAACTACGTGGCAGCGGAATAACGTCGTAGCGGAAGCCCCATATCACAGGGACACTGATGTGGACACGATCTAGACTCAAACAACGCTCCTTTCCAACGAGACTTTCCTGAAATCTGGCATGATAGGCCAGGTCAGTACATTGAATGTACTTGCAAGCTCACAACAAGCATAATCATAATGACAAACAATATCATGATATTTAACCAATTATTAATAATGCAACATTATATGTCAACATGCTGTGATCAAGCCTGAACGTCCCTCAGGACAGCTTACCAACTGTGATCATCTCTGGACCACAAACACACCACCATAGTGGTCTTTCTCAAGAACAACTCGTGATCCTTACGACGATGAACCCACGACCATCATTTGGTCCCAAATACCTCGATGGCCTTTCTGCCATCCATTGACAATGCAAAGTTCATAGCTTAGTGTGCAATTTTTATTAAACGTTGACTCACCTAGTACGAGGTGTCCGTGGCCGTGGACTCGGGTATCGATACATTATACACTCTGCAGAGGTAGCACATTGTACCCACACCACGGATCCCATGGCCTCGCATTCCCATTCGGGTGGACCAATGACATTCCGACAAAACCCCTCCATTGCCACAGCACTCTCCCGGCCACTCCGACCCAAATCCCCAACGGGCTGGTCCTGGGTGGCCCCGTGTCTACCAAAGACACCCCGACCACCGTCGTGGTCAAAACACTCCCACTCGGGGACTCGGTACCATAATCTCATCAACGAGCACACAAGATTATGTGTGCTTACCGGGCCAGGGCAAACACGACATAATCTTCCCTAGATGGAGGCACCGACCAGAGGCCATGTCAATGGACCAAATCAAGGCCTTACCACAAGGCAAATGTGGTTGCACTGGAAAGAAACTCGATTCAGCGGCACCATGACCCAGTCAACGGTATATTCAAGTTGAGTTATATTCAGGATTAACTTTTAACTAAAAATGACCGGTGTCATAGCATGCCATGAAATGCAAAACAACACATGCATCACATATTGATAAAAATGACCGACGTCATCCATATGCATACCAAGCATAAATGTCAACAACTCATATTACTCTACTTGCTCAAAATGACTCACAACTTAACCAAAATCTTTTGCAACTAGTTTTATTAATTTCCTACGCAAGAAAGTAACGTCGACACGCATGCCTGGCATCGTGGACACGCGTGGTCACCGCGCGAACTCTCTCCTCAGGCCAGCCTTCGTCCAAAAATCATGTCTGGCATGTTGTTCGTGGTAGTTTTGAAGTTTACCACGGTTTGGTTTGGATCCATGTGCAGTAGAGAAGATTTTACAAGCCAGGTAAGTTTCTGGTCAGTAACTTTGTGATGTTACTGTGGTCAAATGGCTGGGAGTTTGGGGCTGTGCTTTGGAGGCTAGTTATAAGTTACTAAGGTAAAGATGCACAAGAAAGTTCAGGTCAAATGGAGCAAGTAAAATGGTAGTTGCTGTAGAAACCACCATTTCTTTCTAGAACAGAAAAGATTTTCTGTAGCAAAAATATTCCAAAAAGTGAAGAAATATTTTTGCCCATGGAGGTGCCCTAGGGTCCCTAGAATATTTGTGAATTTTCTTAGAATTTTCTAAGCCTTAAATATTAGGGTTGCCTTGAAGCAAACAGATCTGGCTTAGGGTTTTTGAGAGAAAATGAATATTTTTCATTTAAGAAAAATATTCCAAAGGTTATTTTGTGGTGGATCAGAAGTGAAGTGATGGTTTGGTAGAGAAGTGAACACTTGGGTGAAAGCCAAGGATGCCCAAGTGTTTAAGTCCAAATGAAAAGATTCAGAAACTCCAAGTTTCAAAAACTTTCAAATGAAATTTCAAGCAAATAAGAAAGGGCAAAAACCAGGCTGTCACATCTACCTCTAAACATGTGGACATATTTATCGTTACCGGCTTTCGCTTGAGGACAAGCAATGTCTAAGCTTGGGGGAGTTGATACGTCCATTTTGCATCATGCTTTTATATCGATATTTATTGCAATATGGGCTGTTATTACACGTTATGTCACAATACTTATGCCTATTCTCTCTTATTTTACAAGGTTTACATAAGGAGGGAGAATGCCGACAGCTGGAATTCTGGGCTGGAAAAGGAGCAAATATTAGAGACCTATTCTGCACAACTCCAAAAGTCCTGAAACTCCACGAAAGTTATTTTTGGAAATAATAAAAAATACTGAGCGGAAGAAATACGTCAGGGGGGCCACCACCTGTCCACAAGGGTGGGGGGCGCGCCCTACCCCCCAGGGCGCACGCCCCTGCCTCGTGGGCCCCCTGTTGGCTCTCCGGTGGCCATCTTCTGTTATATGAAGTCTTTCGTCGAGGAAAAAATCATCAGCATCCTTTCGGGACGAGACTCCGCCGCTACGAGGCGGAACCTTGGCGGAACCAATCTAGGGCTCCGGCAGAGCTGTTCTGCCGGGGACACTTCCCTACGGGAGGGGGAAATCATCGCCATCGTCATCACCAACGCTCCTCTCATCGGGAGAGGGCAATCTCCATCAACATCTTCACCAGCACCATCTCCTCTCAAAACCCTAGTTCATCTCTTTTATCCAATTCATGTCTCCAAGTCCGGGATTGGTACTAGTAGGTTGCTAGTAGTGTTGATTAGTCCTTGTAGTTGATGCTAGTTGGTTTATTTGGTGGAAGATCATATGTTCAGATCCTATATGCATATTAATACCCCTCTGATTATGAACATGAATATGCTTTGTGAGTAGTTACGTTTTTTCCTGAGGACATGGGAGAAGTCTTGCTATTAGTAGTCATGTGAATTTAGTATTCGTTCGATATTTTGATGAGATGTGTGTTGTCTATCCTCTAGTGGTGTTATGTGAACGTCGACTACATAACACTTCACCATTATTTGGGCCTAGAGGAAGGTATTGGGAATTAATAAGTAGATGATGGGTTGCTAGAGTGACAGAAGCTTAAACCCTAGTTTATGTGTTGCTTCATAAGGGGCTGATTTGGATCCATATGTTTCATGCTATGGTTAGGTTTACCTTAATACTTTTGTTGTAGTTGCGGATGCTTGCAATAGAGGTTAATCATAAGTGGGATGCTTGTTCATGTAAGAACATCACCCAAGCACCGGTCCACCCACATATCAAATTATCAGAGTACCGAACGCGAATCATATGAACGTGATGAAAACTAGCTTGACGATAATTCCCATGTGTCCTCGGGAGCGCTTTTCTCTATATAAGAGTTTGTCCAGGCTTGTCCTTTGCTACAAAAAGGATTGGGCTACCTTGCTGCACTTTATTTACTTTTGTTACTTGTTGCTCGTTACAAATTATCCTATCACAAAACTATCTGTTACCACTTATTTCAGTACTTGCAGAGAATACCTTGCTGAAAACCGCTTATCATTTCCTTCTGCTCCTCGTTGGGTTCGACACTCTTACTTATCGAAAGGACTACGATAGATCCCCTATACTTGTGGGTCATCAGTGCGCCAGTTGAATATATGAGCAAGTTACTACGAGATTTAGTCTGAATAAGCACACAAAAAAATCATGACGGCTATAACAAAGATTAAACTAATCATGTGGACTAGCATAGTAGATGAACAGGTCGAATCTAGGACACGGACTAGAAACATGAATTCTTTTTTTTAGAACAGAAACATGAATTCTACCACGATTTCGAACAGGAAGGACAGAAACACATACGGTGCAACGAGAGCAGCACCATTGGCATTGAGGTAGTCGCCCATGTCATTGAGGAAGAGGTTGCCGAGGTCAGGGAAGAAGTCGTTGTCGGTGAAGTCGTCGCTGCCAGCAGTCGCGAGAGTGCGCTCCCCAAATTTCAACAGCGCCCGCCAAATGGAGCGCAGGAGGGAGTGGTTGTAGGGGACGTTGCGGTCGGCGAATGGAGCGCAGGAGTAGCACACGAAGCAGTAGATGGTGCTCCTCCCTAGTCTCTATCTCTACTCTTATCTCTATCTCTACTACTATTCTTTCTTTTTTATAATATACTAGTAGCTGTCAAATCGAATAGTACTGCGCCACCCGCTGCACGCCCGGCTGAACACGCCTCCTCACCTCCATCGAACCCCTCCATTAAACCCACATGCAAACCAAGAAACCTACTCCGGCCCGCGGGAGGAAATTTGCCGGTTGCCGTTGGAGAATAATAGAGTCACGTCCAATCCATTTGAGTTAATTGCGTGTATGATTCTCCCTCTATAAAAAGTTAATTGCATCCTTAATCTTGTATTCTAAGTACTCTGTGGGTTCCACTTTCAGTACAGTGTACATTACTTGTAGGCTTGCTAGAGATTCATACAGAAAGTTAGAAAGAAACGAATCCATCCTTGATTGAATTCGAACTCAGGCCATCGCGCTGCAAGGATCCGGCCCGGACTAGTACACCAGGTGTTCGTTGCGGACGATTCAAGAGAAAAACCTTTATAGCAATGAGCCCGTCCGTTGCAACGGATCCAACGTAGAATAATACGTATACACAAATGTGAAAGAAAAAAGTTTAGTTTTGATATACATATCACTAAAAATATCTTATGTTTGATTCCAAATATATTCTTTGGGCTGTTTTGATGAGCTAAGGGAGGAATGTGGTTGGTTTCAAGATACTAAGGGGTTTTGTGTAAACTGGAGCAGAGAAGTGGGAATTGTTGCGAAAGGCCACAACTTACATCACAACCATTAGATGTAGATCTAATGGTCAGAAATGGTGGATGGCAGACACACCATCATCACCAACTAGGTCTTTTATAGGAGTACTAGCAAGATGCCCGTGCGTTGCACGGAGCATCAAGATGCATTTATATGAGTAGTTTATCTTGTGGGAGATAAGGATGAACGAGGGAAGGCCTTATCTGCAAATGTGATGAGGGGTGCAGGTATCTTTCTGCAAAATTGCCATAGTTTCCTTCCTATCCGTCAGATATAGATCGGACGACCTATATTGCAGGATGGCAGGCACACCATCATCACCAACTCTGTTTTTTATAAGAGTAGAGATAAGTATAAGTAATACTAGCAAGAGGCCCATGCGTTGCATGGAACATCAAGATGCATTTATATGAGCTGTTTATCTCGTGGGAGACGAAGATGAACGAGGGAAGTCCTTATCTGCAAATGTGGAGAGGGTGCGGGTATCTTTTTGTAAAATTGTCATAGTTTGCTTTCTATCCGTCAGATATAGATCAGACGGTCCATATTGCAGGATGGCATGCACACCATCATCACCAACTCGGTTTTTTATAAGTGTAGAGACAGAGATAGGAGTAGGAGTAGAGAAAAAACCGAGTTGGTGATGATGGTGTGCCTGCCATCTTATAGTATAGACCGTCTGATCTATATCTAATGGATAGAAAGCAAACTATGACAATTTTACAAAAGATACCCGCACCTCACTCCAAATTTACAGATAAGGCCTTGCCTCGTTCAGCCTTATCTCCCACAACCTCATTGCCGAGCAATTAAAAAAGGAAGTCTCTGGAACAATCTGGCATGGTGGCCGCTGCCGGCGCCGTCCATCCCCATGCCTCCGCCTAGTCCGACCACCAGTCACCACCACGCCCCACTCCTCCTCACCTTATATTCTCCCTCCTTCCATCTATATAGGGCCTAATGCCTTTTTCAAGGCCGCCTTTGACTATTGACAAGATTAATAGTACATGACATGCATAATGTGAAAATTATATCACTGAAAGCTTCTTTCACATATGAATTTAATGGTATGCTTTATGTAAGTTGCATGTCATATATTATTGCTCTAACATTTGGTCAAAGTTAGTCATGAAAAACGCATTAGGCCCTATATAGATGGAAGGAGAGAGTATCATCTTTCTCGAGATATCATTTTTTCGATGAAATGGTCGAGATACCATGTTTTCGATAAAATTCTCGAGATATCATTAGTTTTCACACATGGGACTACTGCATGGGTCAATCACAACAGGTGTTTTGTAAAAAAATGCATCCTGATGTTCCATGCAATGCACGTGCATCTTGCTAGTTTTTTTTGCATATAATTCCAAACACCACGTAGACACGGTCTTTGACCATTTTACAACTATGTTAGTATCATTGTTAGTGGTCAGCCGGTGCAAGTTATAGCCCCGGGTGTTTTAACCTTTTTTTAGTAATGATATCTGGCGATTGTTCGCCACGAGCTCAATCATGGCGAATCCCACGTAACCGTCAGATTTCCATCTGACGGTGGCCTGTTTTTAAGCCATAGTATTTGACAAAACCGCCACCCTTACACACGTACTGTAACTGCGTCGGGGGCGTTTGCAACTGCCATGTCTACCAGCGAACGTTTGCTGGGGACTGGAGTTAGCACCGATGGCGGTTCATAGTCGTTCCACGCTCGGGCATTGAAGTTTGTAACTATTTTAGATTAGAATATACTACTAATCCTCCGGTGCTAGTAGTAGAGCAGAGTCCTACTCCACTACTACTCTAGTCAAGCAAGTTAGGGCATAGTAGTAGGTACTGTAGGGAGTACCAGTACTGTGATCACTCAAGCAAGTTGTCTGGCATCGATATGACCATACGCTACTGGTATGTGTCTCGTAAGTCAAGCGGCATGTTGTAGTCATCATCACCTGTCCACTTCCCGTAGCACATATACGCTTCTCCATCCTTATCCATACATAATCGTCCAATCTTCCACCCCCGCTAAGGCGCCTCCCCCCTCTTCCGAAACCCAAGAACTAACAATGGCAGAACTGAGCAGCGTCCGCCAAAAGAGTGGCTGCAATTCACTCCCCATAGAGGTAATCAAGCTCATTGTTTCGTGTGTGGACAATCTTAGTACCATGCCGCTCTCCGCGTTGTCGGTGGGAAGCGACACCTATGGGATCACAAGAATCCCTACTACGGTTGGCAGGGCGCAGGGTCGTGAGAAGAGCAGGTCTAACAGGAAGCACACAGATCGTTTACCCAGGGTTGGGCCGCGAGGATGCGTAATACCCTAGTCCTACTTTGGTGGATGTATTGAGTGTTCTTGTGTTCTTGAGCTAGCTACGGGGTGCAACTTGCCCAAAAGAGCCGAATCCCTCTCCAGTATGCCATGGGCCTCCTTTTATAGTCGAAAGGGGCTGCCACAGTGGCACACAAGAGGTGGAAAGGTCTACAGTGCTGCGAGCTTATCGCCCGTATTACAGGACAAGATGCATTTAATGCGGCGCTTAGGTGTCCCTTAGCCTTATCGGGGACGGGAACGAGGCCCGTCGTCCGTCGCCGCCTCGCCTTGCTTCGACACGTGCCCAGGCCAGCGATGCATGCGGCGCCATGTAGGCAGGCAGGCAGCTGAGGTGGCGTGGTGGTAGGGTCTTCACAAAGATCTGCATGCCACCACGCAAGTGCTTGCTGAGTTGGCTCGGAAGCCGCCCATCGCCACGCAGGTGCCTGCCCAACTGGTTGAGCTAGGAGCTGCTTGGGGATGGTGGTGGAGTCTTGGCCGGCGCGGGCCTGGCGGTGGCCCCGCGGATGCCCCCGGCAAGGGTCTTGCCGGGAGCCCGACAAGGGTCTTGCCGTGGCGTTGCAGTCGTCCCCGGCAAGGCACTTGCCGGGGGTCTTGTGGATTACCTCGACTGGGATCCCGCCGAGGGTTGCCGTCTTCTGGTCCTGATCTGATCTCACATGTTTATGATCTTGACAAAGATCTGCACGCCACCGCAGAGGTGCCCCCCGAGCCTTGGTTCCAACGTAGTCGTTGGCGGCGTTTGGAACTCTTGGGCTCAAGGGTGGTCCGCTCTGTTGGTTCTGGGCAAGTCGCCCCGGCAAGGCTCTTGCCGGGGCCGCGGAGGCCGCCTCGGCCAGGGCCCTGCCGGGGGAGGTCCACCTCGCCCTCTTGCTCTTTGGTGTTTCTGGTCTTGGTGTTGCCTTGACCGTCTCGTGCTCCGGCTTCTCTCCGGCTCCCCTCCTTTGCCTGCTGAGTGTGGTCGTGGCGCGTGCGCGGCTCTGACTGCCCGCGCACAAGTAAAGGGGTCAAAAGGAGAGCCCCTACTTTTGTACACCGACAGGAGCCCCGGCCTGGGCCACACATAAGCGCGACGCGTTGTTGGGCTAGGCCCAGAACGGTGCACTGGCAGGTGGGCTGGATTTTACCGCAGTAGCTGTTTCGTCTGCTGCGCTTCCCCACGACCCACGTTGAGCGTGTGACATGGAGGGTCGTGCGTGACGTGGGGGTCATGCGTGGGGTGAATCCCGCACGCATGCGTCACATCACAATAAAGAGGCGGCTCGTGCCTTCCCCATAAAAAGAGGGAGGCGTGGAGGCGCAGCTCATTTACTGAGTGGACTCTGGTCGCAGTCTTCAAGGCGCCCACGCCCCGCGATCATGGGGCGGGGAACGGTCGCCTCACCCGTCCCCTCGATTCTGCTCCCTTGCCATGCATCCTTCATGCAGGTGGCAGGCGGTGGGGGCGGGAAACCGGGCCGTCGCTGATTGGGGCAGCGGGTCGGTTCTGATTCCCCGTGCCCCCGATGGCTGGATTGGATGAATGGGGCGGCCAAGCCCCAACCCCGCCCCTTTATAAGGAGGGGGAGGGGGATGTCATCCCACATTCTCTCTGCATCCATCCTCTTCCTCCTCCGCTCCTTTCTTCCACCCACCATGTCGAGAGGGGGTGCTGGGCCTTCGACGATGGCAGCGAGGGTTGCCGCAGGACAGCGCGTTCCCCCTTCCCAGGAGCCCGCGGCGGTGGAGCCGGCCACGAGAGGAAGGGGGAGGGGGCGAGGCCGAGGTCGCCGCAGCGGTCGGGGGAGAGGGGGCGAGGCGGCACGATGGTCATGCCTCCACCAGCGATACCTCCCACAATGGAGGGCCACGTCGGGGACCAGCCCCGCGAGTTCTTCATCAGGCTACGCCGGCCACCGCGTCGTCGTCTCCGCCTCCCCACCCCTTTTGCTCAGGATATGGAGCTCGATCCACCCCAGACCCTCAGACTGCACATGAGGGGCTATGGGAGCGGCGGCACGCGGGTTGACATTGACTTGCCCACTCCTCACGTCATGTACCTCCGTCGTGGATGGAAGACGTTCGCTCGCATCCACAGCCTGACGACGGGGCTTGTCCTCTACTTCAAGTTAATGGAGGACGGCCTGCTCTCCGTCAAGGTCTTCGGGGATCTTGGAACTCGCCTGAAGTGCTGCGTGGAGAGCTCCTCCGACGATGAAGATTCCTCCTCGAGGAGGAGTGACGAGGAGGACAGCGACAACGACGACGAGGGAGTCGAGCGGCAGGATGCCGACTCTGACTGATCGCGTCGCCCCTCCCTTGGCCTCGCGCCCTGCCGAGGGCCTTCCTCGTCAAGCTCTCCATCGGGGCGCTCCCCGTTGTCTCCTAGGGCGGCTGGCATAGGAGGGCCGGAGAAGGCAAAGAAGGCGGGCGGCGGCCGTCAAATCAGAGTACACGGGCACTGACGCCTTCGTCGCGTACTGCCGGCCCGCTGCCTCGTCTTCTAGCTCCTTTCCCGGCACCAAGAAGTTCTCTTGGTGCCTTCTGCTCCTCGTACCTTGCCTAGGCGCTCTTTTTGCCCTCCTGCTGTCTTGTTCCACCTTCTGAGGAGAGGGGCAAGAAAGGGATTACGGGCATCTCATCTCTTTTTAGTTTGTAAGCCCGCGAGCACTTGTTAGATTTAAAACTTGTAATCCCCTTGCTCATGTTTTTTTATTCCGTACGAACTGTACCTGTATGGCACATTTTTAACGAAAAAGGGTGCTTGCCGGGTTCTTTGCGCGTGAGCGGGTCACATGCCAAGGAACCTGTCCTTGTTATTTCTACGATAAACATTTTGCCCGACAACAGGCCTTGCCGTCCCCCCACTTCAGTCGACCATTCTCGCGCTTTTGGCGGAGGCAGGGGCGAAGTAGAGTTAGGTCCCTCGTGTATTTCCTGGCCACCGCGTCTGCGACCCGGTTCTGTCCCAGTGGCTCGGGTACAAGAGGAAAGGGGAGCACGGTGGTTTCGGATTAAACGAGGCCTCATTTGTCCCAGTTCCATACGAAAATGTATAATAGGGGATGAAAAACTTGTCTGAATCCGCAGTCCCCGGCAACCTTGGCTTGCCGTGGCCGGATCCTTGTGTCTTCAGCCCCCGGCCGTTTTGGCTTGCCGAGGCCGGAGCGCCAGTCTGTTCTCTTTCTCCCAAGCGGCTCAGCAGAAGTATCCACGTGCCCTGCGAACCAAAGAGGACAGAAAGACGCACACTCGACCTCTAGGCTAGGGGTTAGTCGCCGCTAAGCACTACCTAACCGAGGGAGAGACTCAACCTAGCATGCATGCTATAACTTAGGGCGCTAGCGCTTCGTGTATTTATGCTCAGGGTCTGCGCCTGGCTCTGTGCAGAGGGCTACATGCCTTGTCGACAAAGCTTGTACAAAAGGAGTTGCTCACTGGGACAGCATCTTCGGTCTCCAGGCGGACTGCGCCGGGCCTGGTGACTCGTATTACCCGATAAGGGCCTTCCCACTTTGGCGTCAACTTGTTGGAATTCTTGGCCGACTGAACGCACCGAAGAACAAGGTCGCCTTCCTCAAAGCTTTGGGCATGAACCTTGTGGCTATGGTAGCGGCGCAAGCTTGCTGGTAGCGTGCTGCTCTCACAGCCGCCCGAAGACGATCTTCCTCAAGGAGCGTTGCGTCATCTTGCCGCAATTGCTCTTGCTCAAGTTCGTCGTAAGCGAGCACTCGAGGTGACCCATATATGAGTTCCGTGGGGAGAACTGCTTCTGCCCCGTATACCAGGGCAAAGGGTGTTTGGCCGGTGGCTCGATTTGGCGTCGTCCTGATCGACCAAAGAACCGCCGGCAACTCATCAATCCAGCGCCTTCCGCTCTTGTGCAGCTTATCAAAAGTCTTTGTCCTCAGGCCTCGCAACACTTCAGCATTTGCTCTCTCCGCCTGGCCGTTGCTCCGTGGGTGTGCCACGGAGGCGAAACAGACCTTGCTGCCGAGGTCTTGGATGTATTGCATGAAGGTGTGGCTTGTGAACTGCGTGCCATTGTCGGTAATGACCCTATTGGGCACACCAAAATGGCAGACTAGTCCCTTGAAGAACTTGATGGCTGAATGTGTTGTCACCTTCCTCACTACTTCCTCCTCCGGCCACTTTGTGAACTTGTCGATTGCAACATACAAGTACTCAAAGCCCCTGACAACACGGGGGAAGGGGCCCAGTATGTCGAGCCCCCAGACCGAGAATGGCCAGGAGAGAGGGATTGTTTGAAGGGCCTGAGCTGGTTGATGAAGCTTCTTTGAATGGAACTGACACGCTTCACACTTGGTTACTAGTGCTGTTGCATCCTGGAGGGCAGTGGGCCAGTAGAAACCCTGCCGGAACGCCTTGCCGGCAAGGGCCCTCGACCCTATGTGGGAGCCACATATGCCTCCGTGTATCTCCACCAACAGCTCCAGTCCTTCCTCCCGGGGAATGCACTTCAATTTCACACCAATCGGTCTCTTCCTGTACAGGACGTCATCGATGAACTGATACATAGCCGACCGACGGGCTACTTTCTCCGCTTTTTCCTGCTCCTCAGGAAGCTCCCCCGTTTGGAGGAATCAGACGGTATGATATGCCCATGCCGGAGCCTGGGGCTCGACGGCAAGGACCAAAGGCATTTCTTCTGCCATGGGAGCGGCTATCTCTATGGCCAGGGCTTGACGGCCTGCCAGAGTCGGTCACTCTTCAGCAGGCTCAGAGTCCACGGCAACACCCTTGCCGGCGGTCCCTGGGGGCTCAGCGAGAAAGTACTTGCCGGGGCCTGATTTCCTTTGCTTGTTCTGCTCCGTTGATGGTTCGACGGATGGTTGAGTTAACCGAAGCAAAAAGGTACCTAGTTCCACAGGTAGCTTGAATGCAGCGCACTTTGACAGGTAATCGGCGATGTCGTTCTCCGCTCAGGGAATGTGCTCCGCTTGTATACCGTCAAAGCGCTCCTCCAGCTTCCTCACCTCATCTACGTAGGCCTCCATCAACGGGCTCTGATAATCTTTGTTGACTTGTCTGACGACAAGCTGCAAATCACCCCTGACGATGAGCTTTTTGACTCCGAGGTCTGCCGCGATCCTGAGACCGGCAAGCAACCCCTCTTACTCAGCAGTGTTGTTGGTGGACATCTCCCTCTGGATCACATACTTGAGGTGCTCTCCAGTGAGTGTGACGAGCAGCACACCAGCACCGGCGCCTTGCAGCGAGAAAGCCCCGTCAAAGTACCTAATCCAATCGCGAGCTGTTTCCTTGCCGGGGAGAGAGGTCTCCTGGATCTCTTCATCAGGCGCTGAGGTCCATTCTGCAATGAACTCCGCCAGGACTCTACTCTGGATTGTTGAAGTACTTTCAAACTCCAGCCCGAAGCTTGATAACTCCAAGGCCCACTCCACAATCCTTCCGGTTGCGTCTCGGTTGTGCAGTATCCGTTGCAACGGGAGGTGGGTGACGACAGTGATCTCGTGGGCTTGGAAGTAATTTCTGCACACCGGAATATCTTGACCTAGCCCCCTGCAAGAGGGAGCTGACAAAGTAAACCGGGTGCTGCATCATCTTCTTCTTCTGCACCACTCCACTTGACTGCGCGGGCTCTGTCCTGATGGCGTCAGACTCTGCCGGGAGCCTTGCCTTGCCGGCACCAGGTCCTGCCGGGGGAGTCTCTGACTTGCCGTCTGCCGGTCCTGCCGTTGCCTCTGCCTCTTTGTCAACCTCCCTCTGCGTCACTAGCGCGGCACTGACCACTTGATTCGTCACCGCCAGATACAGCAGCAACGGCTCTTGTGGTTTAGGCGCAACTAGTATCGATGTAGAGAAAAGGTATCTCTTCAGGTCTTGCAACACCGCCTCGGCCTCTGGGGTCCACTCCATTGGCCCCGCCTTCTTTAAGATCTTGAAAAAGGGAAGGGCGCGCTTGGCAGACTTGGAGATGAATCGGCTCATGGCGCCAACGCAGCCAGTGAGCCGACGCACATCCTTGATCCACTTGGGCGCCTCGATCTGCTCGATAGCCTTGATCTTGTCTGGGTTTGCCTCGATCCCACGCTGTGACACAAAGAACCCGAGAAGTTTGCCAGACGGAACGCCGAAGACACACTTCTCAGGGTTCAGCTTTAGGTTGATCTTGCGCAGGTTGGCAAACGTCTCTTCTAAGTCTAAGTCTTGTACAAGAGTTGCCATGTCCTTGGTTTTGACCACTATGTCATCCATATATGCTTCCATATTTCTATGTAGCTGGGGTTCAAAACCAATTTGTACTGCCCTTGCAAATGTTGAACCAGCACTCTTCAACCCGAAAGGCATCTGTAGAAAGCAATACGTACCACATGGGGTGATGAATGCTGTCTTCTCTTCGTCTTCTCTTGTCATGAAGGTCTGGTGGTAGCCCGAGTAGGCGTTGAGGAATGATAATAGATCACACCCGGCCGTGGGGTCAACAATCTGGTAGATGCGCGGCAACGGGAAGGGGTCCTTAGGACAAGCCTTATTGATATCTGTGTAGTCAATACACAGCCTCCACTCCCCGTTTGCCTTGCGCACCACCACCGGATTGGCCAACCACGTCGGATGGAGCACTCCCCTCACCAAGTCTGCTGCTTCTAACTTTCTGATCTCCTCTGTGATGAATTCCTGCCGTTCCAAAGCTTGCTTCCTGACCTTCTGCTTGACAAGTCGCGCATGGGGACAGACAGCAAGATGGTGCTCAATCACTTCCCTGGGAACGCCGGGGATGTCAGATGCTTGCCACGCAAACACATCGACATTCGCCCGCAGGAAAGTGATGAGCGCGCCTTCCTATTTGCTGTCGAGGGTGGAGCTTATGGTGAAAGCCCCTCCCGTGCCATCCTCCCTGACGGACACCTTCTTGGTCTCTGGTGGCGCAGCTCTGGATTTCTTGCTCTTGCCGGTGGAGCTCTCTGGCACGTCCTCGACGGTAGCACAACACTCCGAAGAGGTGCGCTTGCCGGAGTGGGTGCGAGACGTCTTGTCGGTCTTCTTCTTCCCTCCCGGGGCTTCAGCGGCAGGAGCAAGTGCCTTGGCGGCAGCTGCTGCAACTGCTTCGCGGTAGAGTAGGTCGGCGCAGATCAGCGCGTCCTTCTTGTCGGAGGGGACGGTGATGATGTTCATCGGCCCAGGCATCTTCAGCGTGTTGTAGGTGTAGTGCAACGCTGCCATGAACTTGGCTAGTGCCGGACGGCCGAGGATCCCGTTGTAGGGCAAGGGGATCTCGGCTACATCGAAGACAATCCTCTCCGTCATGTAGTTCAATTCGCCTCCAAACGTCACGGGCAATGTGACCTTCCCCTTCGGATGGATCCTACCTGGGTTGACCCCTTGAAACGTGCCCGTTTCCTCGAGGTCTCCATCAGGAATTTGTAGCCTTTTGATCACAACGGGTGAGATCAAGTTCAGACCGGCCCCGCCATCAACCAGCATCTCGTTCACCTTGAGGTTGCGTATCGTTGGTGAGACCAACAACGGAAAACACCCGACCGCAGTTGTGCGGTCAGGGTGGTCCTCGGCGTCAAAGATGAGGGGCGTGCTGGACCACTTCAGCGGCTTCTGAGCGTCGAACGAGGGCTCCGCTGCTGTGATCTCACGCGCCCACTATTTGAGCTGGCGGTGAGAAGTATGCAGCGAGGCGCCACCGTCGATGCACATGGCCTCTGTAGCCTTCTGAAACTCATGCTCGCCGGACTCATCGTCCTCGTCATGATCGTCGTCTTCTTGGGAGCCATGGCAATGAAGAACCGCTAGGCTAACTGCTAGATCAGATTCTCACGACTGCGCCCCCTACCTGGCGCGCCAAAGATGTCGGTGGGAAGCGACACCTATGGGATCACAAGAATCCCTACTACGGTTGGAGGGGCGCGGGGTCGTGAGAAGAGCAGGTCTAACAGGAAGCACACGGATTGTTTACCCAGGTTCGGGCCGCGAGGATGCGTAATACCCTAGTCCTGCTTTGGTGATGTATTGAGTGTTCTTGTGTTCAGCTATGTGGTGTAACTTTCTGAAAAGAGCCGAATCCCTCTCCAGTATGCCATGGGCCTCCTTTTATAGTCAAAAGGGGCTGCCACAATGGCACACATGAGGTGGAAAGGTCTACAGTGCTGCGAGCTTATCGCCCGTATTATAGACAAGACACATTTAATGCGTCGCTTAGGTGTCCCTTAGCCTTATCGGGGACGGGAACGAGGCCCGTCCCGTCCGTCGCCGCCTCGCCTTGCTTCGACACGCGCCCAGGCCAGCGATGCATGCGGCGCCATGTAGGTAGGCAGGCAGGTGAGGTGGCGCGGTGGTATGGTCTTCACGAAGATCTGCATGCCACCACGCAGGTGCTTGCTGAGTTGGCTCGGAAGCCGCCCGTCGCCATGCAGGTGCCTGCCCAACTGGTTGAGCTAGCAGCTGCTTGGAGACGGCGGAGGAGTCTTGGCCGGCGCGGGCCTGGCGGTGGCCCCGCGGATGCCCCCGGCAAGGGTCTTGCCGGGGCGTTGCAATCATCCCCGGCAAGGCGCTTGCCGGGGGTCTTGTGGATTCCCTCACCTGGGATCCCGCCGAGGGTTGCCGTCTTCTGGTCCTCATCCGATCTCACATGTTTATGATCTTGACAATGATCTGCATGCCACCGCAGAGGTGCCCCCCGAGCCTTGGTTCCAACGTAGTCGTTGGCGGCGTTTGGAACCCGTGGGCTCAAGGGTGGCCCGCTCTGTTGGTGTTGGGCAAGTCGCCCCGGCAAGGGTCCTGCCGGGGGAGGTCCACCTCGCCCTGTTGCTCTTTGGTGTTTCTGGTCTTGGCGTTGCCTTGACCGTCTCGTGCTCCGGCTTCTCTCCGGCTCCCCTCCTTTGCCCTGCTGAGTGTGGTCGTGGCGCGCACGCGGCTCTGACAGCCCGCGCACAAGTAAAGGGGTCAAAAGGAGAGCCCTACTTTTGTACACCGACACGCGTACTTGTCGGGGCTGTATCGTTTACTCAAAGCCCTCGGGCTGGAGCTTTTTAAGCCAGCTCCTTGCTTGTTGATGCCGCCTGATCTTCAGAAACGGCGTGTCACACAGCATAACGATCGTAGGGTGGCAAGCATCAACTCTCTTGACTGCGATCCGATCCCCGTCACCCTCAACTAAATTAACGGTATGTACTGGGTTGGCATGAACACGTCTTGGATGGTGCTCATCGACGGTGGCGGCAGCTGGATGCTCGTGGAGGTCTACACCCGGCGATTGATCCCCCAGAATACTCGGAATCTTACAGTAGCCAACATGATACCAAGTTTGAGTTGCTCAAGGTTGTAATCTGCCAAGTGCCCACAAGATCTGCGAATTATAAAGACTTCAGGCTAATTGCGTTCTTCAACCGCGGTCTCGCCTATCTGACAGGTCACTGCGGTAAGTGGATAAATCTGCACGTCCATCGCAGGATCATACATCCTCCATGGTTCTCTGATGCCATTGAACACAAGGGCTTCATTTACGCTGTCGACTCCTTCTATGGTTGGACGTATTGCTGGCCTACTCCAGTCATCGCTACAAATGGCTGTTACAGCAGTATGTTACTTTCCTATGATATCAAGATGGCTTGCTTATATTACTGTCAACATTTACTGAAAAAATATTCATGCTCATAACATGTTGTTCTTAAGATTGACTACGTTAAGAGCCCTTTTTTATTTGACTCCAACTTGATATGATGTTATAGGCCGCCTGGTGTCCCTACCCTTCCTAATCCTAGAACCTTTCAAAGAAAAGCGACATGGCAATTGCAGGTGGTTCCTGGCTCGATCAGACGACGGCGAATGATTGATGATCGTTCACACGTACCGGACGTGTTGTTTCGTGGAATACAATCACAGTCACTGCAAGGTCTTGAGTAGGATCCCAGCTTCTCTGGGCCTTCAGGATTTTTTACCTGGAGGCTGGTAAGTAGCCTTGGTACACGCTCTCTGTTTCTCGGACTGAATTATCTGATTAACCAGGAGATAACCGATAGCAAGGATCATGATGGCAGCGCAGTTTCGTTCATCAGGAAAAATTGTGTGTACAAAGCGTACCATGCGTCTCTGCATGCACCATACCCTGATATGTGCCGCCACGCTCTGCAGCCCAAGTAGGAGAGAGGGTCGCAAGTATCAGAGTTCGACCTGCTGGCTGGAGTTTCCCCCATCAGGCACCCATCTGGTTCAAGCCGTCAGCCAATCTCCATAGCTTAATAAATAGTAACGTCTAACTGAGCCAGTTAGTTAGATGTGTACTCTTGGTGTAGTAGGATCTTTATTTAGTTTGATGCATACACTTGTTCTTTTTTGGTAGCCCTTTTGTAATGATGGCTGATGTTTGGTTTGGAAGAGAGAGCTACGTATTTACTCTTCTGGCCTGCTTACTGCTTCTGTTGCACCCCCAGCCCTGGTTGCTGCTGCTGCTGTTTTCATGTACAATCAGTAGTATATTTCGTCTATTGGTTGAATAAATGTGTTGTTAGAATGACAAACATAATGTTTGGAAGTCGTTGCACGGTCCGATCCTTTAGTGCCCCATACCGTACGTAGTGCATACTATTTTCGTACGGAACACATTCTTCCACTTGTTGATAACATGCAGCCCACTGATGAAGGCCCAATAGAGGAGCCCATAATTAACTGGAAGGGAGGCTCACACTTAAATCCGGCCCAGATACATGCTCATGGTCCCCTAAACATCAATAAGTAAATAAATAAATAAAGCTAAATGCTCATGCACCAGTTCTTTAAATTCACGATTTAACAGGAGGATATTATTTCCTATGATAGTGTCTTTACATTCAGTCAATATAATTCTTAGGCAAAGATAGTGACCAGTCTTCTTTCTCCCACCATTTTCTTCCTGCAACCAGTGGACCCATGCAAATCGTAGTCAATGTCGTAAATAGTTCCGGTCCATTTTTATTTTTCAATAAGAATGTCCAACCCAGCCCAGCACATTGGCGACAGCACTTTATCCTCCAACTTGGTGCGCTCGCCGCATCGCCGCCGTCCGGCCCTGTAAACATGGAGAATCGGGACTGCACTGTAGATGTGAGTATGACAGTATGTACCCACCAGGTCCACTCCCGAACACAAGCAAAGCGCCTCTTTTACTACACAGATGCACCCATCGTTTTTACTCTAATCCACCCTGCTGATATCTGGCACCCACATCATTTTCAACGTATAGTCAATTAATGACAGAATTGCATAATTTTTTGAGGATTTCTTCGGAGGAGCAGGCTATAAACTGGGTTGTGGGGTCTTTGTGGCCCGTCTAACAACATGACCAGCACAGCAGTTTTTTCTTTGGGAAAATAGGTAGGCCACTATTTCTTTTTGAAGAATACCCAAGCTAGGCCTATTTGTTTTCTCCGACTTACTGGGCTGCAAATCTTTCAAGATGAGGAGGGATGCATTCCGGCCTGGCCAAAGAGTTTGGTCAGTATCTGTTAAAAGTAAATGGGAAAATTAGTTTCTTTTTTTTGTTCTTCACCGATATTTTATATTTCATTGGATTTTAACATGACATAGTACTAATTTATTTTTAAATTTGATTTAGTATGGCTAATAATTTTTGGTTTAAGAATATTTTGTTCCCAGAAAAAATTGCGATTTTTCAAAATTTTCACACATTTTTAGTTCAATTTTTTAACCCTGGTACTGACCAGAAAACGGGCAGCAATTCTAAAAAGGGAAAATGGGCTGCAATAAATTCCATATGAATTAGAAAAGGAGTAAAAATTATAAAAATAATAGCAAATGGGCTGTACACGCCACAAATTTCGAGGCTAACTTGTTTACGCAAGGCTTTGTCAGTCAACACACGATTCTAGCAGAAGTGACTGTTGGATGTCCATCCAACGGCCGATTTGCTTCTTCAATCTCTGATCTTCTTGCTCCAGCCGCCTAAACCAGCCGGCGGGACTGACTGCTCCCTCCTCTTGTGGCCCGCCGTCATGCCGCGCAGGCCTCACCGACCCACCCTACTCCCTCCGCTGGCCTGGCCGCACGCAATCAACTGCCTCCTTATTACGCGAAAAAATGATTCCTCCCACTGACATCTGGGGCGCACCGGTTCCGAGGCTGACCTGTGGGCCTACTAAGTTGATGCATACACAGGGCTTTGTCAACTTAGTCAACAAAATGATTCTAGCAGCAGTGACCGTTGGATTTGAATCGAACGGTCCTGCTGTTTCTTCAATCGCTGGTCTTCTTGCACCAGCCGCCCAAACCAGGGCCGGCGAGACCGCCTGCTCCTGCCTCCAGTGGCCGGCTGTGCTGGCGTTGAGGCCTCACCGCCCCCTACTACTCCCACCGCTGGCCAGGCCCTGCGGCTACGGCAAGCTCACACCAAAGCCGAACCAGTGAACCCTCGTACTCCTCTCTGCATGGGCTTCCATTGCCGCGTCTTCCCCAGCTCCGCGTCGTCCCCTTCCTAGGTCTCGCCGCGGCATGGTCAATGTGGTCAAGGAACGACTTCCATCGGAAGAGTACTATACATTGAGAGGCTAACAGCTGGGTCCACGGCCGCAGCAAGGAAGTGCCTCCTTATTACACGGAAAATAATGATTCCTCCACCTGACAGCAGGGACCCACCGGACGGGCCACCGTATTCATGAAAAAACGTTTCCCCTCTGACTACTGGGACCCACCAGCCACATCTTCGCATGCAAGGAAGTGCCTGGCTCGGGACCCACCCGATCGAAATGTACGTAGCGTTGAAATTCTGGTCGCGAACATGTACGTACAAACTGGTCGATCGGTCTGTCTGCAGGCTGCAGCGATGAACCGTGGCCGTGTAATGAAGGGCACAAGTGGTAGTAGAGGCGCGCACATGTCGTAGTAGAGGCGCGCACGTAGCATGTACACGTATGTACAGCGGCCATGGTGCAAGAAAGTAAATATGGTGATGTACGTACATATGGGCGGGGTCTCGAATGCCTACTCCCGCATACGTACGGCCAGGGCTCGTGTACATGGCTATGGCTGGGTCGGAACGGAGAAACTACGTCGTCGTCGTATTCATGGGGAGGCAACGGAATGCATCGTGTTCAACGGGAGGCAACAGAACGCGTGCTGTTCATCGGGAGCCAACCGGCTTGGACGGAACATCCGATGGAAACGAGGCCTGGCGTACCGCAGAACGGAGGAAATGGCCTTGTGTTCGACCGGCCATGGTGGAAACGGGATCCTGTTCATCGGAAGGGGTCTGGCGTACCGCAAAACGGAGGAAATGGACCTCCTACGGTCGAAATGGAGTCCTGTTGATCGGGAGGGGTGTGGCGTATCGCAAAACGGAGGAAACGGACTTGTGTTGGAGCGCTACGGTCGAAACAGGGGTCCTGTTCATCGAGAGGGGTGTGGCGTACCGCAAAACGGGACTCCATGGGATACTGTTCATCTCCAACGTCGACCTCCTCCAGCCTCCACGGGCTACTGTTCATCCACCGTCGACCTCCTCCAGCCTCCACCTGCGACTGTTCATCCATGGGCTCCTGTTCATCCAGCCTCTACCGCGCGCTCCTCCACGGGGTCCTGTTCAACCACCCCTCTCCACGGGGTCCTGTTCAACCACCTCTCCACGGGCTACTGTTCATCCAGCCCTACACCGGCTACTGTTCAACCAGCCCTCCACCGGCTACTGTTCAACCAGCCCTCCACGGGGTCCTATTCATCCAGCCCTCCATGGGGTCTTGTTCATCCACCGACTCGATCAATCGGGGTACTGTTCATCTAGTGGCAACGGCCAATACTACCACGGGTTCCTGTTCATCCAACCTGCACCGGGAACTGTTCATCCAAACCCCCCAACAACGCTCACTGTTCATCCAGAGGCAGCATTGACCGGCTTCAGTTAGCAGCAGTAGCGAAGGAATCACTCAGGTTCAGTTAACAGCAAGGGATCGATCGGGGTTCAGTAACGTAGCTAGTGCAATCGCTCGGTTTCAGTTAGAGCCTGCATTGCAATCGCTCGAGTTCAGTTAGAGCGCAACACCTCGCACACACGCGCATACGTACGAGAGAAACGTGCATCACTTGACCCCCAACCACCCACCGTAACCGGGAACTCCCCGATATTTTCCTCGCCCTCGCTTCTACCATGGTTTTTTTCTGTCATGGATGGCCCAAAGAATGTCATGCAGCTGCGTCTCTGGCCCGCCCAGGATGAAAAGCCCATTTTCTATCATGATTTTTTGTCATAGAAGTAGGAGCCCACCACATCTATGATGATACCGGGTTTTGTCACAATTATCGTCATAGAAGTGTCATAAGTATGACAGAAAAAAAAATTGTTGGGCCCAAAATGTCACGGATGTGTCTTTTTTTTGTAGTGGATGCGGTGACCACCCTGCAATTGGCGCAGCCGTCGCCGCCGCCCAAGGACGGCCAAGCAGGCCTGACTGCTTGTGGTCCTCTCCAGCCACCGCCTGTGACACATGTCGTCCCCATCGGATCCGTGACTGGTGCGGTGACCCACCCCCAGGGCTTAATGGCCACGGAATCTTCAACTTACCACGGGGGCCGTCGACGGTGTCGTTCCAGACACCACCGCCGCTCCCGGCCAGCGGTCAGTCTGATTCCCTCCTGTCACGTTCAGTCTTGTCCCCTTTTGCTCACGCAAGTCAGATGCTGGCCGGCCTTGGCCAAGCCCACCCTTCTATCTTGTTTCCTCAGTTCATGGGAGAGAACCGAAACTTATGGAAAACATTGTGTGAACAATATTTCTCTATGTTTGGAATCCATGCTACTTTCTGGGTTCCCATGGCCGCCCTCAATTCTCTGGCATCGCTTCTGTCTGGTTACAAGCAATCCAAAAACGGCTAGCCGAGTTTGACTGGGACTTGTTTACCTCACTATTGTGCACACGTTTTGGCCGCGATCAACATCAAATGTTGTTTCGACAGTCTTACACTGTCAGGCAAACATCATCTGTTGTAGATTACATTGAGAAATTCGAGTTAATCATTAATCATCTGAGTTTCTATTCTGATTCGATTCATCCTTACTATTTTCTCACTCGATTTGTGGGGGGGGGGGACTGAGGACGGATATCCAAGGGTGGTGCTCGTCCAACGGCCACCCGACTTGGATACAGCGTGCGCCCTCACCTTGCTGCAATAGGAGGTGGCAGATGGCGCATTCGGGTCCCTTCCCCGGCCACCCGAACCGTCCCAGCGTACAGCATTCAACTGCCGCTACCACCGCCTCCGACCAGGCCAGCGACTTCCTCGGGCGCCACTGACCTTCGCATCACGGATGCTGCGCTTGTGGATTCAGCATAATTGAAGACGTTGCGGGAATATCGCCGCGCCCGCGACCTCTGCTTCAAGTGCAACGAGCGGTGGGGGCACGACCACGTGTGCGCCACCTCTGT
The DNA here is from genome assembly GCF_002575655.3 of Aegilops tauschii subsp. strangulata. Taxonomy (NCBI): domain Eukaryota; kingdom Viridiplantae; phylum Streptophyta; class Magnoliopsida; order Poales; family Poaceae; genus Aegilops; species Aegilops tauschii. The sequence goes on from NC_053040.3 coordinate 91,325,193, forward strand.
CCAACTCCATGTCATCGAGGACCCATCGACCTCTTCGGCATCGACAACACCATCAACATGCAACTGCCTCCACCAGATGACATGGTGATGGCCATCTCCAAATCAGCCATCTTAGGAGATGCTTCTCCCAAAGATTTTCAGCTACGAGCTTGGATACAAGGCCGGGAGGTGCTCATGTTGGTCGATTCTGGCAGCACAAACTCTTTCATTTACTCCTCGTTGGAGAATCAGTTGGAGGGCACCCAACCCCTTCCGCGTGCTTACCGCGTGTGGGTCGCCGATGGCGGGGAGATGCCCTGCTCACTAGTCGTTCCCAACTGTGTGTGGTGTTCTCAAGGGAACGAGTTCACCACGGATCTGAAGGTGCTGCACTTGGGCGTGTACGATGCCATACTTGGTCTGGATTGGCTCGAGGCCAACATCCCGATGATAGTGGACTGGTGCGCCGAGCACCTAGAATTTTAGTCGCAGTCCGGACCATCAGTCTACAAGGGCATGAGGCCACATCCTCGACTCGCTTCCTCATCGACAGCGTGCAACTCAAGGGATTGTGCAAGAACAACGCCATTACCCATGTGGTGCACCTCTATGCTGCCACCAGCGACGAGCTCCAGGCTGCACCCTGGTACGTCTCCAACGTATCTATAATTTTTTATTGTTCCATGCTATTATATTATCAATCTTGGATGTTTTATAATCATTGTATAGTCATTTTATATCATTTTTAGGTACTAACCTATTGACATGGTGCCAAGTGCCAGTTGCTGTTTTCTGCATGTTTTTTACCTCGCAGGAAATCAATATCAGACAGAGTCCAAATGCAACGAAACTTCGCAGAGATTTTTTTGGACCAGAAGGAAAATAATGGGCCCTGGCTGCGTCTGGGGATGCCCCGAGGGGGGCACAACCAACCAGGGCATGCCAGGAGGCCCAGGCGCGCCCTGGTGGGTTGTGCCCACCTCGGGTGCCCCCCGGACCGCCTCTTTGCTCTATAAATACCCCAATATTCCCAAAACCCTAGGGGAGTCGACGAAATATTCATCCAGCCGCCGCAGAGTCCAGAACCACCAGATCCAATCTAGACACCATCTCGGATGGGGTTCACCACCTCCATTGGTGCCTCTCCGATGATGCATGAGTAGTTCTTTGTAGACCTTCGGGTCCGTAGTTAGTAGCTAGATGGCTTCATCTCTCTCTCTGAATTCTCAATACAATGGTCTCTTGGAGATCCATATGATGTAACTCTTTTGTGGTGTGTCTGTTGGGATCGATGAACTTTGAGTTTATGATTAGATCTATATTTTTCTTTTATGCATGATCTCTTATAGCCTCGTATTTCTTCTCCGATATTTGGGTTTTGTTTGGCCAACTTGATCAATTTATCTTGCAATGGGAAGAGGTGCTTTGTAGTGGGTTCGATCTTACGGTGCTTGATCCCTGTGACAGAAAGGGAACTGTCACGTATGTATCGTTGCTACTAAGGATAAGATGATGGGGTCTATCTCTACATAGATAGATCTTGTCTACATCATGTCATCGTTCTTATTGCATTACTCCGTTTTTCCATGAACTTAATACACTAGATGCATGCTGGATAGCGGTCGATGTGTGGAGTAATAGTAGTAGATGCAGGCAGGAGTCGGTCTACTAATCTTGGACATGATGCCTATATAATGATCATTGCCTGGATATCGTCATGAGTATTTGAAGTTCTATCAATTTCCCAACAGTAATTTGTTCACCCACCGTTTGCTATTTTTCTCGAGAGAAGCCACTAGTGAAATCTACGACCCCCGGCTCTCTTTCTCATATATTTGCCTTTGCCATCTACTTTTTCCTTGCATTTATTTTCAGATCTATTAAACCAAAAATACAAAAATACCTTGCTGCGTTTTATTTCTATTTATTTTATTTGGCGTTCCATCTATCAATCTACTACAATTTACCTCACGTCCCTTTGCCTATCTTGAGGCGCCGTACCCCGGAAGGGATTGACAACGCCTTTAACACGTCGGGTTGCGAGAATTTGTTATCTATGTGCAGAGGCTATTTACGTTGTGTTGCTTGGTTCTCCTACTGGTTCGATAACCTTGGTTTCATATCTGAGGGAAATACCTATCGCCGCTGTGTTGCATCATCCCTTCCTCTTTGGGTAAATACCGACGTAGCTTCAAGCGATATCAAAAGGAATTTCTGGCGCCGTTTCCGGGGAGGATCTTCAACATATACCAGGTTTCTAACCACAAATCTCATCTCCTCGCAATTTACATTATTTGCCATTTGCCTCTCGTCTTCCTCTCCCCCACTTCAAAAAAATTTGCCGTTTTATTCGCCTCTCTTTTCCATTCGTTGTTTTCTTGCCGGATCTGTTTTTGTGTGCAATCTTGTTTGCCATTATTATCGTTATGGATAGCTCTTCCTCTATTTCTTGCACTCCTGAGAACGAGGTTCTCAACTTTAAACAAAGGGGGGAGTTTAAAAGATGCTTGGTATAGAATTTGCAATGCTCATAATAGATCTATGCGTAAGCAATCTACCGTTGTTCTTCTTCGCTGTTTTTATGTTGGCATCACCACTTGGTATAGATTCGTCCTTGATATGATTACTAGTTGAAATTTCTTGATGTCTCCTTCTCTAGATGCTTTTAATGCTATGGGAAATTTAGTGGGCTCACCACCTCTCATGATTAATGAAACAACTTTGACTCTTGAGCATGTTATGGAAAGACTAGACGCTATTGAAAAGAAAATGCTCACCGAAGATCATATGGAAATTATAGATAAAAAGATGCATAATTTTGCCACCAATATTGGGTCAAAAGCGGGAGATATTTTTAAGTTGTTAAAAGAAAAGGGTACCGTAATCCATGAAAGAATAGAAGAAAGCACATCTCGAATCGATAAATTAGAAGACATTTTTAGTAATCTAAGCGTGGCTTTCACTTCCGCTAAAACTATTGAAAAACTCCCGTAAAGATTGGCAAAGTTACCAAGAACAAGGGTGCAACTTCCAGTAATAGTAATAAGGAAGATCCTAAGTTGATTGGTATTCACCCGGATTTTGTTGAAGTAATAAGAGATCCTTTTTGCAAGAATGAAATTTTTGAATTTATTCCTAGGAGTGTTGTTATTGAGGATCTTTATGCTAAATCTTTTAAGGATTCTAAGTGTTTGATTGAAGAGTTGGACAAAGAGGACAAAACTTAGATCCTTGCTTTATGCCTAGCTAAGGGCATAAAACTATAGCGCTTGTTGGGAGGCAACCAAATGAATAAAATTTATTTTTTCTTTTTTGCTTTCTGTTCTTGAGTGTTTACACAATTATGCTACTGTTATGATTGTGTTTTTTGTGTTTTAATTAGTGTTTGTGCCAAGTAGAACCAATAGGATCTTCTTGGGTGATAGTTGTTTGGTCTTGCTGAAAAAAACAGAAACTTTGCGCTCAGGAAAACAATTCTAATTTTTTTATCAGAAAGAGCTTTTGCCCTGATTCTTTTTGCAGAAGATTAATACACAAATTACCCAGGTTGTCCTAGTTTTTCAGAATTTTTGGAGGTCCATAAGTTTTCAAAATAGTCAGATTGCTACAGACTGTTCTGTTTTGACAGATTCTGTTTTCTTTGCGTTGTGTGCTTATTTTGATGGCTCTATGGTTTTCTTTGATGATTTTTTGCCATAGAAAAGTTGGAATACAGTAGATATAATACAAAAATAAAATATGAATTGGTTTAGTACAGTACTTATAGTAGTGATTTGCTTTCTTTTACTAACGGATCTCACAAAGGTTTTGTTGAGTTTTGTGTGATTGAAGTTTTCAAGTTTTGGGTTATCTTACGATGGATGAAGGAATAAAGGATAGAAGAGCATAAGCTTGGGATTCCCCGGCATCCCAAGCTATTATCCAAAAATGAGCAACCAACTAAGCTTGGGGATGCCCCCGAGTGGCATCCCCTCTTTCTTCTAACGACCATCGGTATTTTCCTCGAAGCAATATTTTTATTCGTCACATGATATGTGTTTTGCTTGGAGTGTCTTGTATGATACGAGTCTTTACTTGTTTTATTTTGTGTTTTAAGTCTTGATCCCTTGCTGGACACACCTATTTGGGAGAGCTAAAATTATGTCATGACTTGTTAGAATTGCTCTCGATGCTTCACTTAAATTTTTTATGAGCTATGGACTTGCTCTAGTGCTTCAGTTATATCTTTTTGAGCACGGTGTGCTTAGTATTTTTGAAGAAATGCTCTCTTGCTTCACTTAGATTTATTTGAGAGTTAGTAAAATTTTCAAGAAATTCTCTCTTGCTTCACTTAAATTATTTTGAGAGAAAGAAAGAAAAATTATGCTCATGATCTTCACTTATATTTGTTTGAGCTTGTCAAAAGCAACACATGAAAATTATTCCCAAAGTGATAGATATCCAAGAAGGATATAATAAAAACTTTCATGAAGAACATTGGACAAAATAAACTTGATTCTTAGTAATAGTTTTGAGAAATGATGATGTGATATGTGAGCTATGTTGATGAGTAATTATGCTTTAGTAAGAATATTGGTGTTAAGGTTTGTGATTCCCTATGCAAGCACGAAATTCAATAGTCATGCAATGAAATTATATCCTACTTGTGGTGCATTATTCAGTGTTAATTACGCTTCATGCTTGCTTATGAGATTATTCGTTTCTTGGTTGGTCGCTTCTCAATCTTTTGCTAGCCTTCATGTTTGCACTAAGTATGATCTCTACTTGTGCATCCAAAATCCTTTAAACCAGTTTTGCCACATGATGTCACATCCTAGCTAGTTCATGCATTAGAGTGTTGCATCATGTCTATTTTCACAGAAACTTGAAATGGGGATGCCAGAAACCCCCAGCACCCCCCTAAAACAACTAGGGTTTACTAAAATCCTTTTCAATGAACCTGAAATGCCCTGCATAAATGTTCACCATCTTTGGTCCTGGCTAAAACCTCTGCCAAAAATGGTTTCATATTTTTGGAGGCTATTCTGGATTTTTCATCAAGCCATAAGTATTTGCATTTGGGCAATTTAAATCCTATAAATATTTTAAAATGCCCAAATAATCTTGAAGGTATTTTTAGGCTGTTGAGAATAATTTCAAAGGTGCCTCAGAATATTTCCAGGATTTTCCTAAATGAAATAGTATTTTTACTATTTCAAAACACAGAACAGAAATAAATAAAAAGAGAGAAAAACAGAAAGCAGAGAGGACTTACCTGGCAGCCCACCTGGCAGCCCAGCACTGTGCTGGCCCATAGCCAGTCAGCTGCCTGCTCTCGCCAGAGCAGGCAGAGAGGTGACGCCGGCGAGCGCTAGCCCACCACGGCGCCACCTGCTTGCCGCCTCGCCCGTGGACGAGCTGGACGACCCTCCACGACGCGCCCCCGAGCCCCCGGACACCCCCTTTCTCCCCCATCGCTTCTCCCTCGCCTTCCTCCACCTTGGCTGACGCAGCCGCTGCCACCTCGCCGGAGTAGCCGCGCCCACCGTCGACCTCGCGCTGTCCCACCGTGTCCAACAGCTCCACCGTCGCCTTCTCCTTCGAGCAGGTCGAGCCCCGAGCGCTTGCTTGCCCCGAAGCCTCTGCTCCGACCTCGCCTTCGCCGCTCACCGTCGGAGATCCCCTCCGCCGTCACCACCGCAGCAGTTCGCCCCCGACCTCGCTGTCCGCTCCGTCGCAACCACCGTGAGCCTAGCCACCTTTCCATCCTCTCCTTTCTCCCTCTCGAGCTCCGTAGCCACTGCACGTAGCTCACCCGTACGTGCCGCCGCACGAGCTCGTCGCCGACGAGGCTCCGGCCATCCAACGGTCGCACCACCATGGCCGTTAGCTCCACTGCATCGCCAGGAGCCCGTAGCACCATCGCACGCCCCTCGCCGTGCTCTCTAGCAACGGGTTCGACTATGCCCGTACCCCGGCAGCCGCACGGCTCGTCGCCGGCGTCGATTCCGGCGACCCCGAGCTCCACCACCACCACCAGTCGATACGGTTTGCTCCCAGCTACACGTAGGTGCTCTCCGCCGTCCATTTGGTCGCCGGAGGAGGAATCCCGCACTCCACCGCCGCGTCTGGACGTCGCCGGTGGCTAAACGCCGGCGAGTCAGCGTGGTTTGACCACGGGTTGACCCCCCAGAGTCACTGACAAGTGGGGCCCGCCTGCTAAATAATCTGAGTTAGAGTCTAAAATTAATCCTAATTAGTTAATTACCTAACAGTGACACTGACACAGGGGACCCACACGTCAGGTTTGACCTGGACGACCCCGTTGACCGCTGACGTCATCATGACACACTTCTGACGCATTAAGCAATTTAATTACTGGAATTATTCTTATATTGGAAATTCCAAAAATTATCACAAACTTCAAAAAATCATAGAAAATAATCTATGGCTCAGAATGAAAAGATTTATATATGAAAAATGATCAGAAAAATCCATTCTATCCATCTGTACTGGTTTCATGCATGTTTAAGCAAGTTAACCTACTGTTTAATGTAGAACAAGATAAAGCACTAAAAGAGGCCACATATGAACTTGGAATTTGAATCTTTGATTCAAAATAGTCCAAACCCATCTGGTCCTAGTTGCATTAGCCCAATACATTCATTTTGCCATGTCTCATGCATGCATCATATTGTTGCACTTGCTTGGTGTTGATTGTGCTTCGGTATGTTCATTGCGGTAGGTCCTGCCTCCGAGGATATTCACGAGTATCCAACTGAAGGGCAGTATCCCACCACCACTCCGTCAGGCAAGCAACCCATTGATCATTTCGATACAAACCCATCTTCTCGCTTCTGCTCTCATTTACTGCATTAAGACAACGCGATTCAAACTGTTGTGTGTTGCGGTAGTTGAACCCACTTTCCTTTGCATGACCTGTCATTGCCACAGTAACTAGATGAAATCCACTAGCATGTGTAGGAGTTGATTGAGCCATGTTGTGTTCCTACAATGCTATGCTTGCTACGCTTAGAGTCGTGTCAGGTCTGGCTCATCAGGGTGATGAACTAGAGTGAAAGTGTGTGTCGGTAATGAGAGTGAGGTGTTGAATACGATTTGGTAAAGGTATCGATGGGAGGCCATGTAGGAGTACATGGTGGGTTGTTTCATTGAGACCGTTCCTAAGAACTGAGATCTGTATGCGTGATTTAAGATTCAGCTACTACCACGCATTGGGCCCGAAACCAATGGACCCCCTCGGCTTCTTAATCACCCTTGTCCTCTGTCCAGGAGTTGCACGTAGTTTCTGGTGTTTGTAGTAAGCTGGAGGCCATGGACAACGCTGACCAAGGGGTGGGCTGTGATGCGGTAGGCTCGTGGCACGGTGTACCGAGCGCCCGTTTGGTGTCCGGGAACCCTGCACACATCGTTTGGGGCCGTATGTGGAAACCTCGGCCGGACTCCCTGCAGATGGAACCTAAATAGGCGATAAACCTGGACTAGAGACTCGAGTGTTTAGGTAGGCTGTGGCCGACACCCACGTTGGGCTTCCGCTTGAAGGTTGCCGAGTACACGTCGTGTAGCGACGATAAGTGGTGAGAGCGTGTGTGACGAAGTACACCCCTGCAGGGTATGAAACTATTCGAATAGCCGCGTCCGTGGTAAAGGACTACTTGGTCGCTTATGCAATTCATAGACAAGTAAATGGATACTATTAAAAGCCTCAAGATAAGTGTGAGTACCGCAGATGGCCCTCTCATGGGATGACGAGGGAGGATCCACGGTGGAGTATTGAAATGGTGATTAGTGGACTCGTGTGCAAAAACTATTTCACAAGTGGTGTCTCGTAGGATAGCTTAGCCAAAAGTCAAAGTTGGCTTGCTGCAATAACTCCACTACCTTCTTGAGAATGAACATGTATAGTAGGATCTGTTGTAAGACTTGCTGAGTACCTTTGTACTCATGTTGCTTCAATTAATGTTTTCAGACGACAACACCGCCCCTTCCGATGGGTTCTACGTAGAACTCGACGACGACGAGTAACTTGCCACCCAGGTGGTGATCTAGGCTTGTGAAGGGCCTACGTAGATAGACAGGCTTCGTCGAGCCTTCTTTCTTTCTAGCGTCTGTACCCAGACAGTTTGCTTCCGCATGTGCTTGTATGATTGTATAACTTGAGTGTCGGGTCATGTGACCCCTATCTGTATGAACAAGTTATGTAAGGCTCTCCGGAGCCCTTTAAATAAAGTACTTGGAGTTGTAGAGTTTTGTTGTGATGCCATGTTGTATTTGCACATATCGAGCATATTGTGTGTATGATTGAAATGCTTGGTATGTGTGGGATCCGACAATCTAGTTGTTTATCCTTGGCAGCCTCTCTTATGGGGAAATGTAGTCTAGTGCCTCCTTGAGCCATAGTAGTTCGCTACAGCCCGGTTCACCGGAGTCCTGCTAGCCCAGCACTATTGCTCTGGACACTTGACTGGCCGGCATGTGATTCATATCGTTCCTGTGTCTGTCCCTTCGGGGAAATGTCACGCGGTGACATCCGGAGTCCTGCCTAGCCTGCTACAGCCCGGGTTCCCGGAGTCCTGTTAGCCCAGTGCTACAGCCCGGATTCACACGCTGTTGACCGACACGTTCGATGTTGATTCATGTATGCATGTCCCCATACGTTAGTGCCGCTTTGGGTTCACGACTAGCCATGTCGGCCCGGGTTCTCTGTCATATGGATGCTAGCGACATTGTCATATACGTGAGCCAAAAGGCGCAAATGGTCCCGGGCCATGGTAAGGCGACACCCGTGGGAGTACCGTGCGTGAGGCCGCAATGTGATATGAGGTGTTACAGGCTAGATCGGTGTGACTTGGAATCGGGGTCCTGACAGCGTTGGCATCAGAGCCGGACTGCCTGTAGGTGCGCTAAGCGAAACCGGTCGATGTCGAGTCTAGAAATGCTTTAGTTATATGTAGGGGAATTGATTGTGGGAGGGAACGTAAGGCGCTTTTACTCCTTACCTTATGCCCTCTGATCTGAGTCATTCTCTTCTCATTCTACGTGGGTTAAGGACTAGGCTCTCTTCTCTCTATCAGGTTCACGTGTTACTAATCCGTAGTAACTTATAGGATTGTTGGTTCCATGCTTCGGTTCAGTTTCTATTACACTTAGTATGTTGTCAGTTGAACCAGAACCATGATATGATGTTGTTGAGTGGTATTGCAAAACTGTTGTGAATGTCTCAAATCCTTTTCCGAGCATTTACAGCCGTTATGCTGTCCGAATTCTCCTAGAAATACTAATGCCTTGCATTATTTCGTGCTTTCAGATGGCCACCCGTTCCCAGAATCAAGTGGTTCGTCTGACCCGGTGCCTCGGCGTACCTAGTCACACGGCCATGCTGGTCCGAGTGATGGTTGAGACAGGCTATCGTTGGTATCCCGAGTATACCGTCGAGGAGCAGTTTCGAGACTTTAATCAAAGTCAATATCTTTGCACAGTCAGGATTTACCCATCCTATCCTGGATCCACTGAACCCCTCCATTGCTCTTATGGACTTGGGGTTACCATCGAGATGTCCGTGCAGGACGCAGCTTACTCAATGATGACTATCATGCGAGCCAGAACTGCCTTGCTTCAGAACACCGACTTCCGCTATATGCCAGCAGCACTCCCTGGGGCACAGGGGTACTATCAAGCTACTTACTGTGATTCTACCCATGAGGATTCACTACTCCGCACCACCACCAAGATGCTTGAGGACAAGGACCGTGAGAATCGTGCCTTGCGAATGGAGCTCTTTAATGCTCGTGCTGATCACTGGGCCACTCTGACACGGTTTGCACCTGCCGTGCAGGCCGGGTATATGGACATGAGGGACTTGTACCCCGTGCGATCTGGTCTGCCAGAATGTATGGAATGGCGTGATGTAGGAGGCATCACCCCTCCTCGTGGACCCCGTCTGCCACCGTTTGTTGGACCAAGGCCACACCCGAGTCCTTATGGACCGCAAGCTCCATAGGACCGACTGTTTCCAGATGATCATGTTCAGCTCCCAGGACATGGTGGTGACTTCTATGAAATTACTATGGAGACGTCTGAGTTGGTGGTAGTTCCACTAGTATTGTAACAGTTGTATTCTCCACAGTCCTACGTGTCTTATGGGATACGACTTGGTGTGTATCACGTTCCGGAGGTGTAGAAAAATAATGTATAGGAGCTTGGAATGCCTCTGATGAGATGTATCGTCTTTCATCATAGTTGTACCCTAGCCTAGGCTTGTACTAAACTATGTATGGTGTGTATGACCGTTAGTATATGTATGTCGGTTGCTATGTTACCATGTCATACTGATGATCATCTCTGCATTCTGTGTTATCCATTACATTCCGCATTTCCCTGCCAAGATTTAGCCATCCTTGTCTAAACCGTTGTTTTGTTTCTCCTAGGATGGTTAACACCCGCAACAACCCTGCTGTCCAGGCGCAGGGTGAAGCCAATGCAGCTAGGGGGGAGAATCTGCCCCAACCGCCTTCACTGGCCGAAGTTATGCTGGAGGCAGAAAGGAACAAGCGTGAGACTAACCGCTTGCTAGAGCGAATTGAGCAGAATACTGCACGTCACCAGAGGAACGACCTGGTGTCCATCAATGACTTTATCAAGTTGTACCCACCGAAGTTTAACCATTCCGTCGAGCCCGTTGATGCGGATGATTGGCTTCGCAGCATCACCCATAAGCTACGTTCTGCCAACGTAGCCGAAGCTGATAAGGTTACCTACGCTGCCTATCACCACGAAGGCCCTGCTAGCCTTTGGTGGGAAAACTTTGAGGCTATGCGCCCAGCCGGCCAAATCACTATTTGGGCTGAATTCAGTGAGGCTTTCCATGAGCATCACATTCCGGAGGGTCTCATAGATCGTAAGCGGGAAGAATTCTGCAATTTCACCCAAGGCAGACTGACTGTGGATGCATACAGCCGTGAGTTTGGAAATCTAGCACGCTATGCTCCTGAAGAGGTATCCACCGACGCCAAGAAGCAGGCAAGGTTCCGCAAGGGACTTAGCCCCGAGCTTCGTCGTGATCTTCGTCTGCACGAGTGCACCTCCTTCCAGAAGTTGGTCAATAAGGCCATCAGTGCCGAGACAGGACAGACTGACTATGACGCTACACGCAAGCACTCTCGCGATTTTGGTTCCTCGTTCGGCTCCAGATCCCAGAAGCGCCGGGTCTGGATTCCAAACACTGCTCTGCCACCTAGGTTCACTCCGAGGCCATCCTTCGAGGCGCCTCGCCCCAACCAGCAGCATGCACCGCCCAAGGTCTATGGTGGCCCCGCTGCTAATTCTGCTCCACACCCCAATGTTGTGACATGCTTCAAGTGTGGAGAGACGGGTCACTATTTGCGCGAGTGCCCCCGAAACAACCTCAATCAACCTGGACAGTCCGTTGGCCGTGGTAAGCCAGCAGGAAAGACTTACTACGCCAAGCCAGCCACCACTGAACGTGGCCATGTCAACTATGTTTCAGCCGAAGAAACTCATGAGGATCCCAACGTCGTCCTTGGTACGCTCCTTGTTAATTGCCATCCGGCAACTGTTCTTTTCGATACTGGAGCATCTCATTCATTTATCTCTGAGAGCTATGCTCGATTGCACAACACCACATTTTGTGACATGCCCACCTCCATGGTAATTCAAACCCCTGGTTCTAAGTGGCAAACCTCTAGGATAAGCCATGGAAATGAAATTCTTGTCGACAGATTGGTCTTCCTTGCATCACTAATAGCTCTCAAGCCCTCCGACATAAATATCATCTTAGGTATGGACTGGATGTCAGCCCATTATGCTAAGGTTGATTGCTCTACTAGAACTGTTCAACTCACTCATCCGTCGGGCAAGACAGTCGATGTTTTGACCCGAGTGTCTAAGCGCCAGCTTTACTCATTAAATGCCAACCCTCTTCCAGACCTCGAAGATGTGCCGGTAGTCCGTGACTTCCCGGATGTCTTCCCTGAAGAACTGCCAGGTATTCCACCTGACAGGGATGTTGAGTTCGTGATAGACCTTGTTCCAGTAACCGTCCCAATCTCTAGAAGACCCTATAAGATGGCACCCCTAGAGCTAGCCGAGCTTAAGAAACAACTCGATGAGCCTTGAAAAAGGGTTTCATCCGTCCTAGTTCCTCTCCGTGGGCTTGCCCCGTCCTCTTCGTCAAGAAGAAGGATGGTACGGATCGGATGGTTGTAGATTACCGACCTGTCAACCTAGTCACTATCAAGAACAAGTATTCGCTTCCCAGGATCAACGACCTGTATGATCAGCTCGCTGGATCCTCAGTCTTCTCTAAAATGGATTTGAGGTTGGGCTACCATCAAATCAAAATCAAGAACGGGGACATCCCTAAAACGGCCTTTGTCACTCGTTATGGACAATACGAGTATACCGTCATGTCTTTCGGTTTAACCAATGCTCCAGCCACCTTCTCTCGGTTAATGAACTCAATCTTCATGGAGTATTTGGATAAATTCGTCGTAGTATACCTCGATGATATACTCATCTACTCCAAGAATGAGGAAGAACATGCCGAGCATCTAAGGCTAGTACTGACGAAACTTTGAGAGCATCGCCTTTATGCTAAATTCTCTAAGTGTGAATTCTGGTTGCCAGAAGTGACCTATCTAGGCCATGTAATCTCTGGTAAGGGTATTGCTGTCAATCCCGAGCGAGTTCAAGACGTCCTTGACTGGACTCCACCTGAATCGGTCAAGCAAGTTTGGAGTTTCCTTGGCTTAGCGAGCTATTGTCGCCGCTTCGTCGAGAATTTCTCCAAGGTTGCTAAACCTCTAACCGAACTCCTCAAGAAAGATAAAAAGTTCGAGTGGACCCCACAGTGCGAGTTCAGCTTTCAGGAACTGAAAAGACGCCTGACATCTGCCCCCGTACACGTACCACCAGATTTTTCTAAGGACTTTGTTATCTATTGCGACGCCTCGCGACAAGGACTAGGTTGCATACTCATGCAAGATCGTCACGTGATTGCCTACGCTTCCCGACAGTTGCGTCCACATGAGGATAATTATCCCACACATGATCTAGAGCTTGCAGTCGTAGTCCATGCACTCAAAACATGGCGACATTACCTTCTCGGTAATCGTTGCGAGATTTTCACTGATCACCAAAGTCTGAAATACATCTTCACCCAACCGGAGTTGAATCTCAGGCAAAGTCGTTGGGTCGAATTGATCACAGATTACGACTTAGGAATAACTTACACCCCGGGCAAAGCCAACGTCATGGCTGATGCGCTAAGCCGTAAATCCTACTGTAACAACTTGATGTTACAACAAAGTCAACCACTTCTCCACGAGGAATTCTGTAAGCTTAACCTTCACATTGTTCCTCGAGGATTTCTATCCACCCTGGTGGCGAAACCTACCCTTACGGATCAGATCATCAAAGCTCAGAAGGTAGATCCGGAAATCTCCCGTATTAAGAGAAACATCAAGAAAGGAGTTGCGGATTGTTTCTCCGTTGATGACCAAGGTGTTGTGTTCTTTGGAGACCGCCTAGTGGTTCCCAAGGTACGCAACCTGAGGCGATTGATCCTTAAGGAAGCTCATGAATCTCCTCTCACCATTCATCCCGGTAGTACTAAAATGTATCAAGACCTACGCCAGAGGTTTTGGTGGACTAGGATGAAGAGAGAAATTGCTCAATACATTGCTAATTGCGACGTCTGCCGTCGTGTTAAAGTAGAGCATCAACGGCCTGCTAGCACCCTTCAGCCTCTGGCTATTCCTGAATGGAAATGGGATAAAATCGGTATGGATTTCATTACCGGGTTTCCCAGGACCAAGAGAAGGAATAATGCTATGTTCGTTGTTGTCGATCGTCTTTCCAAAGTAGCCCACTTCCTACCTGTTCGTGAGAGTATAACCGCTAGCCAGCTAGCAGACTTGTACATCTCCCGAATAGTGTCTCTTCATGGTGTTCCATTGGAAATTAACTCAAACCGTGGAAGTCTCTTCACCTCTCGATTTTGGGAAAGTTTCCAAAATGCTATGGGAACTCGTCTCTCTTTTAGCACCGCCTTTCACCCTCAATCAAGTGGTCAGGTAGAACGAGTTAATCAAATTCTGGAGGATATGCTCCGAGCTTCTGTCATCTCTTTCGGCATGGAATGGGAGAAATGCCTTCCATTCGCCGAGTTCGCTTATAACAATAGTTACCAAGCTAGCTTGGGCAAAGCCCCTTTCGAGGTTCTCTATGGACGAAAATGTCGAACGCCTCTTAACTGGTCAGAAACCAGGGAAAGACAACTCTTTGGGCCGGATATGATTCAGGAAGCAGAAGAGCAGGTTCGCATTATTCGTGAGAAATTGAAAACAACCCAATCTCGCCAAAAGAGCCATTATGACCGCAAACATAAGGCTATGACTTTTGAGGTTGACGAGAAGGCTTACCTTCGGGTGACCCCTTTAAAGGGAACCCATCGATTCGGTATCAAAGGCAAATTGGCTCCTCGTTACATTGGACCCTTTCGCATTCTTGCCAAGCGAGGAGAAGTTGCCTACCAATTGGAACTACCTCCGCATCTTTCCAAGGTTCATGACGTCTTCCACGTTTCCCAACTCAGGCGTTGCTTCTCGGATCCTATCCGTGGAGTGGACCACGAAACGCTTGATCTCCAAGATAATCTCACATATCGGGAATATCCCGTTCGAATCCTTGATCAAGCCGAGCGTACCACTCGACGCCAAAACATCAAGTTTCTCAAGGTTCAATGGTCACACCATTCCGAGAAAGAAGCTACCTAGGAAAGGGAGGATCGTCTTCGACTTGAGTACCCCGTCTTCTTCCCAACGGATCCTAAATCTCGGGACGAGATTCTTTTGAGTGGGGGTGAGTTGTCACATCCTAGCTAGTTCATGCAATAGAGTGTTGCATCATGTCTATTTTCACAGAAACTTGAAATGGGGATGCCAGAAACCCCCAGCACCCCCCCCCTGAAACAACTAGGGTTTACTAAAATCCTTTTCAATGAACCTGAAATGCCCTCCATAAATGTTCACCATCTTTGGTCCTGGCTAAAACCTCTGCCAAAAATGGTTTCATATTTTTGGAGGCTATTCTGGATTTTTCATCAAGCCATAAGTATTTGCATTTGGGCAATTTAAATCCTATAAATATTTTAAAATGCCCAAATAATCTTGAAGGTATTTTTAGGCTGTTGAGAATAATTTCAAAGGTGCCTCAGAATATTTCCAGGATTTTCCTAAATGAAATAGTATTTTTACTATTTCAAAACACAGAACAGAAATAAATAAAAAGAGAGAAAAACAGAAAGCAGAGAGGACTTACCTGGCAGCCCACCTGGCGGCCCAGCACTGTGCTGGCCCATAGCCAGTCAGCTGCCTGCTCTCGCCAGAGCAGGCAGAGAGGTGACGCCGACGAGCGCTAGCCCGCCACGGCGCCACCTGCTTGCCGCCTCGCCCGTGGACGAGCTGGACGACCCTCCACGACGCGCCCCTGAGCCACTGGACACCCCCTTTCTCCCCCATCGCTTCTCCCTCGCCTTCCTCCACCTTGGCTGACGCAGCCGCTGCCACCTCGCCGGAGTAGCCGCGCCCACCGTCGACCTCGCGCTGTCCCACCGTGTCCAACAGCTCCGCCGTCGCCTTCTCCTTCGAGCAGGTCGAGCCCCGAGCGCTCGCTTGCCCCGAAGCCTCTGCTCCGACCTCGCCTTCGCCGCTCACCGTCGGAGATCCCCTCCGCCGTCACCACCGCAGCAGTTCGCCCCCGACCTCGCCGTCCGCTCCGTCGCAACCACCGTGAGCCTGGCCACCTCTCCATCCTCTCCTTTCTCCCTCTCGAGCTCCGTAGCCACTGCACGTAGCTCACCCGTACGCGCCGCCGCACGAGCTCGTTGCCGACGAGGCTCCGTCCATCCAACGGTCGCACCACCATGGCCGTTAGCTCCACTGCATCGCCAGGAGCCCGTAGCACCATCGCACGCCCCTCGCCGTGCTCTCTAGCAACGGGTTCGACTACGCCCGTACCCCGGCAGCCGCACGGCTCGTCGCCGGCGTCGATTCCGGCGACCCCGAGCTCCACCACCACCACCAGTCGATGCGGTTTGCTCCCAGCTACACGTAGGTGCTCTCCGCCGTCCATTTGGTCGCCGGAGGAGGAATCCCGCACTCCACGCCGCGTCTGGACGTTGCCGGCGGCTAAACGCCGGCGAGTCAGCGTGGTTTGACCACGGGTTGACCCCCCAGAGTCACTGACAAGTGGGGCCCGCCTGCTAAATAATCTGAGTTAGAGTCTAAAATTAATCCTAATTAGTTAATTACCTAACAGTGACACTGACACAGGGGACCCACACGTCAGGTTTGACCTGGATGACCCCGTTGACCGCTGACGTCATCATGACACACTGCTGACGCATTAAGCAATTTAATTACTGGAATTATTCTTATATTGGAAATTCTAGAAATTATCACAAACTTCAAAAAATCATAGAAAATAATCTATAGCTCAGAATGAAAATATTTATATATGAAAAATGATCAGAAAAATCCATTCTATCCATCTGTACTGGTTTCATGCATGTTTAAGCAAGTTAACCTACTGTTTAATGTAGAACAAGATAAAAGCACTAAAAGAGGCCACATGTGAACTTGGAATTTGAATCTTTGATTCAAAATAGTCCAAACCCATCTGGTCTTAGTTGCATTAGCCCAATACATCCATTTTGCCATGTCTCATGCATGCATCATATTGTTGCACTTGCTTGGTGGTTATTGTGCTTCGGTATGTTCATTGCGGTAGGTCCTGCCTCCGAGGATATTCACGAGTATCCAACTGAAGGGCAGTATCCCACCACCACTCCGTCCGGCAAGCAACCCATTGATCATTTCGATACAAACCCATCTTCTCGCTTCTGCTCTCATTTACTGCATTAAGACAACGCGATTCAAACTGCTGTGTGTTGCGGTAGTTGAACCCACTTTCCTTTGCATGACCTGTCATTGCCACAGTAACTAGATGAAACCCACTAGCATGTGTAGGAGTTGATTGAGCCATGTTGTGTTCCTACAATGCTATGCTTGCTACGCTTAGAGTCGTGTCAGGTCTGGCTCATCAGGGTGATGAACTAGAGTGAAAGTGTGTGTCGGTAATGAGAGTGAGGTGTTGAATACGATTTGGTAAAGGTATCGATGGGAGGCCATGTAGGAGTACATGGTGGGTTGTTTCATTGAGATCGTTCCTAAGAACTGAGATCTGTATGCGTGATTTAAGATTCAGCTACTACCACGCATTGGGCCCGAAACCAATGGACCCTCTTGGCTTCTTAATCACCCTTGTCCTCTGTCCAGGAGTTGCACGTAGTTTCTGGTGTTTGTAGTAAGCTGGAGGCCGTGGACAGCGCTGACCAAGGGGTGGGCTGTGATGCGGTAGGCTCATGGCACGGTGTACCGAGTCGCCCGTTTGGTGTCCGGGAACCCTGCACACATCGTTTGGGGCCGTATGTGGAAACCTCGGCCAGACTCCCTGCGGATGGAACCTAAATAGGCGATAAACCTGGACTAGAGACTCGAGTGTTTAGGTAGGCTGTGGCCGACACCCACGTTGGGCTTCCGCTTGAAGGTTGCCGAGTACACGTCGTGTAGCGACGATAAGTGGTGAGAGCGTGTGTGACGAAGTACACCCCTGCAGGGTATGAAACTATTCGAATAGCCGCGTCCGCGGTAAAGGACTACTTGGTCGCTTATGCAGTTCATAGACAAGTAAATGGATACTATTAAAAGCCTCAAGATAAGTGTGAGTACCGCGGATGGCCCTCTCGTGGGATGACGAGGGAGGATCCACGATGGAGTATTGAAATGGTGATTAGTGGACTCGTGTGCGAAAACTATTTCACAAGTGGTGTCTCGTAGGATAGCTTAGCCAAGAGTCAAAGCTGGCTTGCTGCAATAACTCCACTACTTTCTTGAGAATGAACATGTATAGTAGGATCTGTTGTAAGACTTGCTGAGTACCTTTGTACTCATGTTGCTTCAATTACTGTTTTCAGACGACAACACCGCCCCTTCCGATGGGTTCTACGTAGAACTCGACGACGACGAGTAACTTGCCACCCAGGTGGTGATCTAGGCTTGTGAAGGGCCTACGTAGATAGACAGGCTTCGTCGAGCCTTCTTTCTTTCTAGCGTCTGTACCCAGACAGTTTGCTTCCGCATGTGCTTGTATGATTGTATGACTTGAGTGTCGGGTCATGTGACCCCTATCTGTATGAACAAGTTATGTAAGGCTCTCCGGAGCCCTTTAAATAAAGTACTTGGAGTTGTAGAGTTTTGTTGTGATGCCATGTTGTATTTGCACATATCGAGCATATTGTGTGTATGATTGAAATGCTTGGTATGTGTGGGATCCGACAATCTAGTTGTTTATCCTTGGCAGCCTCTCTTATGGGGAAATGTAGTCTAGTGCCTCCTTGAGCCATAGTAGTCCGCTACAGCCCGGTTCACCGGAGTCCTGCTAGCCCAGCACTACTGCTCTGGACACTTGACTGGCCGGCATGTGATTCATATCGTTCCTGTGTCTGTCCCTTCGGGGAAATGTCACGCGGTGACATCCGGAGTCCTGCCTAGCCTGCTACAGCCCGGGTTCCCGGAGTCCTGTTAGCCCAGTGCTACAGCCCGGATTCACACGCTGTTGACCGACACGTTCGATGTTGATTCATGTATGCCTGTCCCCATACGTTAGTGCCGCTTTGGGTTCACGACTAGCCATGTCGGCCCGGGTTCTCTGTCATATGGATGCTAGCGACATTGTCATATACGTGAGCCAAAAGGCGCAAACGGTCCCGGGCCATGGTAAGGCGACACCCGTGGGAGTACCGTGCGTGAGGCCGCAATGTGATATGAGGTGTTATAGGCTAGATCGGTGTGACTTGGAATCGGGGTCCTGACACATGAGTCCACTATATCTACCTATATGCGGTATTCTTTTGCCGTTCTAAGCAAATTTGCATGTGCCATCTCTAATTTTCAAAATTAACTTCTCTTTTGTGTGTTTGTTTCGCTCGCGGAGCGGCGCGGGGTGTCTAATATTTTCCATGCTGGATGTGTTATTCTCACGATGAGTGTTTATTCACTTGTCATTGCATGAGAGTAAGGCAAAAGGTTTTAGGGATGCCCAGTCCCGAAATGAAAAAATGAATTTACTTTATGTTATCAAATAATAAATTACTTGTAAACTGTTGGTATGGAGGGCAATCGTGGATACGGCTAGCCAAGGAAAGTGAAAGTATGGTGGAAAAAGGAATAAACTTTATTTTCTGTTTGGGAACCGCCTATGATATATCTAGCATGGAAAGTGTTGGGAACTCTAAGTCGTTTTCGTTGGTGAGATGGATACACCTCCCAAAATGTTTTTATCTCTAAGTTTTTCGCTTTGAGCTCTGGCACCTCTACAAATCCCTACTTCCCTTTGCGAAGGGCCTTTCTTTTACTTGATGCAATTTTATTTTGAATTTGAGTTTCCATCTTCTCTTACAAAAGCACCAACTAGGAGGCAATATGATCGTACTTAAGTATTGGGTGTAGCTAATATGCGAGTGTGTTTCATGAATGGATCAATGGTTGAGCATGATGGGCTAGGTATAACTTATTTTAGCATTGATATTTTGAAAGACATGGTTGCTTGTTGATATGCTTGAGTATTTAAATTATCATGTCAAAACTAGACTATTGCTTTGAATCACATAAAAGTCCAAATGTCCATGCTATAAAGGAAAGAATATAATATGCATGTTAGGCAGCATTCCACATCAAAAATTCTGTTTTTATCACTTACCTACTCGAGGACGAGTAGAAGTAAAGCTTGGGGATGCTGATACGTCTCCAACATATCTATAATTTTTTGTTGTTCCATGCTGTTATATTATCAATCTTGGATGTTTTATAATCATTTTATAGTCATTTTATATCATTTTTGGTACTAACCTATTGACATAGTGCCAAGTGCCAGTTGCTGTTTTCTTTATGTTTTTTACATCGCAGGAAATCAATATGAGACGGAGTCCAAATGCAACAAAACTTCGCGGAGATTTTTTTTGGACCAGAAGGAACATAATGGGCCCTGGCTGCGCCTAGGGGGTGCCCCGAGGGGGGCACAACCCACAGGGCATGCCAGGAGGCCCAGGCACGCCCTAGTGGGTTGTGCCCACCTCGGGTGCCCCCCGGACCGCCTCTTTGCTCTATAAATACCCCAATATTCCCAAAACCCTAGGGGAGTCGACGAAATATTCATCCAGCCGCCGCAGAGTCCAGAACCACCAGATCCAATCTAGACAACATCTCGGATGGGGTTCACCACCTCCATTGGTGCCTCTCCGATGATGCGTGAGTAGTTCTTTGTAGACCTTCGGGTCCGTAGTTAGTAGCTAGATGGCTTCATTTCTCTCCCTGAATTCTCAATACAATGGTCTCTTGGAGATCCATATGATGTAACTCTTTTGCGGTGTGTTTGTTGGGATCGATGAACTTTTAGTTTATGATCAGATCTATCTTTTTATATCCATGAAAGTATTTGAGTTTCTTTGATCTCTTTTATGCATGATCTCTTATAGCCTCGTATTTCTTCTCCGATTTTTGGGTTTTGTTCGGCCAACTTGATCTATTTATCTTGCAATGGGAAGAGGTGCTTTGTAGTGGGTTCGATCTTACGGTGCTTGATCCCAGTGACAGAAAGGGAACTGGCACGTATGTATCGTTGCTACTAAGGATAAAATGATGGGGGTCTATCTCTACATAGATAGATCTTGTCTACATCATGTCATCGTTCGTATTGCATTACTCTGTTTTTCCATGAACTTAATACACTAGATGCATGCTGGATAGCGGTCGATGTGTGGAGTAAGAGTAGTAGATGCAGGCAGGAGTCGGTCTACTAATCTTGGACATGATGCCTATATAATGATCATTGCCTGGATATCGTCATGAGTATTTGAAGTTCTATCAATTGCCCAACCGTAATTTGTTCACCCACCGTTTGCTATTTTTCTCGAGAGAAGCCACTAGTGAAATCTACAGCCCCGGGTCTCTTTCTCATATATTTGCCTTTGCGATATGCTTTTTCCTTGCATTTATTTTCAGATCTATTAAACCACAAATACAAAAATACCTTGCTGCATTTTATTTCTATTTATTTTATTTGGCGTTCGATCTATCAATCTACTACAGTTTACCTCACATTCGTTTGCCTATCTTGAGGCGCCGTACCCCGGAAGGGATTGACAACCCCTTTAACACGTCGGGTTGCGAGGATTTGTTATCTGTGTGCAGAGGCTATTTACGTTGTGTTGCTTGGTTCTCCTACTGGTTCGATAACCTTGGTTTCATATCTGAGGGAAATACCGACCGCCGCTGTGCTGCATCATCCCTTCCTCTTTGGGGAAATACCGACGTAGCTTCAAGCGACATCACACCCACCCCTCCTTGTTTGCAGCAGATTCTGGAGGATTTTGCTGATGTTTTTGGCACACCAGAGGGACTGCCACCCAAAAGGTCATGTGACCATCACATTCCTCTACTGCCAGGCGTGCAACCATTCAGCATCGAGCCCTAGAGGCATAAGCCGGAGCATAAGGATGAAATTGAGCGGCAAGTGGCCGAGCTCCTCAAGGCAGGACTGATCCAAGTCAGCAAGAGCCCTTTCTCGTCCTCGGTCATTCTAGTCAAGAAGAAAGACGACACATGGTGCCTCTGCATCGACTATCGCCACCTCATTGCACTCATATGCATCGCCAAGTTCCTGGTTCCTGTCATTGAGGAAACTGTTGGATGAGCTACAGGGGGCGCAGTGGTTCTCCAAGCTAGACTTGCGCGCGGGGTACCATTAGATCAGGATTGCAGAAGGTGACAAGTACAATACGGCTTTCCAGACCCATTTCGGGTAATTCGAATACAAGGTAATATCCTTTGGGCTCGTTTGGGCACCGAGCACTTTCGAAGGCGAAGTACATACCACCCTCAAACCTGTCAATAGTAAGTGTGTGATCCTCTTCTTTGACGACTTGTTGGTGTTCAGCAAAACCTTGGAGCAGCATCGAGAGGACCTCAGGCAGGTGTTGGTGCTCCTGTGCAAAGATCAATGGAAGGTCAAGGCCTCTAAATGTGTGTTCGGTCAACAACATTTGTCTTGCCTGGGGCATGTCATCAGCCCGCAAGGGGTAGCTACTGAGCCCAGTAAGATACGAGTTGTAGCTAATTGGCCATCACCCAAGGATGTCAAGGGCGTCCCGAGCTTCCTGGGGCTAACATGCTACTATCGCCGTTTTGTGCGCCATTTTGGCATGATCGCGCGGCCTTTGTTCAATATGTTCAAGAAATGGACCCCATTCGTATGGTCTTCAGTCACCGAAACCGCGTTCCAAACCCTGAAGCAACACATGATCAGTGCTCCAGTCCTCGCGCTACCCAACTTCTCTAAACAGTTTGTGATCGAGACAGATGCCAGCGACAAAGGGGTTAGAGCAGTACTATGACAGGGTGGTCATCCCATTGCTTTCATGAGCAAGGCGCTCTGCCCTCGTTATCAAGGACTATCGACATATGAAAAGGAATACCTGGCCATCATTGTTGCTGTCGATCAATGGCGACCGTACCTGCAACACGTCGAGTTCGTCATCTTCACAGATCAGTGCAGTTTGGTACACCTAGAGGAACAACGTTTGTCTATACCATGGCAGCAGAAAGATTTCACCAAGATTTTGGACTTACGTTACTACATAAAGTACAAAACAGGAGTGGACAACTCAGCAGCTGACGCACTTTCACGAGCAGAGCCGGTGGAGATGCTTGCTGCGGTCACTTCTTGCCAACCAGCATGGCTCGAGGACATAGTCACCAGCTACATTTCAAACCCTCAAGCATAGCGTCTCCTGGAGCAGTTGGCCATACGGGACAATCCCAAGAAGAGATTCTCACTCCAGCAGGGAATTTTGCATTTCCGCGGCCGGATCTAGCTCAGGGGGCGGGGGGGTCCACAACACTGCAACAACAAATCATCTTAGCATTCGACGATAGTGCTTTGGGTGGTCACTCTGGATTCCGCGTGACGTACAAGTGCATTCGCCGTCTATTCACATGGCCTAAAATGAAAGCCCACGTCAAACACTACGCCATCTGCTGTCATGTCTACCAACAAGCCAAACCAGATCGTGCAGTGTCTCCAGGTCTGCTCATGCCACTTCCCATTCCCAAGCAGCCCTGGGATCTCATCACTATGGATTTTATCGACGGTCTGCCACAGTCTGGGAAGTTCAACTGTCTGCTGGTGTTGGTGGATAAGAGGACTCATTTTTCTCACTTCATTCCTCTAGCCCACCCGTACACAACAGCTAAAGTTGCGCAAATCTACATGTCTCAAATCTACATGTTGTATGGGTTTCCTGGAGCCATCATCTCGGACAGGGATCTAGTGTTCACCAGTCACTTCTTGCGTGAACTATTCCGGTATGCGGGCACGGAGCTGAGGATGGGAACATCCAATCACCCCTAGAGGGGCGGCCAGACAGAGCGGGTAAATCAGTGCTTGGAAACCTTCCTCCACTGTTTTATGCACGCTTATCCTCGTCGCTGGAGCCTCTAGATCGCCCTGGCGCAATTCTGGTACAATTCATCCCCACATTCGGCGATCGACATGTCAGCCTTCAAGGCGCTGTATGGTCACGAGCCTCGGCATTGGGGCATCACCACACCTCCTAGTGCTTCAGTGCCCTATCTTCAGGCATGGCTGAAAGAACGCCGGGTGGTGCAAGATTTGGTACAACAACATCTCAATAGGGCGTGGTAGTGCATGAAGTCCCAAGCAGACAAGAAGAGATCTTTCCGAGCATTCCAAGTGGGTGATCACGTCTTCCTCAAGCTGCAACCGTACATTCAAACATCCGTAGCACCCCGAAAAAATCATAAGCTCTCTTTCAAGTTCTTTGGGCCTTTTCCTATCATCAAGAAGGTCAACAAGGTGGCGTAAGAACTCCAGTTACTAGCTGCAACCACGGTGCACCCGGTGTTTCATGTCTCGCAACTCCGGCGAGCTCTGCATTTAGGTACACCGATCGAACCAACGCTGCCAATATGTACTGGCGACCTTGTTGTTCCGGTGGAAGTGCTTCAGTCCCGCTGGCGCGCGTGTCGGGGCTCCGTCATCGAGCAAGTTTGAGTACGCTGGTCGGGCACTGCAGCTACCTGCATCACCTGGGAAGACAAGGAGGCGCTTCACGCTCGTTTTCCCCATGCGGTGGCTTGGGGGCAAGCCGCACGTCAAGAAGAGGGGGATGTCAGTGCCCCTGACAAGGCGAGTCCATCCACAAGGGCTCAAGAGGCCAATGGTGCACGGGCCGAGCGTGCATGCGTTGCCAACCCACGAGTCAGTGGGCCGGACTAGGTGAAGGCGGCCCAACTCCTTCCTCCAGCTAATTAACCTGCATCGCTCCAGAGAGAAGCCATCCAGAGGATCAGGCACCCGGCGGCTCGGCTACCTACCACTGTTCCCCATTTCGCATCTTGCATGAACCCTAACCACAGTCCTTGCAATTAAGTTGTAATCGCCACCTAAATCACACATATGAGAAATTGTTGCCAAGTAATCGAGAGTCAAGTTCGTTCCTATCAAGCCAGGGACCCCACTCCTCGCTCCTCCTCTCCTCTTTTTCTTCACCATGGCGATCGCATCTACCTCGGAGCTCGGCGCCTCTAGCCATGGAGTTGCCGACACCCAAGCCTCACACCGGCGAGCCAAGGACCTGCTCCTCTTGCATGCTCTCCACTGTTTCTTCACTACGGCAGTCGCTCCTGCCTCGGAACTTGCCGCCTAAAGCCACGGTGTTTCCGCCACCTAAGCCTCAGGCGTCGTGCCACCATGCTTTGATTTGATGTCGCCACATTCGCCGTCCACACGGTCGAGCCCTTCAGCCAATCAGCCGCCACTTGCTCTGTCGCATCTGTCCATGGCACCGCCACACCTCTTGAGTCATCTCACCACACATGCCAGCTACCGTGCGGCTCCTCCCATTCTTCGGTTGTGCCATCTCTATTGCCACACCCGCACATCCTCTTCTTCGACCACGAGGAGCCCAAAGAGAAGAGGTGCACCATCTCGCCTTGAATCCGACTACATGTTAGAAGGCCCGAGCCCTGGCGGCCCCGCGGGAGAAAGAGTGCATGCCAGAGGAGGAGATGACAGTGTGGGAGAAGTGCTCGTGGAGGATGAGGCGGTGCTCACGACGGGGATGTTGCGCTAGATTTAGGGATGAATCCATTTGGAAAGAGAGAGAGAGAGAGAGAGAGAGAGAGAGAGATAGAGTGCGAGAGAGAGAGAGAGAGATTTGCCCGAAGGAAAAAACCCAGAGAAGTTCTTGTACCATGAGGAACAAAATCGTTCATGCGGGGTATCGTCTGTGTTTGAAGTGAAAGGTAAAGGACAAAGAGATGAATAAATAATCTGTTAGTCTTTATTGATGGTACAAATAGGGAATTTATACCAAAGAGGAATACACATGTTGTTTGAGAATCAAGTCAACACAAATATTACTTGAAAGCCAAGGAGTAAGAGCATCTACAACCGGACCTCTCAAACCCGTCTCGTACGCCTGGGCGGGCCGCTCGGTCACTGCCCAGTCATGATTTTTTTACCCAGACAGGCCTCTCAAACGGCACTCAAACACTTGGGCTGACCGGCACCCCCCATATCCAAGCCAAATATGGGGCGGATATGGGGGCGTCCGGAAACCCGCCGGTCTGACGGACGCCGCGGTGTGAACACCGTGTGGCGCCACTCCGGCTCGCCGCCCAAGATGAAATCCGGCTATTTATGCCGGCTGGCGTCCTGCAACCCAGACCCATCCCCTCTCCCCTCTGCTAGTCCGAGCCCATCCACCTCCTCCCTCTCCCGCTCCGGCGCTCTGTCCATGCTCCGGCACTCCGCCATGGTCCGGAGCAAGATCACCTACTATGACATGCTGACGCCGGAGTGCCGCTATGAGATCCTGTAGCTGATCCTGGCAAGGGAAGCCGCGCGCGCCGCCCGCATCGCTGCCGGGCTGCCTCTGGACTCGCCAGAGCCGAAGGAGGAGCAGCCGTGGGAAGAGGAGGAGGAGGAGATAGCTCTGATGGAGGTGGAGAAGGCGAAGGAGCCGGACCAGCAGGTGCTTCCCTTCAACATGGAGCAGGTGGAGGCGGAGTTTGCCGTCGCCCAATCCGACGAGATGGCCGAGCAGCACGCCATCCTGGAGTCCATTTAGGATGAGGCCTATGTGGAGGCCAACCGGAAGTTCCTCCGGCGGGATCAGGCGGAGTCCGACGCGCTCTTCGCCGAGCTTGACGTGAAGATAGAGGCAGAGGATGCCGGAGCGGAGAAGCCGGAGCTGGCAGCTGCCGCCCATGCCGCCGGAGCCGGGCACGAAGATCGTCGTGAAGGGGAACCGATGGCATGGGCGACAGCTGCAAAAGGATCGATGTAGTACGTATGTTCTATTTCCTTTTGCATGTCTTTGTATGGATATAAGAATCAAGTATGACATGTCTGGGTGCAACGCTTGAAATTTGAGGTGTGCCCGGTCACTGCCCGCGGATGCCCCCGGGTGCGTCCGCGGGCGTTTGATGGGCCGGATTTGCCATATGTTGCTGTAGATGCTCTAACATAGTTGCCTTAAGAGCTAAGGAAGTACATGGTTGCTTGAGAACCAGGCAACCTATCTAACGACTAATTTAATCCTAATTAGCTTAACTAATAAGGAACTAATCTATTCTTAACCATATGAGCGAACCATTGGTTCCAGCTGACTCATCTAGTTTCTTAACCCAACTCAACTCTCTCAGTTTCCGCCAATAAGCGTGTGTAATGTAATCTATAAAATTGCTTCCAAAGTTGTGTCAAACAGGCTGAAAGTTAACCTCCCAGAAATTATATCTGAGGAACAGTCCGCGTTTGTTCCGAGAAAATTGATAACTGAGAACATTATATGTGCCTACGAATGTCTGCATTTTATGAAGAGGAGCATGACAAAATCTAACAGTTTTTGTGCTTTGAAGCTTGATATGATGAAAGCATATGATAGATTGGAGTGGCCTTACCTCCGTGCTATGATGGAGAAACTTGGTTTTGCACAAACTTGGGTGCAGACAGTTATGGGCATGGTACATTCAGTCTCGTTCTCAGTCCTATTTAATGGGGAGAAGCTAGAAGAATTTTCACCGAGCGGAGGTATACGACAGGGAGATCCTATTTCTCCTTACCTTTTCTTGATTGCAACAGAGGGCCTCTCGTGCCTTTTAAAGACAAGTTCTCAGTCATCGGGCTTTGAAGGGATTAAGGTGGCTGCATCAGCACCGCCTATTAATCATCTTCTGTTTGCTGACGATAGCCTGTTGCTTTTCAAGTCAAGTGATCAAGGAGTGACAAGGGTTTCAAACCTTCTGGACACTTACTATAATGCTTCCGGACAAAGAATTAACCATGCAAAATCCTCTGTATTCTTTAGCAAGGGATGTGCTCAAGCTCTACAAGATAGAATCAAGCAAAACCTGAATGTCCACAATTAATCCTTAAGTGATCGATATTTGGGTATGCCCACTGATGTTCACTAGTCCAAGATGGGCACTTTTAAGTATATAAGAGATAGAGTGTGGGAAAAGTAAGAGGGTGGATGGAAAAGCTATTATCTGCAGCAGGGAAGGAGGTGCTTAGCAAATCGGTGGCCCAAGCCATTCCGGTTTACTCTATGGAGTGCTTCAGATTACCCCCGAGGTTTGTGCGAAAACATCACATCCATTATTCGGCAATTTTGGTGGGGCAGCAAACGAGGAAGGAGAAAGCCAGCTTGTATCTCATGGGATGTGATGACAAAGCCGAAATATCTGGGGGGGATGGGTGTCAGAGACATCGAGATTTTTAACCTAGCTTTGCTGGCTCGTTTGGCCAGGCCGTAGGCATAGATTCTGTCCAGTTTTTTTTCTTTTTTCTGTTTCTTTTCAGCTCAATTCATTTGAATATATAACAAACAACATATATAACAAACAGCATATACACAGCATCACACAACAAATTGGCATCGCTAAGAAGCATCGCAAAGCATCACACATATAAGTATCATCACCACAAAGCATATAAGAATCTCACAAACAACAATAAGATAAGAAACATCACAAGCATACAAGTATCATAGCATCGAGAACCGGCACAATGTGCCCGAAAGGCTTAAGCGCCAGGACGTCGAGCACCGCGGAGGTCGTCACCGCCAAGACCGCCGAAGCCCAGGTCGTCACTGCTAGCGGCAGCGCTACCGCCAAGACCGCCTCCACGTCCGCCTCCGCCTCCGTCTCCGTGGATCGGAGTGGTCGGGCTCCGTGTCTCGGGAGTGTTGCGAAGACCACCGCCAACGGTAGATGCACCTGTTCCCTAGATGTTGAAAAGATATATTAACGGGATATAAGACTGTGTTGAAAGGCATGACATGCTTTGGGTGAATTGATTGGGGATGAACTAACCGGCGAGGGGCCAGCGTTCTGTGCCACAAACTCCTCAAAGGTCAGCAACACTGGCTGTGCTGGAGGACCCTCTGCTGATGGCCATTGAGGACACCTGTCGGCCGCCATTTCCTGAAAAGCGTGCTGCATCTCGCGATCCCTCTGCTGATGGTATGCATGAAGGCGGTCGTGCCACGCCATGGTCTCCTGGCGTGTGTACTCCATGTAGGCCTAGAGTATGACATGATGAGACTCATAAAACTACTAAATGCGGAAAATAAAGGGAACAATGAAGATAAAAGGGAAAATACTTACAGTTTGCTGCTCCTGAAAGAGGGACAGTGACGGTGCACTGCTCATGCGCGTGCTCGTGCGCTGGCTCAGGGTCGGGTCGATCCGACGGAGCTGTGTGTAGGAGATAGACGGAGTGATCACAGCATCGAGAACCGCCTCCCGACCGTGCTCCTTCGGCCCCATGCCCACCACCACCCTTTCGTCCAGATCCGCCGCAATGGGGTCAGGTGTGTCAGGATGTAACGCCAGATACCCATCGGAGTAGGCCTTCTTCCTATGCGCGGTCTTCTTGCCGTAGTACTTGGGCTCGCCAGGCTTGGGGTCCTTCCGCGTATGGGCGATCTCCCACGCCTGCATGTGTGAGAGCGGCCGCTTCAGTTTCTCCTCCTGCACCACCAAACAGAGGTTAGTCATACATAAGAAACTAATGGTAAATAGAAGAAGAATGTTTAATGGGGTTAGTCATACATTAACTGCCATGTGGAGATAGTGGTTTTGGTTTCCCTGAGCATGTACTCCCTCCTTCCCTCGGTTAGCCTTGTTTTTGACTCTCATAGCCGCCCAGGCTCCAGCCTCATCACACCAAAGATCCACCAATGCCGCCCAGGACTCGTCTTTTCCATAACACCAATTTGGACACACCTACATAATAAAAAGCATAATGGCATGTCAACACGAAACGGTGAAATGTACCACAAGGTAATGAAAGCATAATGAAAAATCTTTTATACTTACCGCCAAGAACTCGTCCCTCTCCAAGGTAATGCCCATCCTCCGCGCTTCTTCCTTGGTCATCTTCACACCAAGATAGTCGTGGTAGTATGTTGAGATGGCCACATAGCGCACCTCGTACTGCATCTGGCGGGCCTTCTTCTTGCATTGGCGTAGCACGATCTGGTCCGCTCTGCCCCTGTGCTCCGGGAGAACTCGATAGAATTTCTACAATCATGCACGAAACAAGAATGGAAGAAGCCATGAGTTAAATCATTCATGAAACTAGAATGGACTTGTGCTTCTGAAGAGAACTCACCCAGAAAGTGGTGATCACGGCCTTGGCATGGGTCCCATGCTCCGCGTGGAGGGCCGCTTCCCAGTGCTCCCAGCTCGTGGCCAAGACCCAATGGTCCGGGTGCCTGACTGGATCCGGACAGTACAACCCCGGCCAGTGTAACTTCAGCAAGACGGTGATGAGGCTGTTGGGAATACGGACCCCTTTAGAATATATCCAGTTGCTGCAAAAGAATGAACTATTAGCATGTGACAAGCAAAATAAATAACGACCGGAATGAGCATGTGACAAGCAAAATAATGAAATTATTATAAAGTGGCACTTACTCTTTCCCCGTGGGCTCAATGAGCCACTTCTGCTCCTCAGTAGCAGGAACCTGCTTTGGTAGCTTTGCGTTACCACGCAGCCACCCCTTGTTGTCAACCCCCTCCCCGCCAGCACCATCATCCCCGCCACCACCCTCCTCCTCGCATGCCTTCCCCTCCCCAACCTCCTCCTCATCCTCCTCCTCGTCCTCCTCCTCCACCTCCTCCTCGGCCCCATCCCGAACCTCCTCCTCCTCGCTTGCCTCGTCCTCCTCCTCCTCCTCCTCACCAGAGGAGGGTACCTCACTAGAGGAGGGTACCTCACTAGAGGATGGCCTCGAAGACAACACCCCTAAGTCGGTGAGGGTGCGCTCTTTCTGGCCGCGACCCCCTGTAGTGGCTCTCCCCCCACCACCTCGCCCTCTAGGGGCTCTCCCCCCGCCCCCTCCTCCTCTAGGGGCACCTCTCCCTCGACCTCCCTGTGAGGAGTCATCGTCAAGTAGCCGGGGGGAGGATTACGTGCTTGACCACTCCGACTAGGCAGGCCAACGACCTTGCATAGGAAACCCACGCCGTCGGCCTTCCCCTTGCCCATGTTCCACGAACCTGCATTGAAAAGAGAATAAGCAATTAGTAAATTAATGAAATGAAGGAAAAGGCATGATAATAAACACATTAATAAAAAGGCATAAAAGGCATATTCCTAAACTATAGAAAAAAAGACTTGACACGTACATCTGCTAGAAACCATATGAATCATCACTGTTGTAACCTCTTTCTCGGTCCGTCTCATCATCACTATCAATCATATCATCTTAGTTGTCTGACGGAGGTGGAGGCTCTTCCTCGTCGTCAGCGTCTAAGTTTAACTTTTCTAGCATAAGTATGTCATTTTCATTGACAATGGTCTCACCATCATTCCGTGCTTCGTCGTCGTTTGGATCCACATCATCATCACCCAATGGTCTAGCGTCATCGTTTCTAACCACATCATCATCATCAGGTTGCTCTTGATAGAACACTCCCTCGTATGTCATGGGGTTAATGTTGTAGTAATCGTCTTCATTCGGGTTCGGTAGCTTACCATGTGGCGACACCTTGAACACAACTTCCCAACCCTTTAGGTACTCTTTCTGGCATGGGTAAGGCAGATAATATACTTGTGTAGCTTGGGTAGCCGCAATGAAGAGATCGGCTCCGGCATAGATGGTTGATGGTTTAACTTCGACCAAACCAATGGAAGGCTTATGTTTTACCCCCTCCCGTGGATCGAACCATCGACATTTGAACACAGGCAGACTTAGGGTCTCGCGCCCCTGGTGGAATTTAATCTCGTATATATTTTGTACCCTTCCATAGTAGTCTACTGAATTTTGACCGGGGGTGTACACTCCGGTATTTATAGTTTTGGGATCAGGCCGGCTGTTCTGGTGATCCTCTGTATGGAAGCGATACCCATTCACATCATACTTTTTACATGTCATGACGGCAGGGTCAAAACCCATGGAAACCCATCTCAATTCATCATCCATAGATATGTTCGGATCTTTTCCCTACAAGTATAATTGAAATTGTTGCGTGCATTAGTTAACTAATAAATGTTGAACTAGGTATTTAATAGGGGAGTGTGGACAATTACTTTCTCCATGAACCAAGCAACAAAATTTTTACGTCTAGGGTTTCCATGACGGAGAAGAGTAAGTGCCTCCGCCTCAGTAGGAGGATTCATTCCCGTCCATTCCTCTTGAACGAAATCACTAAAAAAAGAAAACCGGTGTTAAACCAGGACTAAGTGAACATAAAACATGATGATGTGGAAGACATAAAGGAATGGTGTAGTGGTATTACCTCATCCACACTTCCTCAACTTCCCTGATGTTGTGCAAGATATAGAACATGAGGTCCTCCCACTCTTGTCGTGGCATGTTATAAGGTTTCGAGGCCCCAGCCCTCCCACCTTGCGCGTTGAATAGATAGAGCTTGGGTTGATAATTCAGCTCTTCTATATTGTATCGAGGCACCTTGTTATGCAGATGGGGAACGTGGTCTGGATAGTATGATGTCCTGAGGTCTGACACCTCCTCTAGGATAACTGCCTCATCTATGGAAGCTTCAATCTTAGCTTTGTTTCCACATTTCTGTCGGAGATGCTTGTTCTGTCTCTCAGGGCCGTACTGCCAACGATTCTGCACAGGCCCCCCCAACAATACCTCGTTCGCGAGGTGCAGAATGAGATGTGTCATCGGTGTAAAGAAGCCTGGCGGAAAGATCTTCTCTAGCTTGACTATCAACTCTGGTGCCTTCTTATGCAATTTTTCAATCACGTCTTTACTTACTTCTTTAGCACAAAGCGTGCGGAAGAAATGGCTTAGCTTGGCAAGCACTCGCCAGACATGCTCGGGGACATAGCCTCGAACCATCAC
Source organism: Aegilops tauschii subsp. strangulata (assembly GCF_002575655.3). Classification (NCBI taxonomy): domain Eukaryota; kingdom Viridiplantae; phylum Streptophyta; class Magnoliopsida; order Poales; family Poaceae; genus Aegilops; species Aegilops tauschii. Next base: position 91,357,717 of record NC_053040.3, read on the forward strand.
CGGCATTATCCGCTCAATCCATACATGGTAGTCATGACTCTTCAGGCCGGTCACTTTGCCCGTTGAAATATTGACTCCCTTACTTATATTCGATGCATAACCATCGGTGAACTTCAAAATGTGTTTCAGCCAGATAAGTACTTCCTTTTTTTCTGGCGGTTTAAGGACAAAGTCGGCATCTGGCTTGAACCAGTTTTTTCGACCGCCTGTGGGAGGCTTCATGTTTAGACGTGGTCTATCACAAATTCTCTGTTGATCGGCTCTAGCTTTAACGTTATCCTTCGGCACCGGGAGGAAGATTGAGCGGAATTAAAAACACGGGCCAGCAGCTGTATGGATTGGACGACATACCATATGGATTCAACCCATCACCTGATATGGCTATTCTGACATTCCCAGCCTCGGCTGCTTCCTCGGGGTATTCTTCATCGAACGACTTCCATGCTTCCCCTTCCGATGGATGTACGATTTTTTTTGGATTGTACCTTATACCTTCCTTGTGCCACTTCATCATTTTGGCAGACTCCTTCGTGATGAAAAGGCGCTGCAATCTTTTTATAAAATCAATATAACGAAGAACCTTAACGGGGATGGTTAGCTGCTTTTTCTCACCATCCTGACCGACCACCTCAATGTACCGAGACGAACCGCACTGCCTACAGTACTTGTCATCCGCATACTCGTGCCTAAACAAAAGGCAATTCTTCGGGCAAACATCTATTTTATCATAATCCATAGAGAGTGCCTTCATGATTTTCTTTGTATCGTACATGCTTTTCGGCAGTTCATGACCCTCAGGGAGGCTGTTAGCCCATACTCCCAAGAATGCTTCGAAGCATTTCTGGCTACAGCCGTACTCAGCCTTGACTGCAATCAGTTGCGAGATGGCATCCAGCTGAGATATTTTCGCCCCCGCATAAAGAGGTTTCTTCTACGAGGCCAACACCTCCAAGAAGGCCTTTGCGGTTGCCTCCGGCTCCTCCGGTTCATTCTCTGAAGGTGTCGCATTTCCCGTTTCTGCAACAATGACATCATCTAGCATGTCCCTGACCCTGTCGTCCTCATATCCATCGATGCATTGTCGCATCACCTCCTCTCTACCACGGTCCTGCTCGGCTATGTTTATCGGCGGCATGTCAAAGTTTGGCATATATCCGTGCATGCAAAGGTGCTCACTCATGTCCGTCTGATTTCTACGGTGACGTCTGGCACATCTCGCACAGGGGCATGGTGGGATAATTCTCATTGGACGACGGAATATCTCCTTCAAATAGACATCGGTTTTCGCGATCCACTCTGATGTTACTCGATTCCGACGGATAAAACCACTATACATCCACTGATTATCTGCCATCCTCTGCTTTTTTGCAAGCCACACAACATAATTAAGGATTCATTTAAATTAATCACATCAAAATTTCAGTTTCTACCGCGTTTAATCCACCTACATCTCTAATAGGTAAAGATGGGTCCTAATCCCACCCGAGGATGTGTAGATTGAGTACGTTCTCCATTCTACCCCGTTCCGAGAAAAAATTTCGGCAGCACCTCCCCGCTGTTCTCCAGATACACGTCTCGGCAAATAGCCGAAAGAATGTGCTCCGGAGAACAATGGGGAGGCGCCGCCGAAATCCTGTCTCGGAACGGGGTAGAACATGGAGAACATACCCAATCTACACATCCTCGGGCTGTCCGTGGAAAACGCTGGACAATCCGAAAGAGCTGCGGTGATAAATATGCAATTGAATGCATATTTATCGATGCAACCCTTTCGGACGGGAGATGCCTAGGTTACGCCAGTTGACTTGAGAATGAAATCTAGTCACATGATTCGTAGCTCACCCTCGGCTGTAGAGGAAGTATTCGAATAGCAGACGGACGACCGGGGACCAACAGCTCCTACGCCGATCACTTCACCGAGATGGAACACCACAGAACCTGCACCGTGACAATAATTAAGTACATCACAATATATTCATCATCTATCATCATGTAACAATCATCGAAGCATAAAAAAATCATCATCATCATCGTCATTTACCATGATCCAACAATCATCATCATTTATCATCTCTTCCGCAAAAAAAATGGAAATCTATCACCATCATCATCTAAAAATTATTAAGGCATAAAAAAAGCATTATCATCTATCATCAACATCATCATCTATCATCATTAACATCATAATCTATCATCATCAACATCATCATCTATCATCTAATTTTTTTGCATTTCTCACATTTCTAACTATCATCAAATCATCTACCATCTAACTATCATCATGCATAATGCATCCATCCATCTAATTACATAACTATGAACAACAACTTAATTCACAAAAAAATGCTACAGAGAAGGAGGGGGGGAGGGAGCTCACCATGGGGGAGGGCCGGCTTGGGTGGGTGGGAGGGCAGGCACGGGCGATGGAGGTCCGGAGCAGGCGGCGGAGGGCCGGCGCCGCGGTCGCCTGGCGCAGGGGGGCTGCGCGCGGGGCAGGGGTGATGGCGGGGCGGCCCGAGTGTGGTCGGGCACGGGGTGGCCCGGGCGGGTGCGGGGACGGGGCGGCCCGAGCGTGGCTGGGCACGGGGTGGCCCAGGAGGGTGCGGGGACGGGGCGGCCGGCCCGGGCGGGGGAGATCAAGGGCGGCGCGGGTGGAGCGAGCGGCGGCGTGGGGTGGCCGGACCGAGGACGGGGCGGCTGGCCCGGGTGGGGGCGGGGACGGGGCGACGGCAGGGCAGAAGCGGGAGGCGGCGGGGTAGATCGAGGGGCGGCGCTGGTGGAGCGAGCGACGGCGTGGAAGAAGGGGGCAGCGGCGGCGGGGCAGAAGGGAGGGAGCGAGCGGCATCGAGAATGAGTGGTTGGGGAGGGGCGGTAGTGGATAAGGTGGCCCTATGCCGACGGCCAGACCGTCGGCATAGGAGTGGTCCCACCTGACAGCGAGAGGGCCATCGAGTGGATATGGTTGGCTCTATGCCGACGGCCCGGCCGTCGGCATAGATGGGAGGCCTATGCCGACGGCTAAGCCGTCGGCATAGATGGCAACTACTTTTCTTTGAAAAAATAGTCCCACCTCTCCGAGGGAAAAGTAATTTGACCTGTTTAAATAGTTCACTAATCCATACGTTATAAGCTCCGGTATTCATTAGACTTATATGAAGAAAATGGACAATTGTTGTGAACTTTTCAGTGCCCGGGCAGCCGGCCCGGTGCCCGAGCACTAAAAGGTTCACAACAATTATACATTTTCAATGATGAATACCGGAGTTTTTAATCAATTCAATTATTACATTTTTAGATTCTTAGTTTACCGTCTATATGGGACCCGGCACCTGGAGGGGGAAACGGACGCGTCGGGTCTACACGGAGGGGATCTTGCCGTGGGTCTGGCCCGGATGTTGCTCCAAAGTGTTCCTATGGGCTGACCTACCACAATCGGGTGGATAGGTCCACTGCTCAAAGCCCGTCCGTGCAAAGTCAAAGGGCTAGATCCCGTGGTCAAACGCTACAGGGTTAGGCGGGACGGGGGCCCTGGGGGTAGCAATGCCACCCGAGCGTCGCACTGGGCCCTCATACATGCGGGGTGGTGTGGTGGCATGTCCCAAGAGGCGGCACGCATCTCCGGGGTGTGCCCCCCCTCACGGACGGCGCCGCCGCCGGCACCTGGAGGGGGGGGAAACGGCCGCGTCGGGTCTACACGGAGGGGATCTTGCCGTGGGTCTGGCCCGGATGTTGCTCCAAAGTGTTCCTATGGGCTGACCTACCACAACCGGGTGGATAGGTCCACTGCTCAAAGCCCGTCCGTGCAAAGTCAAAGGGCTAGATCCCGTGGTCAAACGCTACAGGGTTAGGCGGGACGGGGGCCCTGGGGGGTAGCAATGCCACCCGAGCGTCGCATCGGGCCCTCATACATGCGGGGTGGTGTGGTGGCATGTCCCAAGAGGCGGCACGCGTCTCCAGGGTGTGCCCCCCCTCACGGACGGCGCCGCCGCCGGCACCTGGAGGGGGAAACGGACGCGTCGGGTCTACACGGAGGCGATCTTGCCGTGGGTCTGGCCCGGATGTTGCTCCAAAGTGTTCCTATGGGCTGACCTACCACAACCGGGTGGATAGGTCCACTGCTCAAAGCCCGTCCGTGCAAAGTCAAAGGGCTAGATCCCGTGGTCAAACGCTACAGGGTTAGGCGGGACGGGGGCCCTGGGGGGTAGCAATGCCACCCGAGCGTCACACCGGGCCCTCATACACGCGGGGTGGTGTGGTGGCATGTCCCAAGAGGCGGCACGCGTCTCCGGGGTGTGCCCCCCTCACGGACGGCGCCGCCGCCGGCACCTGGAGGGGGGGGAAACGGGTACGTCGGGTCTACACGGAGGGGATCTTGCCGTGGGTCTGGCCCGGATGTTGCTCCAAAGTGTTCCTATGGGCTGACCTACCACAAGCGGGTGGATAGGTCCACTGCTCAAAGCCCGTCCGTGCAAAGTCAAAGGGCTAGATCCCATGGTCAAACGCTACAGGGTTAGGCGGGACGGGGGCCCTGGGGGGTAGCAATGCCACCCGAGCGTCGCACCGGGTCCTCATACATGTGGGGTGGTGTGGTGGCATGTCCCAAGAGGCGGCACGCATCTCCGAGGTGTGCCCCCCCTCACGGACGGCGCCGCCGCCGGCACCTGGAGGGGGGAAACGGGCGCGTCGGGTCTACACGGAGGGGATCTTGCCGTGGGTCTGGCCCGGATGTTGCTCCAAAGTGTTCTTATGGGCTGACCTACCACAACCGGGTGGATAGGTCCACTGCTCAAAGCCCGTCCGTGCAAAGTCAAAGGGCTAGATCCCGTGGTCAAACGCTACAGGGTTAGGCGGGACGGGGGCCCTGGGGGGTAGCAATGCCACCCGAGCGTCGCACCGGGCCCTCAAACATGCGGGGTGGGGTGGTGGCATGTCCCAAGAGGCGGCACGCGTCTCCGGGGTGTGCCCCCCACACGGACGGCGCCGCCGCTGGCACCAGGAGGGGGGAAACGGGCGCATCGGGTCTACACGGAGGGGATCTTGCCGTGGGTCTGGCCCGGATGTTGCTCCAAAGTGTTCCTATGGGCTGACCTACCACAACCGGGTGGATAGGTCCACTGCTCAAAGCCCGTCCGTGCAAAGTCAAAGGGCTAGATCCCGTGGTCAAACGCTACAGGGTTAGGCGGGACGGGGGCCCTGGGGGGTAGCAATGCCACCCGAGCGTCGCACCGGGCCCTCATACACGCGGGGTGGTGTGGTGGCATGTCCCAAGAGGCGGCACACGTCTCCGGGGTGTGCCCCCCTCACGGACGGCGCCGCCGCCGGCACCTGGAGGGGGAAACGAACGCGTCGGGTCTACACGGAGGGGATCTTGCCGTGGGTTTGGCCCGGATGTTGCTCCAAAGTGTTCCTATGGGCTGACCTACCACAACCGGCTGGACAGGTCCACTGCTCAAAGCCCGTCCGTGCAAAGTCAAAGGGCTAGATCCCGTGGTCAAACGCTTAAGGGTTAGGCGGGACGGGGGCCCTGGGGGGTAGCAATGCCACCCGAGCGTCGCACCGGGCCCTCATACATGCGGGGTGGTGTGGTGGCATGTCCCAAGAGGCGGCACGCGTCTCCGGGGTGTGCCCTCCCTCACAGACGACGCCTCCGCCGGCACCTTGAGGGGGAAACGGACGCGTCGGGTCTACACGGAGGGGATCTTGCCGTGGGTCTGGCCCGAATGTTGCTCCAAAGTGTTCCTATGGGCTGACCTACCACAACCGGGTGGATAGGTCCACTGCTCAAAGCCCGTCCGTGCAAAGTCAAAGGGCTAGATCCCATGGTCAAACGCTACAGGGTTAGGCGGGACGGGGGCCCTGGGGGTAGCAATGCCACCTGAGCGTCGCACCGGGCCCTCATACATGCGGGGTGGTGTGGTGGCATGTCCCAAGAGGCGGCACGCCTCTCCGGGGTGTGCCACCTTCATGGACGGCGCCGCCGCCGGCACCTGGAGGGCGAAACGGACGCGTCGGGTCTACACGGAGGGGATCTTGCCGTGGGTCTGGCCCGGAAGTTGCTCCAAAGTGTTCCTGTGGGCTGACCTACCACAACCGGGTGGATAGGTCCACTGCTCAAAGCCCGTCCGTGCAAAGTCAAAGGGCTAGATCCCGTGGTCAAACGCTACAGGGTTAGGCGGGACGGGGGCCCTGGGGGGTAGCAATGCCACCCGAGCGTCGCATCGGGCCCTCATACATGCGGGGTGGTGTGGTGGCATGTCCCAAGAGGCGGCACGCGTCTCCAGGGTGTGCCCCCCCTCACGGACGGCGCCGCCGCCGGCACCTGGAGGGGGAAACGGACGCGTCGGGTCTACACGGAGGCGATCTTGCCGTGGGTCTGGCCCGGATGTTGCTCCAAAGTGTTCCTATGGGCTGACCTACCACAACCGGGTGGATAGGTCCACTGCTCAAAGCCCGTCCGTGCAAAGTCAAAGGGCTAGATCCCGTGGTCAAACGCTATAGGGTTAGGCGGGACGGGGGCCCTGGGGGGTAGCAATGCCACCCGAGCGACGCACCAGGCCCTCATACATGCGGGGTGGTGTGGTGGCATGTCCCAAGAGGCGGCACGCGTCTCCGGGGTGTGCCCCCCCTCACGGACGGCGCCGCCGCCGGCACCTGGAGGGGGGAAACGGGCGCGTCGGGTTTACACGGAGGGGATCTTGCCGTGGGTCTGGCCCGGATGTTGCTCCAAAGTGTTCCTATGGGCTGACCTACCACAACCGGGTGGATAAGTCCACTGCTCAAAGCCCGTCCGTGCAAAGTCAAAGGGCTAGATCCCGTGGTCAAACGCTACAGGGTTAGGCGGGACGGGGGCCCTGGGGGTAGCAATGCCACCCAAGCGTCGCACCGGGCCCTCATACATGCGGGGTGGTGTGGTGGCATGTCCCAAGAGGCGGCACGCGTCTCCGGGGTGTGCCCCCCCTCACGGACGGCGCCGCCGCCGGCACCTGGAGGGGGAAACGAACGCGTCGGGTCTACACGGGGGGGATCTTGCCGTGGGTCTGGCCCGGATGTTGCTCCAAAGTGTTCCTATGGGCTGACCTACCACAACCGGGTGGATAGGTCCACTGCTCAAAGCCCGTCCGTGCAAAGTCAAAGGGCTAGATCCCGTGGTCAAACGCTATAGGGTTAGGCGGGACGGGGGCCCTGGGGGGTAGCAATGCCACCCGAGCGTCGCACCGGGCCCTCATACATGTGGGGTGGTGTGGTGGCATGTCCCAAGAGGCGGCACGCGTCTCCGGGGTGTGCCCCCCCTCACGGACGGCGCCGCCGCCGGCACCTGGAGGGGGAAACGGACGCGTCGGGTCTACACGGAGGGGATCTTGCCGTGGGTCTGGCCCGGATGTTGCTCCAAAGTGTTCCTATGGGCTGACCTACCACAACCGGGTGGATAGGTCCACTGCTCAAAGCCCGTTCGTGCAAAGTCAAAGGGCTAGATCCCGTGGTCAAACGCTACAGGGTTAGGCGGGACGGGGGCCCTCGGGGTAGCAATGCCACCCGAGCGTCGCACCGGGCCCTCATAGATGCGGGGTGGTGTGGTGGCATGTCCCAAGAGGCGGCACGCGTCTCCGGGGTGTGCCCCCCTCACGGACGGCGCCGCCGCCGGCACCTGGAGGGGGAAACGGACGCGTCGGGTCTACACGGAGGGGATCTTGCCGTGGGTCTGGCCCGGATGTTGCTCCAAAGTGTTCCTATGGGCTGACCTACCACAACCGGGTGGATAGGTCCACTGCTCAAAGCCCGTCCGTGCAAAGTCAAAGGGCTAGATCCCGTGGTCAAATGCTACAGGGTTAGGCGGGACGGGGGCCCTCGGGGTAGCAATGCCACCCGAGCGTCGCACCGGGCCCTCATAGATGCGGGGTGGTGTGGTGGCATGTCCCAAGAGGCGGCACGCGTCTCCGGGGTGTGCCCCCCCTCACGGACGGTGCCGCCGCCGGCACCTGGAGGGGGAAACTGATGCGTCGGGTCTACACGAAGGGGATCTTGCTGTGGGTCTGGCCCGGATGTTGCTCCAAAGTGTTCCTATGGGCTTACCTAACACAACCGGGTGGATAGGTCCACTACTCAAAGCCCGTCCGTGCAAAGTCAAAGGGCTAGATCCCGTGGTCAAACGCTACAGGGTTAGGCGGGACGGGGGCCCTGGGGGGTAGCAATGCCACCCGAGCGTCGCACCGGGCCCTCATACATGCGGGGTGGTGTTTTGGCATGTCCCAAGAGGCGGCACGCGTCTCCGGGGTGTGCCCCCCCTCACGAACGGCGATGACACATTAGTAGACGTTCTGCCGTAACGATGCGGCGTGAATATTATTAAATACTCGGAGCGCGATAAAATCATGAGTTTTTTACACGACGCGGGCACATGTGCTGTAGGATTGATGGTAATTTTTCATAATTGTTCATGATGGAGTAGTATCTGAACAATTACCTCTATGCGGATTGCTCTTCGCGTGTCTACGACTGTGGCCGGCGGCCTGCGGGGGCTAGCATGCCGCCAAATCTTGCGTAGGAGGCCTCTCACAAGTCTGGAAGTGTTGTGGCGGGTGCAAACGCCTGGCACGCGTCTCCAGGGTGTGCCCCCCCTCACGGACAGCGGTGCCGCCGGCACCTGGAGGGGGGAAACGGACGCGTCGGGTCTACACGGAGGGGATCTTGCTGTGGGTCTGGCCCGGATGTTGCTCTTAAGTGTTCCTATGGGCTTACCTAACACAACCGGGTGGATAGGTCCACTGCTCAAAGCCTGTCCGTGCAAAGTCAAAGGGTTAGATCCCGTGGTCAAACGCTACAGGGTTAGGCGGGACGGGGGGCCCTGGGGGTAGCAATGCCACCCGAGCGTCGCACCGGGCCCTCATACATGCGGGGTGCTGTGGTGGCATGTCCCAAGAGGCGGCACGCGTCTCCGGGGTGTGCCCCCCATCACGGACGGCGACGCCGCCGGCACTTGGAGGGGGGAAACGGGCGCGTCGGGTCTACACGGAGGGGATCTTGCCGTGGGTCTGGCCCGGATGTTGCTTCAAAGTGTTCCTATGGACTGACCTAACACAACCGGGTGGATAGGTCCACTGCTCAAAGCCCGTCCGTGCAAAGTCAAAGGGCTAGATCCCGTGGTCAAACGCTACAGGGTTAGGCGGGACGGGGGCCCTGGGGGGTAGCAATGCCACCCGAGCATCGCACCGGGCCCTCATACATGCGGGGTGGTGTGGTGGCATGTCCGAAGAGGCGGCACGCGTCTCCGGGGTGTGCCCCCATCCAAGTGACAGCGGCACTGCCTTGCGTGTAGGGGGGCACACCGCGGAGCCCCAAGACGGGCGTCTACGCATGCCTGAACACTTTCACATATGCATCAGGACCCATGCGATGTTTCGGTGACATAGCTACACCCCGAATCCCCCCACCAACTAGAATTCCCTCCGTGTCGACCGTTTCCCCCCTCCGTGACACGGCGATAGCGATGTTCGTAACGGGGGGCAATCGATATACAATCAGGGTATGTTTTTTTTAGATAAGGCATAATTATCTTATGCAAAAACAAAAACTAAAATAAAGTAAAAATGAGAAAATAAAGTAAAAATAAAAAAATAGTATGCCGACGGCGAGGCCGTCGGCATACCTGTGCACACACGGAGGTGCAGTCCCACGGATCGATGACGTGGCATGGCACACGGATCGATGACGTGGCAGAGGGGCCTATGCCGACGGCTATACCGTAGGCATATATTTGCCATAGGTAGTATAAAGCGAAATTTAAAATAAAACTAAATAAATGTATGCCGACGGCTAGGCCGTCGGCATATCTGTGCACACACGGAGGTGCAGTCCCACGGATCGATGACGTGGCATAGCACACGGATCGATGACGTGGCAGAGGGGTATGGGCCAGGTCTATGCCGACGGCACAGCCGTCGGCATAGGGCTGGCACGAGTATGCCGACGGCCGCCGTTACCACCCGTCGGCGTAGGCTCAACGTCGTCAAACGGTCAGCGCTGACGGCAAGGGCTATGCCGACGGGCCCCGTAGGCGTACCTCGAGCGGTCCCGACGGCCTCGTATTTGCCGACGGCCCCGTCGGCATATATGGATTTATGCCGACGGCTTTTCTACGCCTACGGCCTGCCCTTGGACGTCAGCATAGCTGCATTTATGCCGACGGGTGCCGTCGGCATAGATTTGGCCGTCGGCAAACCAAGTTTTTCTGGTAGTGACGGGTGCTATTTTGTCGCTGCCTCTATGTACGAGGGCAGTTGGTGATTTCTGGTCTTGGTCTGGAGAGCGCAATGGCAAGTTCTCAGTCAAGTCGGCATACCGTTTAGTACAGAACAAAAAGGAACACCGGGAGAATTGGATGGATGAGAATGGAGGTGCGTCTGATCTACGTGATAGCAGAAGAGCCTGGAGAGAACTATGGCATACCAAGGTTCCTTCCAAACTGAAAGTATTCCTTTGGCGCCTGGCAAGGCACTCGATGCCTATGGCGGATCTTCTTCAGCACCGCAACATGTCGACTACCTCCCCCCCTCTCTCCCTCGCGCTGCCCTCCCCAGGGCGGCTCGAGAGTGCCTAGGGTTTCCCCGGCGCCGCCCCTCTCCATCCTCCCTCCCTCCCTTGCCGTCACCCGAGGCGGTCGCCGGGCAGCGCCTGTGCGGCTGCCGATGACGGTGGCGGTGAGGTCTCTGTTGCTTCTCTCTCTCTCGGACTCCAGATCCAGGGCGGCGGCCCTTGGCGGCGAGGCGGCGCCGTCTCCGGCTGGCAGCGTGCGTGGGAGGTGCGGGCCGGCTTCCTCGGCTGCTCGGGCGGCGAGGAGCAGGCGGATTGCGGCCGTGGGGCGGCGAGGTCATCCTTCCTCTGCTCCAGATCTGAAGGTCAGGCTCCCCTCTCTGCTCTCTGCCTCCGCTGGCTCGTTCAATTTGGGGCCTCTGGCTGCTGGATCCGGTGCCGGTGGGGTGCGCCCCAAACCGGTGGTGTGGGTTGAGCCCGAGGGAAACCCCTGTTTGGTCTTTTCCAGCACGGCGGCGGTGGCGCCTTTTGGTGTCGTTCTACTCCCTGGAGTCGCCGTTGTGGGCTCCCCTCCACACCCCAGCCAATGTTCCTGGGCGAAAGCTCGAATCCCTGCTGGATGGGCGGCGGCGGCGCCAAGTGCGTCGTGTCCTCCTTGGAGGCGTCGCCTGGGGAAGATTGGTGCTTTGGGGTTGCGTGCAGCAGCTTGTAGGTGGGCGGCTGGTGTCTATCGAGTCCCTGTGGCTCGGTAGCTCCTTCACTTCAGCAACTCTTCCGGCGGCTTACCCTCTATGATTGGCCGCCTTCAGTGTCTGCGGTGTTGCTGTTGTGTGTGTGCTCTGACTTGTGGTCGTGCTCCGTGGCAGGCCCAGTCTCGAGACCAACCATTGCTCAAGCTCTCGGGTGAGCCTCTCTTCATTCGACAGTGCGGCGCCTTCGAGCCTAAGCGAGGGGAAGGGATCCCCTTCGATGTTAGAGAGGGCAGGTGTTGGGTCATCTCATCTACTGGTTTCCAGTCCTGTGTTCGATTCCTCTGCCGGTGCTGATCCTCGAGGCTGCACTCGTATTCCCGGTTCATAAGGCCCATCTGTCCCGGTTGGGGAACCGGGACTAAAGGGTCGTTACTAATGCATAGGCCTTTAGTCCCGGTTCTTATACTAACCGGGACAGATGGGTCTCCACGTGGCCGGTGCTGCGAGCCCAGGCAGGAGGCCCTTTAGTCCCGGTTGGTGGCACCAACCGGGACCAATAGGCATCCACGCGTCAGCTGTTCAGGGGCTAGGGTTTTTGTTTTTTCTGAAATGGGGGGTGGATTTGGGGGTTTTGTATGGTTAATTAAGGTGTTTCATATATTGTGTTAGGTAGCTAATTAATTAATAGAGAGAAGTGTCCTCTTTTATCTCCGTGCTTGGTCGACGCTACGTACTATACATAGAGAGGCCCTCGACACGCTAGCTAGTAAGAAAATGAAGGAAACCATTAAGTACAGAAGTTCGTCATGCATACCGAGAGAAGTGATCGACCTCTCCTTCTCCGAGAGATTGGTCGAACTACAAGTTTTCGTATTATCTATCCGACGCTACTGGCTACATACATATACAATATGTAAGATCTCTTACAATCCCCTAGCATTTGAACTCAACTTCCACATGGTATTCTCCAGCTTTATTGATGACGTGGTCAAGAAAGAATCCGGCCAATTCCTCTTGAATTGCTTTCATGCGATCTTTCGGTAGGAGTTCATTCCGCATCTGCCACGTCTAATTTGAAGAAGGGGGTTAATACATATATATGAATGAAACTCAACAGAAATGATGGTGTAATAAAATGAAATTGTGAATATTATTGCTTACGCACTTCATATTGTCTTTTAGAGTAGCCCCGCTTATTTTTCAAAGTCGCGTTGTAGATGAACTCGCACACGTAGTATCCATAGTAATCATTCCCTTGTTCCTGCCACAAGCACTTTACGAGAAATAGAGGTCAATCAAACTGATAATGAAGCATTATAAATGGCATTGATGAAAGTAGCTAGAATCAACAGGAGATGCGCGCAACTAGCTAGCTAGTAGTACTTACTTTCAGGTATGTATATCGCAGCTCCTTCGGCAGTCCCGGAGCTTCTGCGGTGAACTGTTTCCAAACCCTGCAAGACAAAGAAAATAATTATTACTTGAGATATCAGGAAATGAACAAAAAGTTGCCGATATGGTGCGATAATGATCGATTGAACATACTTGTTGAGAATTTTAGTCATGTCCGCATAGGTCTCGGGATCTTTTCGTCTCGAGTCTAAGACGGTTACTAGTCCCCGCTCAAGCTTAATCTCCAAGAGAATATAGTGGAAGCTGCGCACGCATGCATAAATCATCAATTACATTACTATAACCTCGCTCGAGTAATAAGGGAAACCGAATATGCACACGACAGTAACACTCACTTGAAGTTGTAATGAAAGAGTATTAAATCTATGTTTTGATTTATTAACAATGATTTGAGCAAGTTGGCCTCGGCCTCTTCGGCGCTCTTTTTAACCTGAAATTCATCTATGAGATTTGTGTTAATGAACCCAATATCATACATTTCTGCTTTTCTGCACTCGACGATCTTCAATCTGCATAATATAGTGAGGATAATTATAAATACATGCAATGAAAGAGCTGAGCTATATATAGAGACTTAATGACAGAAGTAGTACTTACAAACAGTGGCAAGTGACCGTTAATTTATCGAGGGCCTTTTGATTGAAGAACTGGAAGAAATCCTCAAATGGAATAGTCAACAGATCAATTCCAACGAGGTCGTGCTCCTCTTTAACTCTCAGATACAAAGTATCCGTCCCCCCAGACTCTCTGCAGGTTTTCATGTACCTATTATGGAATCTTCGCATCATCGTTGTTAGAGATTTTTCATCTTTGAAGAGAGGCTTCCCGTACTTGTATCTATGTTCGTCCACCTCCAAGAAATCATAATGTACATCGTCGGGCAGGTAATCTCCACGATTGCTATAACCGGGCACCATCCCCGGAGCATTAGCAACGATGTCGCTAGACACATTGAGCGGGGGGCACGATTGGTTCGCTTGTTCGCCGAGTTGGGCAATTTTTTTCCCAGCTGCTCGTCGTTCTTTTAACCTTTGATCACTTACAGTACTTCCCGACCGCTCCGCTTTGAGATATGCCTTTGCAGTAATGCGCTCATAGTTGGTTTTCGGCGGAGACTTTGGTGGTTTCCTCAGGGCATCGATAGTGCACTTTGCTTTCACCGGATCTACCTTCTCCTCCGGAGGTGGATGTCTCTCTGCTTTCGTCCCTTCAAAGAAGTCCTTCACTTCTTTTTGCATGATCTTCTTGTTTTCTTCCACGGTCATCTCGTACGGTAACTTCTCTAGAGGCTTGAGAGATGGATCGTATCTGTATTGCCTCCCGCCTCTGGTTGTACTGCTAGACGCCGGAGCAGACGGAGCGGCTGCGGCTGTCTTCTTTCGTGCTTGCTTACGAGGCGGAGGAGAAGGACTACAATGCGCTGGAGCAGCCGGGGCGGCGACGGGTCTCTTCCGCCCTTGCTGGCGAGGCGGAGAAGGAGGAGGCTGGTGGCTGCTCGGGCTCGCCGGCGCAGGCGGAGAAGGAGGCGGAGTGCCGCCACGCGCCGGAGAAGAAGGCTGAGTGCCCTGATTGTCACTCACCGGAGGAGGAGGCGGTGGAGGAGGCGGAGTGCCCTGACTCGCCGGAGGAGGAGGAGGCGGAGGCATCTAGTTCGGAAGGTTGATGAGCTCCTTCCGCCATAGGCATGGAGTCTTCAGACAAGAACCCAGCCGAGTCTCCCCTTCACCCGTAGGGTGGTCAAGCTGGAGGTCCTCAAATCCTTCTGTGATTTCATCCACCATCACCCAAGCATATCCTTCTGGAATCGGCCGGTAATGAAAAGTTGCGCCAGGTTCAGGAGGTGCAACAGACCCAACAGCCGCCTTGACTTTCAATTCCATCCACTGCGTCATAAGGTGGCAATGCTGATACTTCGTGATAGCATCTACGGGGTAGCTAGCAGCAGCCGTGAAGACAGGCTCCTGAAGTAGCTCCGTGGAAGCCACGCTGCTTCTCTGCTGAGATGGCAGGGTAGCTTCAGGTGTAGGTTCGGCAGGTCGCGTGCTGCGAACTGCCTCTCGTTCCTCTAGCGCTTGTACCCTTGCGTGCAGCGTCTGTAGTTGGGTCAACTCCTTTTTCTTCTTCCTCTCCCAGCGTTTGTAACCGCCTGCGTCAGGAAATCCAGCCTTCCACGAAAGGGAGCCTGGCGTGCCTCGTGTCCGTCCGGGGTGCTCAGGATTCCGGAGGGCCTCTGTGAGCTCGTCGTTCTCTCTGTCCGGAATGAACGTCCCTTGCTGCGCCTTTTCGATATACTCCTGAAGCTTCACGATGGGTGTGTTCAGCTGCTCGTCGGTCCAAATGCACTTCCCTGTTACAGGGTCCAATTTTCCCCCAACCCCGAAGAACCAAGTCCTGCAACGGTCTGGCCAGCGTCGCATCTCTGGTTCGATCCCTTTATCAATGAGGTCATTCTCAGCCTTGTCCCACAACGACCGGGCTTTCAGGTAGCCACCTGACCCCGTGCGATGGTGATGCTTCTTCTTTGCAGAATTTTTCTTGTTTGTCGCTGACATCTTCGCTGCTCTCTCAGATTTCTTTTTGGTGACAAATTCGGGCCACTGATCTTTGATCTTCTCAAATCGGCTGATGAATTCTCGAGTCTTGTCTTGGTCGACAAATGATGATTTCAGCTCATTCTTCCACCTCCTGAATAGCTCAGCCATCTTCTTAAGAGCATAAGCCTTGATCATTGGCTTTTTAACTGGATTCTCCGGATCCTCCTCTGGCGGGAAGGTGAAATTTTCCTGCAGCGCGGTCCAAAGATCAGTTTTCTGCCTATCGCTGACATAAGACACCTGAGAGTCTTTGTCCTTAGGCTTCAACCATTGCTCGATGCTGATCGGGATCATGTCCCTCACTAGAACCCCGCACTGAGCATTAAATTTTTGCTTGGTCCGGAGGGGTTCAATCGGTTGGCCAGCACGATCAATTTTGATGATCGTGTACCATTCATTCGCGCGCAACTTTCTCTTCGGGCCTCGTCTCGTTACCGAAGTGTTGCTCGATCCGGAGGGCTAGAAAAGAAGAAAAAGAAGAGAGTTAATATGTGTACATACCAAAAACAATTAATGCATCAATTAGCTATAGTCAGCACATGCTTAATTAATTAATATATATACCTGGCCGGACTCCGTTCGGTCACCGGAGCCGTCATCACGGTGTCCTTCCCCCTCCATTCGCTCACCAGAGCCGTCATCACGGCGTCCTTCCCCCTCCATTTGGTCACCGGAGCCGTCATCACGGTGTCCTTCCTCCTCCACTGTTTGATCATCGTCGTAGTCTGCTTCTTCATCCTGTCTTTCCAGACCATCGGTGCATGTGTCGTTGAGAAACGACAAGACGACATCACTTCCGTGTGCGATTATCTCCCCCAACACCGCTTCTTTTGCTTCGTCTCGGGGGTGCGGATCCATAGTTTCTGCAAATATTTACAACATGGCAATTATTATTCAAACATGACAGATGGATATATTAGTGGCAAACGTTGAACTAGCTAGCTAAGTACAATAACGAATCATATTAGTGGCATGGCCTCGACGCTTCTCTAGGGTTTGGGGTGGCCTCGGCAACGCTTCAAGGGTTTGGGGTGGCCTCAAAAACGCTTCAAGGGTTCGGGGTGGCCTCGACGACAACGCTCTTTTAACTTGGTAAATTTGGCTGGCCTCAAGAGAATTTGTCGATCGGGTAGGGGCGCGGCGGGAGGGGGTAGGAAACCGACATCCTTTTTTTCTAGGGTTTGGGTGTCCTCGAGAGTTTTGGTCGAGCGAGAGGGCCGGGGGGTGCTCCCGTGGTATAAGTTATCACGGTCGAGAGGGGGTATATATATCGACCGCCCCTCATGTCGAAGTTATCCGGGAGGGGGTTATATCAACAACGATGACATACATACATGGGAAAATAATGTTATCGGGGAGGGGGTATATCGACCCCCCCCCCCCTCGTGTTGAAGTTATCGGGATAGAAGAGAAGAAGAAGAAAATTAGAATTTTCTTTTTTTTTCTTCAATGTAACTTTTGCATATATGAACATACATACATACATAAATTATACATACATGGGGAAAAATTGCTATGAACAAAAAAACATCATATATGAATATTTTGTATATACATCCATATCCATCCATCCATCCATTCATACATACATACATGGACAAAAAAATGCTATGAACAAAAACATCAGTAGAATTTTCTTATTTTTTCTTAAATGTAACTTTTTGCACTAGAACTATTTCAAATAATTCCTTTCAAATGCCACAAAAATTTTGAGAAGTCCTCTGATGCCTATAGATCATTTTTATTCAAAAACCCACTTTGGTCATTTGAAAATTTTGAGCACAACTTCCATTTTTCAATTTTGGTCCAATCTTGGCATTGAACTACAACCCTATTTTTCCTTGCTAAAAAAATTCTGAATTTTTTACATCTTGTAGTCCTTCCTACTAAACCCTTAAGTCTAGAAGGGCAGCCCCAATTTCATCTAGCAAGTCCACCAAAAAAATTCATGTAGTTTCTGTCCAGCACTAAATTTTAATAAAACTTGCACTAACAAGTTTTTCCTTTTAACAAACCAACTTGACCATCTTCACCAACATCCAAGGAGACATCATCCTGCCAAGTTTCACATAAAACAAAGTTCCCTAGCTAGCCCTAGCATTTCATCAAACACCTTGTGGACATGGCTGAAAACATGCAATTCTCTGAAACTTTGCACTGAACCAACTTCACCATCATCACGTACATGAAGGAAGGACAGAGGAGAGGGGTGGGAGGGAGGAGGGAGTACCGGCCTGTCCGGCGGGCAGTGGTGCGGCGGCGTTGACGGCAGGGCAGGGGCGTGGCGCAGCGTCGGGGCAGGGCAGGGGCGCGGCGGCGTTGGCGTCGAGGTCGAGGCAGGGGCGCACGGCGGCGTCGTCGGGGCAGGGTAGGGGCGCGGCGGCGTCGGGGCGAGGCAGGGGCGCACATCGTCGGCGTCGGGGCAGGGCAGGGGCGCACGACGTCGGCGTCGGGGTACGGCAGGTGCGCGGCGGCGTCGGGGCAGGCAGGGCGCGGCGACGGCGTCGGGGCACGGCAGGGAGGCGGCGGTGTCGGGGCAGGCAAGGCGCGGCAGGGAGGCGGAGGTGTTCGTCGGTGTCGAGGCGTTCGGCGGCAGAGAGGCAAATCGAAGAACTGAATGAAAAATTTCACAAGTCCAGCTTATATACACAGAGCATTGGTCCCAGTTCATGCCACCAACCGGTACCAATGCCCCCCTTTAGTACCGGTTGGTGCCACCAACCGGGACCAAAGGTCTCTTTTCAGCAGCCCAAAGGGCGGGAAGCGGCCTCCTTTGGTCCCGGTTGGTGGCACCAACCGGTACGAAAGGGGGGAATTGGTTCCGGTTGGTGGCATGAACCGGTACCAATGCCCACCTTTAGTCCCGGTTGGTGCCACCAACCGGGACCAAAGGCCGCGCACAGTGGCGTGGTGGTGGGAGTTTAGTCCCACCTCGCTAGTTGAGAGGGGCGTGCAGTGGTTTATGAGCCCCACTGTCGCGCCCCTCTCGAGCTCCTCTCTATTGCAGGCTTACGGGCCTAATTGTCACTCCTATGCCAGATGGGCCTACTGGGCCTTCTGCGGGGCTGAATCCTGGCCATTGATGGGTTTCCAGTCGTATTCAGGCCGTGGTGGCCCAGTAGGTCGCAAATTTTTTATTTTTTCCCAGTTTTTTTGTTTTCTTTTTTGCTTTTTTGTTTTGTTTCTACTTACAACAAAATACTTATTTATTTTATTTTATTTTGTTTCTACTTATATATTTGCTATTAAAGTTTCTAACAAACAAAGTTCTTTATGAAAATTCTTTTTGCTTTTAATGATTTTGAACAGAAAATACTTTGATAATTTTAGTTGCATCAATTTTATATAATTTTAGTTTCATAAATTTTAGAGGTTTCTTATAATGTTTTGAACAGAAAATACTTTGATAATTTTAGTTTCATAAATTTTATTTATGTTATTAAAGTTTATTTATTTTATTTTATTTTGTTTCTACTTATATATTTTATTAAAGTTTATATTATTTTGTTTCAAATTACTTATTTATTTTATTTTATGATAATTCTTTTTGCTATTAAATTTTCATGCATTTACTGATTATTTTATTTTGTTTCTCTTTCAAAGTATCAGGGTTTCATACGGAAACTCGTCTGTTACAAAACGATTTCATTTTTTTGAACTTATTTGAACTCCGTAGTTTTTCTATGTTCAAAATGCACCATTCAAAGCCACATCATCAATTTTCAACCCTTTCTAACTTCATTTGTTATTTTTCATGCATTTACTGATTTTTTTCAGCTATAAGACCCTGAAATTGAAAAGCATTTCAAATGAACTCTGAAAAGGTTAAAAGTTGGCATGGTATCATAATTTCACCCACATAGCATGTGCAAGAAAGTAGAGAGGCTTACGGCAAAAACTGGATGCACTTCATGTACAAAACGGACAATCTCTTTCGAAATATAAGGGTTTCATACGGAAACTCGTTTGTTACAAAACGATTTCAATTTTTTGAACTTATTTGAACTCCATAGTTTTTCTATGTTCAAAATGCACCATTCAAAGCCACATCATCAATTTTCAACCCTTTCTGACTTCATTTGTTATTTTTCATGCATTTACTGATTTTTTTCAGCTATAAGACCCTGAAATTGAAAAGCACTACAAATGAACTCTGAAAAGGTTAAAAGTTGGCATGGTATCACCATTTCACCCACATAGCATGTGCAAGAAACTAGAGAGGCTTACGGCAAAAACTGGATGCACTTCGTGTACAAAACGGACAATCTCTTTCGAAGTATCAGGGTTTCATACGGAAACTCGTCTGTTACAAAAGGATTTCATTTTTTTGAACTTATTTGAACTCCATAGTTTTTCTATGTTCAAAATGCACCATTCAAAGCCACATCATCAATTTTCAACCCTTTCTGACTTCATTTGTTATTTTTCATGCATTTACTGATTTTTTTAGCTATAAGACCCTGAAGTTGAAAAGCACTACAAATGAACTTCGAAAAGGTTAAAAGTTGGCATGGTATCATCATTTCAACCACATAGCATGTGCAAGAAAGTAGAGAGGCTTACGGCAAAAACTGGATGCACTTCGTGTACAAAACGGACAATCTCTTTCGAAGTATCAGGGTTTCATACGGAAACTCGTCTGTTACAAAAGGATTTCATTTTTTTTGAAATTATTTGAACTCCATAGTTTTTCTATGTTCAAAATGCACCATTCAAAGCTACATCATCAATTTTCAACCCTTTCTGACTTCATTTGTTATTTTTCATGCACCTGATTTTTTTTTCCAGCTATAAGACCCTGAAATTGAAAAGCACTACAAATGAACTTCGAAAAGGTTAAAAGTTGGCATGGTATCATCATTTCACCCACATAGCATGTGCAAGAAAGTAGAGAGGCTTACGGCAAAAACTGGATGCACTTCGTGTACAAAACGGACAATCCCTTTCGAAGTATCAGGGTTTCATACGGAAACTCGTCTGTTACAAAAGGATTTCATTTTTTTGAACTTATTTGAACTCCATAGTTTTTCTATGTTCAAAATGCACCATTCAAAGCCACATCATCAATTTTCAACCCTTTCTGACTTCATTTGTTATTTTTCATGCATTTATTGATTTTTTTAGCTATAAGACCCTGAAATTGAAAAGCACTACAAATGAACATGGAAGATAAGTGACCAAATTAATAGTAGTTCATCATCACATTAAAACCAAAGTACATACATAGTTCAAATTGAACAACATATAGCTCTCTAGAGCATCTAGTTAAACCATACATTGAAATTATGTAAAACCTTTAAATGCAACAACAAATGCGATCATAATCACAACTAAGGTAACAATTGATCCAACGGCATAATGATACCAAGCCTCGGTATGAATGGCATATTTTCTAATCTTTCTAATCTTCAACCGCATTGCATCCATCTTGATCTTGTGATCATCGACGACATCCGCAACATGCAACTCCAATATCATCTTCTCCTCCTCAATTTTTTTATTTTTTCCTTCAAGTAATTGTTTTCTTCTTCGACTAAATTTAACCTCTGGACAATAGGGTCGGTTGGAATTTCCGGTTCAACCACCTCCTACATAAATAAAATCTATGTCACGTTGGTCGGCATAATTGTCATAAACAATAAATGAACCAAATAGTTATAAAAAGATAATATGTACCACAACCGAATCATAGACAGGACGAGGGCCGACGGGGGCGGATACCAGAACCATCGCACTATATAATAACAAGGAATAATAAAAGTAAGAAAATTAGACAAGTATCTATCTCAAGTAAGAATTTTTTTTCTTTCAGAAAGAAGATAAGAACAAGAGGCTCATCACGATGGTGCCGGCGACGAGATCGGCGCGGGCGATCGACGGCGGTGAAGACGGAGACGGGACGTGACGGACCGCTAAACCTAGAAAAATCTCGGGGAAAATGGAGCTCGGAGGTCGAGTTTCGAGAGAAGAAATATTAACTAGTGTGGCTCGGACATTTCATCGAACACCTCATGTGCATAGGAGGTGAGCTAGAGCACCCAAATGCCCTCCCCTCGCCGGCCAGCAAAAAACAGAGCAGGGTGGACTGCTCTGCTCGCTGGCGATGGGCTATATATAGGCAAATCATTTGTTCCGGTTCGTGGCTGGAACCGGGACCAATGGTTATGGGCCAGGAGCGAGGCCCATTGGTCCCGGTTCGTTCCTAGAACCGGGACAAATGGTTCCGACGAACCGGGACCAAAGCCCGCGAGGCCCCGGCCGGCCACCTGGGCTCACGAACCGGGACGAATGCACCCGTTGGTCCCGGTTCGTATAAGAACCGGGACTAATGGGCTGGCCAGGCCCGAACAAAAGCCCCTTTTTCTACTATTGGTGCCTTGCTGTAGTGGGGCTTATCCTCAACTAGCAGTTCTTCATAGTTAATCTTCTGTTTGCTAGTTGTAAGTGTAGCGTTGTAAGCTGTTCTTGCAGCCCCCTTGTATCGTTTGGCCGATGTTGTGTGGTGTTCTTGTTCTTGTACTCCTAGCCGGTTGATGGTTTTGTTAATTCAAAACCAGGCTCTTCTTGAGCCTTCGTTGTAAAAAAACATGTCGACTACTCGCTCATGTGCCCTGTGTGGACGGGAGGATTCATGGAGACATGCCCTCCTTGAATGTACAATGTCACGATGCATTTGAGCTCTTTCTGACCCATCACTGGTGGAGCATGTAAGCCTAAATGAGGATGCCAACGCAAAGAACTGGTTATTTGCTATGCACGATGCGCTAAGCCAGGAGGAGTACACTGTACTAGTGGTTACTCTGTGGGCCATCTGGAGAGCAAGACGCAAGGCGATCTACGAGGACGTGTTTCAGAGCCCTCAAGCTACAAACCAGTTCATAAAATCATACCTGATGGATCTTCACACCGTTGCAGAACCAGGGGTGGAGCGGAGGCAACAAACCATCAGTCGGCCGGCCCAATGGATTCAACGTCCCGATGGTTGTGCCAAGATTAACGTGGATGCAGCTGTCGCTCGGAGACGAGGGGTAGCTGCTGCTATTTGCCGCGACCAAAATGGCTGCTTTTTAGGGAGCATCAGCAATCGTATTCAGGAGTTTGAGTGACCCTCCAACTCTGGAATCCCTAGCGATATGGCAGGCTCTTGCACTTGCAGATGATCTCAACATACGACCACATTGCTTCAGACTGTAAAGTTGTAGTGGATGACATAAAGCAAAGGAATCCAACAACCTATGGAACCATTCTACATGAAATCATGGAGCATAGTGTTTATTTTACCATTTGAAACATCGTTCATGAGTATATGAGCTCGAATTTTGAGGCTCACAATCTAGCGAAGCATGTTTTGAGTTTAGGGGGGGTCACCATGTTTGATTAGGGCACCCGGCAATCTAACTTTCATTCCTGTTTCAATTTAAATAAAGCTTCGTGAGATTGTCTCAAAAAAAAGCTGACTCATCTAGTCACTGCGCACCAAGATTCATGCGTCTCATCGGACGACTAGCACCACATTTGCTCCGAATCATAATGTTTTTGACATCAACTCTATAAGCTTTCGGAAACACTAAAAATCTTTCTTTTTTAAGATCGGAAACACTTAAAAAGCTGATGTCGAATATTTAGTCATAACCAATCTGACGTTTTTCATGACAATTTATATTGACGCAACGATGGCATAGTTTGCAAGCACAATAAATTTTTGACAAAATAAATAACTTATATGATGAATTTGTCATGCTCGCCAACTAAACTTGCTATCCTCGAAAAACATAATTTGCCGTGACAAAGATAAGTTTTGCCATGATAAAAACTATGGCGTCCGATTTGTAGTGGAGTTCTAAGCTTAGTTCATGAATGTAAAAAACTCCCGCTTAAAGTTAACCGACGCACATTTGGTATAAATTTGTACTAAAGTTATGCTAAGCGAAAGTCTAAATTATATGAAACTTGGAAACTATCATGTCATTCATGTTTCATATGTTTCATCCAATTTTCACACATCCATCAAACAAAATCAAAGGTTCCATGACGCACGGCAGGCAGAGGTTAATTTCCCGATCGAAAAACAAGCGCTATGATGGGCATGCATGATGCATGTGCTGAGGTAGCTATTGGCGAGAGGTCAGGACCGATCTATCGGACGACGCAAAGAGCGCGCCTCGCGGTCCATCTCGTACCCGCACAAGTATTTCCACGCGTGGCACTCGACGCCGTCGGCAAGCTTCTCGAGGCATCCCGTCGTGATGTTCAACATGAAGACGCCCTGGCTTGTGCACCCTCCTCCTTCTCCAACGGTGAACATCAACGTGCCGCTCTTCTCGCCAAACCAGCGCAGCTTAAACGCGGTTTTCATGGTAATCCCGAGCTCGGGTAGGCTGATGAGTTTGAGTCGGGCCTGTTCGTGCCCCTCCCACTCCCCGCCGGCAGCCGTCTGGGTCTCGATGTAGATGAAGAAGTCCGTGCATCCCAGGAAGCCCACGTAGAGGAAGCTCAGGCGCTTCCCGTCCGCGGAGGTGCCCAGCAGGCGCTCGCCGGCGTAATAGTGCGACTGCCTGTAGGGCACCGGACACATATCCATCGGCTCCGACGGCGGGCCGTCGAGCCGCACGCCGAACGCCTCATGGTGCATGGGCCAGTAGGCCGCGCCGCCGACCACGACGGCGTGGCCAAGACCGCGCAGCATGTTGGCGCTGATCTTGCCGCCGGGTTTCCTTTCTTCCGGCCCCCAGCGGCATGCGACGCCGGCGTCGGCGTCGGCAGAGGTGCAGGAGCGCAGCGCCGTGAAGCTACGGCGGTTGTACACGAGGAGCACGCGGAAGAAGCCCGACGGCACGGGCACGTCTAGGTCGTCGCCGGTGAGTATCGCACACACGTAGTGCCCGGGGCAGTGGTCGCCGGAGAGCGGAGGGAGCATGGAGATTTCCCCCGTCATGGGGTTGCACACGCTGAGCGTAAGGCCGTCGGCGCGCGCCTCGCGCCGGAGCTCCAGGACAACACGGCCGTTGCGGGATGCGACAGGGCGGGCGTGGTCGAACAGCCCGGCGGCGACGTGTTCGAGCTGGGGGCGGGGGCCCAGGAGGCGCGAGGCGGCTTCCGTCGGGACGAAGCGCGGCGGCAGCGCGGGGGAGGCGCGAGGGGCGCGGGCTTCCTGGTGGAAGAAGCCGAGGGCGAGGTGGGGGAGGAATTGCGCGGGCGGCGGCAGAGAGCGGGAGATGGCGTCGGCGTGCGTGGCCACGGCGTTTACCGAGTGACTGCACGTCGCCCCGCAGCGGACGATGTCGGTGGCGGACGACGACACGCCAGGCAGATCCTTTTTCCCATCGGCGCCAGCGCGCCGGCTCCGGCGTCGGTGTTGGCGCCGCCACAGCCACCCGTTGTTGTACGGTGGTGGCGTCGCCGAGGGATGGGCACGGTCCCGACGAAACGGCGGCATCGGATGCGCGTATTTTTAGGTTATAGGTTTCCGATCTGTTGCAAGTTGCAACGACTGGCGAGCCCACGAGTCCGTCAATTAGGTGCCTCCATATTTATGCACCCCCTGAGATCGATCCGAGTCTTTTTTTTTGAGCGGTTATTTTATGACTGGGACCAATCCGAATCGGAAGCTGCATCGATCATCCAGGCCTTCGGGCCTAGCCGCGCATCCATCCAGGCCTTCGGGCCTAGCCCCTATTAGGCCCAGTCTATTTAGAGGATAGTTAATATTAGAAAAATTGCCCATACATTACAAGGGGAGAAATAAATCATCACACATCTGAAATGGCTCATTCATATTGTCACCTAATTTTATCACCATCGTCAGTAGTGGTCATATTGTCCACCTATTCGTGACGAACATGATCAGTCTCAATGCCTTGAGGTTGGTCATCACACTCTAGCAAACCTTTTTGCAAGTCCTCCCTGCATGGACTTGTAATTTTGTCGACTCATAATGATGGTGGAGCATAGACGGATAGATTTTTATCCACTGCAATTTAAAACTAAAAAAAAAGGTGTACATTAGGAATAATCTTCTTGCTATCATCCAAACAAATCTTCTGGTTGATTTGTATTTCCCAAAGCGATAGTATATGTATAGGCAGATCATTTGCCTACTGCAGAAAAGTATATCAAAATAATCTACATACATGTTTAATATTTTGTTAGACAAAAATATGTTAAGACTGCACAATATGGAAAATAAAATAATTTAATGTTCAAAGAAATATGGAAAATAGAAATAATGGAACCTTTGTCTTGGGGAATATTGTGACCCTCGTAAGTCGATTAGTTCGAAATTATGGTCATAGTATGTGATGCATAAGCTAGTTTGTTGGAGAGATACAAATTAAAACATCTTAGCTTGGGAATTTCTATGTATACTAATATATATCAGTCTCTTTGTTTATTGAGTGCAGAACCGTGCACACTACAACCACGTTGGGAATTGAACAAATATATGCGCAGAACTAAAATTTATACCGCAAAATAATAGATAAGTAATCCAGATGTAACTGAAACACCATGAGGAATGTACATGTCCCTAGATCTAATAGCAATTGTTTTTAGGGGCACTGCAAATGTAGTCGGTATGAGGTTATGAGGTCATGACAACTGAAACAAATTAGAGTAAATCAACCAAATGAAGTGATCATCATGCTCATCAAAAATCGTCCCAACGATGCCAGGTTCCAGCTCTACTGTAGGTGGATGGTGTGCAAAGCTATTCTATGTCAGAAGAGTGAACCGTGGATCTCCATAGATTGATCTAGTTGAGCATGAAAACAATATCTGTGATGTCAACATAGTACCACGTGTCCTGTGAGCTCGAAGCCACCATCCAAGATGAAAAAAAGTTCCTTGATGCATAGTTTTTTTTTTGGTCCTGCTACATACCTTTAATTAATAATTAATATTAATCATAGTCCCCACACAAGCCCTCTTTCCTTTTCTCTTGTTCTTTTTTTAACGTGTCAATCCACAACACCACGGAACCATCACCCCGACCCAAGAGAGCCAGCCCATGGACATGCCTGTCCCAACAAGCCCCTCTCTTTGTTCTTTTTTTCCACCCAGCCACATATCATCTCAGACCAGCGCCTCACTCTCTGTTTCTTTTTTCTTGTCTTGGGTTGCTTGATGATTCTTGTGAAACTCCGGCCTATATAAATTGGTGGATTTTAATACAAAGGGCCGATGTGGGACTATTTATTTGTGCATCTAACTTTTTTTAGAAGAATTTGTGCATCTTTTCTTTTTGAGACAAGAAGAATTTGTGCATCCAACTCAATATTCGTGCGCACGACCGTAGGCCAGGATTTGAGCACACTTGGGCCTGACTAACCTCGCAGGCCGGCGCACCTAACTCGTGAGGCCCAACCGCCCCCACTATTCTAACCCTAGCCCGATCACCCCAGCCTACCGATCCCCATCTCCTCCCAGCGCCGTCACACACACCACACGAACAGAGGGGCAGCGCTCAGCGCGCCTCGATCCAGCTCGCCGCCAACATCACGCGCTCGCCAGGCCGCCGCCCCTCCGTCATGCACTCTCATCCGTCCATCGCCTCCTTTCTTCCATGCTCCCCTCTCGTTCTCTGCCTGGCCTCGCAGCTCCTACTGCCTCTGCCCGTGGCGCCACTGCACGGCTCGGCCCCGTCAGGCACCACACCGGGGCCCCGTCCGTCTCCTTCCGTGAGACTCCAACTCGCCTGCACCTCGACACCCCCCTCCTGATGCATCACGCGACCACCATGGTCGACCTCTGCCGCTCAAGCGCCTTGCTCGCCTCGAGAACCACCTTTTCTTGCCGCGCGCAGCGTTGCCGGGAGTGCCGTTGCTCGCCTTCCCCACCCGAGGTGTTGCCAAGGATTGCAGGTTGAATACTAAAAAATGCAACGTCCTTTTTGTAAGAATGAAACATTTTTCCAGATCCACTTTTAAAAAAGGGATTGCCGGTTGAATTATCAGAAAACATAAGGACCTTTGTGTAAAAAGAAAACGACGGTGAACCCGGCAGACTTAATCCGTGCTTTATTATCAGGGTGCTTTATTATCAGGGGAAGATATAAAAAAATACATAATGTGTATGAAAACACATGGATCATGCTTTTTTAAATCAAACAAATATTTAATTTTTTTAATCAAGTATTTTAAAAATATTAATCAAGCATTTAAAAAGTTAAAGGTGTATTAAAAAAAGAAAAAGATAAACACTAGAAACCGGCCGGCCGGCTGAAAATTGCAATGGCCGCGCATGGGCGTTACGCGCACGCCTCTCAAGTGGGGCCCGCCCATCGCCCTCCCCTTCACATTTATCTCTACAGATGACGATCCACTCATTTTTTTACCTTGCTACGCTGCCATCTCCTTTGCATGTGTGTGGTCTGAGTTGGGCTTGCAGAATGTTATAGATGAGGCGCTGCCTGTTGACCGATCAGGTGCAAAGGTGATAGAATCCCTCCTGTGTGATGATAAATTTCAGCGTCGGTACATGGACATTGTTAATATTGTTAAGTATCGTGATTATTAAAAAATCTAGAATAGCGTAGGATATTATTCTATCTTGGCTTGTACTTTAAGATGATCATGTACTTCTATAATATATGCACACGATGCTCAAGTAATACATCAAACTATTCCACCAAATCACTCTCTCTCCCTTCTAAGATGGTATCGGTCTAACCGATCCAACTCTAGCCGTCGCCCGTCGCTTCCGCCCCGCGCACTGCCTCCGGGACGGTCGCCCTATGACCGCCGCCGGAGACCGCGCCGCCCGTACATAGGGTTCGGCCGCCGATC
The DNA here is from genome assembly GCF_002575655.3 of Aegilops tauschii subsp. strangulata. Lineage (NCBI taxonomy): Eukaryota > Viridiplantae > Streptophyta > Magnoliopsida > Poales > Poaceae > Aegilops > Aegilops tauschii. Next base: position 91,385,725 of record NC_053040.3, read on the forward strand.
GTGTTGATCGGCGGCCCTAGAGAGTCTTTTTCCCGATCCTTGATCCGGATTTTTCTCTCACGCCGGTCGTCTTGATCAGCGCTTCTTTTTTTGTTCTCTGATTTATAAATCGTCTTGCGTCACCGTCGCTGTTTGTCATCTACAATGTATGTCTACTTCAGCATCTTCATCAACCCCGACGGGATCTGGATCGGCGCCTAGCTCCCGCATGCTGCGCGTTAGGCCGCTGGTTCAGCGGTCGCTCGCTGGCCTGCCATCTTCGCCATGGCCTGCGATCTCTCGCGTGGGACGCGAAGTGTGGCCGGCTACTCACGCGCCCGAGCTGCTCCTTCTATTCACAATGTAGCCTCGTTACATGCATGTTCCTGCTAGTTGATTTCGTGCATGTTGTGTCCCGTGTGATTGAAGGTTGCTCACGCGTGTACGCTTCCAGATCAGCCTCCTTGCTCATGTGTCTAGCACATATTGTTTGGTTTGATCAACCGCCGGATTATGTGAAGTTTGTCATCAGTAACTCATGCATCAACACCGATCGAGCAACGGGCTACAGCTGCGTCGTCCCTTCGGGCCGCAGCGTCGCCAACCCATGGTTCTTCCTGTGGCTACATCGACCCGCGCGCTAGCACTGCGTCGCCCTTTTAGGCTGTAGTGCTGCGGCCCGCGGTCCACTGCACCCCGACGCCGTCCGCTCCAGGCCGTCTTCGTGGCACCGACCTTCGAGCCGCCGCTACATCGCCTCATCGGGCCGTAGCGAGCGTGGCATGCAGTCCTTGCCGTTGCCCCGTGGTTCTTTTCGCGGCTACACCGACCCACGCGCTGCCGCTGCGTCGCCCCTTCGTCGGGCCGTAGTGCCGCGGCCCGCGGTACACCGCCGCCCAGAGGTCGTCCGCTCTAGGACGTCCCCGTGGTTGCACAGACCCTCGTGATGCCGCTGCGTCGCCTCATCTGGTCGTAGCGAGCGTGGCACGCAGTCTCTTCCGCCGCCCTGAGGTCTTCCCGCCGTCGCCATGACCCACGCGCTGCCGCTGCGTCGCCTCTTCGGGTCGTAGCATCGAGGCGCGCGGTCCACTCTGCCGTCCCCGCGCGTCGACTTCTACGTGGTATGCGTCACGCCACCTTCCTAGGCGCAGGAATGCCACCATCTGCGCTGGTCTTCGTCACGCTGTCGGGTTCTTCCTCACCTACTTCGAGCACCGTCGCTACGCTTCTGACCTAGCCGCCGCCGCCTCCACAGGCCGCCGCCGCCGCTCTTCTTCCGGGTCCACGGTGACTTCCTCGACACCGGCTACCCCGACTCGACATCGACCACGGTGTTCTTCGCACGGCTAACTCGACCATGGCTACACCACTCTACGCTCTCGGCTACATTGACATCGGCACAAAGGGCTACCGCCTTGCTTGAGTAACCTCGTCGGTTTCCACTCCAGCCACGACTTCCGCGATGCATCGACCGTTACAATTGTGGGGAGTGTCCATCGGCTTGCCTTCGGATTCTTCTCCAGTTTCACTGTCTGCGTCGCTACTGTTGTGACCGCGGGGGGATGTTGAGTATCGTGATTATTAGGAAAGCTAGGATAGCGTAGGATATTATTCTACCTTGCCTTGTACTCCAAAATGATTATGTACTCCTTTATATATGCCCACGAGGCTCAAGCAATACATCAAACTATTCCACCAAATCCCTCTCTCTCCCTTCTAACAAATATACCTGACTTGAAACCAAGGGGAACAAGACGAGATTCCGTGTTCACTTATCGATTCCAAAATGAATCGAATTCGTGAACTTTATAACGATATTACTCCTCTTCCTTACCGCTCCCCATTGCCTAGTGATTTCTCGTGCTCGATTCATCCCATTCTAGTATATCTACTCGGTTATCCTTAGAAAAGTCAAAAGATAAGGAGCTCAACCTGTGGAAATCCTACTACCATCAGCTGTCACATTCGTTCCCACTTACCGCAGGGATGGATCAAGTAGCTGGTGATTCTTTCCAAGGTCAGATGCTTTTTGGGTTTATTTTCTAAAAAAATCTTCATTTTGATCGAAAAAACCCGGTGTTAGGCGAATGCGCGGGTACTCTTGATCTGGCTGCTCCATGTAAATTTCCTCATCCAACTCACCATTAAGGAAAGCCTATTATGAATCATTTGATACTTGCGAACCATGCCTCATGGGAAAGATGACTAAAATTCCGTTATCCGGAACAATGGAGCGAGCTAATGACTTACTGGAAATAATATATACCGATGTATGCGGTCCGATGAGTGTTGAAGCATGCAGTGAGTATCATTATTTTCTGACCTTCATATATGATTTGAGTAGGTATGGGTATATCTACTTGATGAAACACAAGTCTGAAACATTTGTAAAGTTTAAAGAATTTCAGAGTGAAGTGGAGAATCATCGTAGCAAGAAAATAAAGTTTCTACGATCTGATCGCGGAGGCAAATATTTGAGTTACGAGTTTGGCCTTCATTTAAAACAATGTGGAATTTTTTCACAACTCACGCCACCTAGAACACCACAGCGTAATGGTGTATCCGAACGTCGTAACCGTACTTTATTGGATATGGTGCGTTCTATGATATCTCTTACCGATTTACCACTATCATTTTGGCGTTATGCATTAGAGACAGCCGCATTCACGTTAAATGGGGCACCGTCTAAATCCATTGAGACAACACCGTATGAAGTATGGTTTGGCAAGAAACATAAGTTATCGTTTCTTAAAGTTTGGGGTTGCGACACTTATGACAAAAGGCTTCAGCCTGATAAGCTCGAACCCAAATTAGAGAAGTGCGTCTTCATAGGATACCCTAAGGAAACCATTGGGTACACCTTCTATCACAGATCCAAAGGCAAGATCTTTGTTGCTAAGAATGGATCCTTTCTAGAGAAGAAGTTTCTCTCGAAAGAAGTGAGTGGGAGGAAATTAGAACTTGATGAGGTAATTGTACCTTCTCTCAATTTGGAAAGTAATACATCAGAGAAATCCGTACCCGTGATGCCTACACCAACTAGAGAGGAAGCTAATGATGATAATCATGAAACTTCAGATCAAGTTACTACTGGACCTCGTAGGTCAAACAGAGCACGTTCCGCACTAGAGTGGTACGGTAATCCTGTCCTGGAAGTCATGTTACTAGACCATGGCGAACCTACGAACTATGAAGAAGCTATGATGAGCCCAGATTCCGATAGATGGCTTGAGGCCATGAAATCTGAGATAGGATCCATGTATGAGAACAAAGTGTGGACTTTGGTGGACTTGCCCGATGATCGGCAAGCCATAGAGAATAAATGGATCTTCAAGAAGAAGACTGATGCTGATGGTAATGTTACTGTCTACAAAGCTCGACTTGCCGCAAAAGGTTTTCGACAAGTTCAAGGGGTTGACTACGATGATACTTTCTCTCCCGTAGTGATGCTTAAGTCCGTCCGAATCATGTTAGCAATTGCCACATTTTATAATTATGAAATCTGGCAAATGGATGTGAAAACTGCAATCCTTGATGGATTTCTTAAAGAAGAGTTATATATGATGCAACCAGAAGGTTTAGTCGATCCTAAAGGTGCTAACAAAGTGTGCAACCTCCAGTGATCCATCTATGGACTGGTGCAAGCATCTCGGAGTTGGAATATACGCTTTGATGAGGTGATCAAAGCATATGTTTTTATACAGACTTATGGTGAAGCTTCTATTTACAAGTGAATGGGAGCTCTCTAGTATTTCTGATATTATATGTGGGTGACATATTATTGATTGGAAATGATATATAATTTCTGGATAGCATAAAAGATACTTGAATAAGAATTTTTTCCAATGAAATACCTCGGTGAAGCTACTTACGTATTGAGCATCAAGATCTATAGAGATAGATCAAGACGCTTAATAGAACTTTCACAAAACACATACCTTGACTAAGATTTGAAGAAGTTCAAAATGGTTTAGTACAAGAAGGGGTTCTTTCTTGTATTACAAGGTGTGAAGTTGAGTAAGACTCAAAACCCGACCACGGTAGAAGATAGAAAGAGAATGAAAGTTGTTCCCTATGCCTCAGCCATATGTTCTATACGATATGCCATGCTGTGTACCACACCTGATGTGTGTCTTGCCACTTATCTGACAAAGAGGGTACAAGAGTGATCCAGGAGTGCACCGCTAGAGAGCGGTCAAAATTATCCTTAGGTGCCTTAAAGAGGACTAAGGAAATGTTTCTCAGTTATGGAGGTAATAAAGAGTTTGTCGTAAAGGGTTACGTCGACGCAAGCTGTGACGCCTATTTGGATGACTCTGAGTCTCAATCTGGATACGTATTGAAAGTGGGAGTAATTAGCTAGGGTAGCTCTATGCAGAGCATTGTAGACATAGATATTTGCAAAATACATATATATATATATCTAAATGTGGCAGACCTGTTGACTAAACCTCTCTTACAAGCAAAACATGATCACACCTTAGTACTCTTTGGGTATTAATCACATGGCGATGTGAACTAGATTATTGACTCTAGTAAACTCTTTGGGTGTTTGTCACATGGCGATGTGAACTATGGGTGTTAATCACATGGTGATGTGAACTAGATTATTGACTCTAGTGCATGTGGGAGACTGAAAGAAATATGCCCTAGAGGCAATAATAAAGTTTTTACTTTATATTTCCTTATTCATGATAAATGTTTATTATTCATGCTAGAATTGTATTGATATGAAACCTAAATACATGTGTGAATACATAAACAAATACCGTGTCCCTAGTAAGCCTCTACTAGACTAGCTCGTTGATCAAAGATGGTTAAGGTTTCCTAACCATAGACATGTGTTGTCGTTTGATAACGGGATCACATCATTAGGAGAATGATGTGATGGACAAGACCCATTCGTTAGCTTAGCATAATGATCGTTCAGTTTTATTGCTATTGCTTTCTTCATGTCAAATACATATTCCTTCGACTATGAGATTATGCAACTCCTGGATACCGGAGGAATGCCTTGTGTCATATCAAATGTCACAACGTAACTGCATGATTATAAGATGCTCTACAGGTATCTCCGAAGGTATTTGTTGAGTTGGCATAGATCGAGATTAGGATTTGTCACTCCGAGTGTCGGAGAGGTATCTCTGGGCCCTCTCAGCAATACACATCATAAGCTTGCAAGCAAACGACTAAGGAGTTAGTCATGAGGTGATGTATTACAGAACGAGTAAAGAGACTTGCCGGTAACGAGATTGAACTAGGTATGAAAATACCGACGATCGAATCTCGGGCAAGTAACAAACCGATGGACAAAGGGAATTACGTATGTTGTCATAATGATTCGACCGATAAAGATCTTCGTAGAATATGTAGGAGCCAATATGGGTCCAGGTTCCGCTATTGGTTATTGACCGGAGAGGTGTCTCGGTCATGTCTACATAGTTCTCGAACCCGTAGGGTCCGCACGCTTAACGTTTGATGACGATATAGTATTATATGAGTTATGTGATTTGGTGACCGAATGTTGTTCGGAGTCTCGGATGAGATCACGGACATGATGAGGAGTCTCGAAATGGTCGAGAGGCAAAGATTGATATATAAGACGGTAATATTCAGACACCGGAAGTGTTTTGGGGGGTACCGGGTACTTATCTGGTCACGGGAAGGGGTTTCGAGCACCCCCGACAAAAGATATGGGCCTTATGGGCCAAGAGGGGAAACGCACCAGACACAAGGGGCTGGTGCGCCCCCCATATGGCCTAAAGAGGAGAAGGAAAGGGGGAAGGGAAAGGAAAGTGTGGATTAGGATTCCCACTTCCTTCCCTCTACCCCCTCTTTCCTTCCCCCTCGGTTAATATGGCAGGGGGCGCGGCTAGGGAGGGACTCCAAGTAGGATTCCTCCTACTTGGACGCCTCCTATGGCTACTCCTCCCTCCCTCCCACCTATATATATGTGGGAGGGGGCACTGTGACGCCCCCGATTTGACCGTACACTAATCATACACGCAAATGTGTACGATCAAGACCAAGGACTCACGGAAAGATATCACAGCACAACTCTAGACACAAATTAAAACAATACAAGCTTTATATTACAAGCCAGGGGCCTCGAAGGCTCGAATACAAATGCTCGAAGACACAAGAGTCAGCGAAAGCAATAATATCTGAGTACAGACATAAGTTAAACAAGTTGCCATAAGATGGCTAGCACAAACTGGGATACAGATCGAAAGAGGCGCAGGCCTCCTGCCTAGGATCCTCCTAAACTAATCCGGGTCGTCGTCGGCGGCCTGCACGTGGTAGTAGGCACCTCCGGTGTAGTAGGAGTCGTCGTTGGTGGCGTCTGGCTCCTGGGCTCCAGCATCTGGTCACACAACCGGGTATAGAAAGGGGAAAAAAGGGGGAGCAAAGCAACCATGAGTACTCATCCAAAGTACTCGCAAGCAAGGATCTACACTACATATGCATTGGTATCAATGAAATGGGTAGTATCTGTGGACTGAAGTGCAGAATGCCAGAATACGAAGGGGATAGCTAGTCCAATCAAAGACTACGCTTCTGGCAGCCTCCATCTTGAAGCATATAGAAGAGAGTAGATGGTAAGTTCACCAAGTATCATCATATAGCATAATCCTACCCGGCGATCCTCTCCTCGTCGCCCTGTGAGAGAGCGATCACCGGGTTGTATCTTGCACTTGAAAGGGTGTGTTTTATTAAGTATCCAGTTCTAGTTGTCATAAGGTCGAGGTACAACTCCGGGTCGTCCTTTTACCGAGGGACACAGCTATTCGAATAGATAAACTTCCCTGCAGGGGTGCACCACATTGCCCAACACGCTCGATCCCTCTGGCCAGATACACTTTCCTAGGTCATGCCCGGCCTCGGAAGATCAACACGTCGCAGCCCCACCTAGACTCAACAGAGAGGTCAGCACGACGGTCTAAATCCTAAGCGCGCAGGGGTCTGGGCCCATCGCCCATTGCACTCCTGCATGTGCGACAACGGCCGGAAGCAGACCTAGCCCCCTTAATACAAGCGCAGGCTTACGGTCCAATCCGGCGCGCGCCGCGCCGTCGGTGACGTCAAAAGAGCTTCGGCTGATACTCGACGTCGAGTGCCCATAACTGTTCCCGCGTAGTTGGTTAGTGCATATAGGCCAGTGGCCAGACTCAGATCAAATACCAAGATTTCGTTAAGCGTGTTAATTGAAGTATCCGCCAGGCCCACCTCTCACCTAGGTGGTCTCAACCTGCCCTGTCGCTCCGCCACAAAGATCCACCCAGAGGGCCGTCGGGACAAAGGTCCTTTCAGCCCCCAATCCGTGAATCACTCGCGGGTACTCTACGAGCCGACCCGACTTTAGTCACCACATGTATCATATTATACACACACACACACACACACACACACACATATATATATATATATATAAGTAATATACCCGTGATCACCTCCCGAGTGATCACGGCCCGATAGTATAGCATGGCAGACGGACAAGAATGTAGGGCCACTGATGATAAACTAGCATCCTATACTAAGCATTTAGGATTGCAGGTAAAGGTAACTACAGTAGTAGCAAAGACAGGCTATGCAACATAATAGGATTAATGGAAAGCGGTAACATGCTACACTACTCTAATGCAAGCAGTAGAGAGAAGGAATAGGCGATATCGGGTTGATCAAGGGGGGCGTGCCTGGTTGCTCAGGCAAGAAGGAGAAGTCCCGTCGATTTAGTCGATCACGGGGGTATCGATAGCGGTCTTGGGGTCTACCGGAAAGAAGTAACGGAGGGGGAACACAATAAATAACAGAGCAATCAAAGCATCACAAGCATAACATGGCAATACGCAGTGTTAGGGGTGACCTAACTCAGTACTAGGTGATACCGGCGAAGGGGGGAAACATCCGGGAAAGTGTTCCCGATGTTTGGCATTTTCGGACAGATGAAATGGAGGGTGACGGTGGCATGTTCGCTATGCTAGGGACATGTGGCAGACGAACAGAGTGCGTATCCGGATTCGTCACATTTTTCTGAGATCCTTTCATGTACAAAGTATTTTCATCCGAGCTACAGTTTATTTTATATTAATTTTCAAGTTTTAACATTTTTCTGAAATTCTGGAATTTATTATTTATTCCAAATTAAAATAGAAAAAAGCTAAATGTACGCAAAAACATACCCAGCAGACCAGCACAGAGGCTGACTGGTGAGGCCTGTTGACTGGGTCAGCAGCCCAGTTAGCAAAGGCTGACTGGTGGGCCAGTTGTCCAGTCAGCGGTCAATAGTGGTTGTTGACTAGTCAAAGAACCTGTGGGTCCCACATGGCATTGTCTCATATATATATGTATATATATATATACATATATATATATATATGTTTAACAGAGATTGCTGACTGACTTTAATCAGGTTTAATTAGGGGTGGGGGCCTACTGTTGTCGGCGTTCTGGGAACGGGGGTCCCCAAACTTGCCTGCCTGCAGCCCACGGCATGGCTCCTCCAGCAGCCTGGTACGACCCATCTTCACCAACAAACACTCAAGACCCTCGCGAAGGGCCAAGCCTCTCGCGAGGCGGACGACACAAGACCTCCTCAGGGGCGGCCTCACTAGGCTGGCTCGCGAGGAGCGGAGCTATCAAGGCGAGGGGCACCTCGTGAGGTTCCCGTGACGTGAGCCATGACGACCAAGGCCAGGCGGGTGCCAGCGGGCGTAGAGTACCTGTTGCCTCTTTGGCGCTAAAGGAGCAGGCACAGGCGAAGAGTCCCGAGGCATCAGGCAAAGGTTGCCATATCGGTGCAACGAGACCAAGACCAGAAGGACGGCAGGACGGCGTCACCACCAGAGCCTTTAGCAGGCGAAGACCACCTTTTGGCAGGATAGCTTGTACTAGCTGTCCCCCTTCAAATTGGCCGTTGTGGGATCCCTTCCCGCCTAACATTTGGGGAGAGGACCCGGGCCTCTATAAATAGGACTAGCCACCACCTTAGCAAGGGGACGGATCACTCAGATCATCCTCAACCACACAAAGCTCACCGAGCCCAAGAACACCTCTCCTTAGGAGGTTGTTCTTCCCTTGTACTTGTTCATCCTCAGCATACAAGACAATCCACCACACCACACTCGAGTAGGGTATTACACCACATCGGTGGCCCGAACCAATATAAACTCTTGTGTCCCTTGTTCTTCGAGTTCGACGAGCTGAGCTTTGAGATCGTGGTGAGTGAGCGAGCTAGGGGGAGGGAGAGATCTTCGTGCACACCCCAGAGTTCGAACCTTAAGGGTTTTGTCGGAACCCGCAATCCGACATTTGGCGCGCCAAGTAGGGGTGCGTTGAAGCTTTCCTTTCGTTGATCCATGCTCCACCACCTCCACGCTTTATCCCCATGGCCGGCGTTGCTCCTCCGGCTGGGACGACGGACGCCCACGACGACGCCAAGGGGATCAGAGCTTTTGCCCCGCCTTGTGGCGGGTACAGTGGCCGCCCAGGTTCAAGCCGGAGATGCCGCCGCGTTACGACGACGCGGCGGACCCGTCGGCCTTCCTGCTGGCATACCAAGAGGCCGTCCTGGAGGCTGGGGTCGACGACAAGGTCATGGCCAACTGGTTTCCCATGGCCCTCGCTGGCGCACCACGCGCCTGGCTGCTCACCCTCCCGGGATCCTCAGTGGCATCTTGGGAGGAGCTGCGCGGCCTCTTCGTCACGCGCTTCACGGCCCCGGCGCCCATCACCGTCATAACCCTCCTCGATGGCTCACAAGCACCGCACTCGGACCGTCACACCAAGCAGTTCTTCCGCCAGATCGGCACCGCTTCCATGCAACAAGGACCCAGGTTGGGCGACGCCCAAGGCCGAGCTCACCTTCGACTCGGGGGATCACCCCGTCACCACCACCAGCTCGGGCGTGCTCCCAATGCTTTGCACGCCCACCATGTGCAACTTAGCCGTCACCAAGACCCTCATCGATGGCGGGGCTGGTGTTAATGTGCTCTCCGTGGAAGCTTTCGGCTTGCTTCATGTGACACACGAACGGCTTCGTCCCACCAATCCCTTCTCCTGGGTCGGCGGCGGCTCTGCCAGCCCCCTGGGGCAGATCCGCCTTCTTGTGACCTTCGGCACTCGCGACAACTACCGCACCGAGCTGATCGACTTCGACATCGCCCGCATTGGCCTCCCATACAACGCCATCCTCGGGTACTCGGCCCTGGCTCAGTTTATGGCGGCAACTCATCCGGCCTACAACCTCATGAAGATGTCGGGGAGCAAGGGCGTCCTCACCGTAGCTGGAGACACCAAGGAGGCTCTGGCGGCGCTCAAGCTTGCCCTCAAAGCCGTCGCGGCAGCCCGCCCGGCCGACGAGGCCACCCCCGGGGCTAAGGAAGCCGCACCGGCGAACAAGAAGCAGTTGTTCACTCAAGATCAGGCTGAAACTAAGCAAGTGTCGGTCGAGGAAGGTGGACCCTCAGGAGCCACCTTCACCATAGGTGCCAACCTCGACCCGGATCAAGAGGAGGCATTGGTGAGGTTCATGCGCGCGAACAAGGAGGTATTCACCTGGGAACCCAAGCAGTTGGTAGGGGTCCCGAGGGGGGTGATCGAGCATCACCTAAGTGTGTGCCCCAATCTGCGCCCTGTGAAGCAGAAGGCGCGGCGGCAATCCACGGAGAAGCAATCCTTCGTCGTCCAGGAGACGTGCAAGCTGGAAGCGGCAGGTGTCATTCGCGAGGTTCGGTACCCGGAGTGGCTGGCGAACCCTGTTGTCGTGCCCAAGAAAGGCGGGAAGGAGCGCATGCGTGTCGACTTCACCAAGCTCAACAAGGCCTGCCCCCAAGACCCGTTCTCGCTTCTGCGCATCGACCAGATCGTCGACTCCACCGTCGAGTGCGACCTGTTGTGCTTCCTGGACGTGTTCTCGGGCTACCACCAGATCAAGATGGCGGTGGAGGATGTGGAGAAGACGGCTTTCCTGACCCCATGTGGGGTGTACTGCTACACTTGCATGCCATTCGGGCTGCGCAACGCAGGTGCGACCTTCCAACGACTGATGCACATTGGCCTGGGTCAGCAGCTCGGGAGAAACGCTGAAGCCTACGTCGACGACATCGTGGTAAAATCTCGGGAGGCGAGAACTTTGATTCAGGACCTGGAGGAGACCTTCGCAAGCCCGCGCCAGGTGGACCTGCGGCTCAACCCAGAGAAGTGCGTGTTTTCGGTGTCCCCTCCGGAAAGCTGCTGGGCTTCCTCGTGTCCCACAGGGGGATCGAGGCTAACCCAGAGAAGGTCAAGGCGATAGAAGACATGAGCCCACCGCAAACTCTCAAGGAAATGCAGAAGCTTGCGGGTTGCGTGACCTCGCTAGGGCGCTTCATCTCCAAGCTGGGGGAGCGCGCATTGCCGTTCTTCAAGCTGATGAAGAAGAAGATCCCGTTCGAGTGGACCCCGGAGGCCGACCTGGAGTTTCAAGACCTCAAGAGATACCTGACTAGCCTCCCGGTGATGGTGGCGCCTCATCCCCTCGAGCCCCTGGTTCTTTACCTTGCCGCCACTCCCTACTCCGCCAGCGCAGCACTAGAGGCGGTACGAGAGGAGCGCCAGGCCAAGAGTCCGCCGCGCCGTGCCGCGCCCCCAACAGAAGCGAGGCGACAGCAAGAGGATGCCGCAAGGGCCGCCACAACGCCAATGAACGATCGGGTCCAGCCAGACGGCGTTCTCGGGCCTGCAGAGACCCCAATGGATGGCCAGGCTCCGGGGGTCTCGTAACCTCAGGGAGCGCCCCAACCCCCGGCAGACGCAGGCTCCATCGGCGCTCCCGCCCTCGTCGAGCACCCAGTGTACTTTGTCAGCACAGTGCTAAGGGACGCGAGGGCACGATACCCCATGCCTCAGAATCTCTTGCTCGCGCTCTTGGTGGCCTCGCGTAAATTGCGCCACTCCTTCCAAGGTCACCCAATCAAGGTCATCTCGGCCTACCTGTTGGAGAGGGTACTCCGGAGCCCCAACGCTGCGTGAAGAGTCGCTGAATGGAACATCAAGCTGCAAGCATTCCAGCTGGAGTTCAGCACAAGCAGGGTCATCAAGGGAGCCGCGCTCGCCGACTTCGTGGCAGAATGGACCGACACCCCGGGTCTTGAAGCAGGCGAGGACCGATCCCTCTCGCCAGGAAGTGAAGCGCCAGATGGCTGGGTCATGTATTTCAATGGCGCATTCGCACGCCAGGGTGCGGGGGCTGGAGCGGTGCTCATCTCGCCCACTCAGGACAAGCTCTACTATGCCGTGCAGCTCTGCTTCCAGCAGGGCGAGAAGGTCTCCAACAACATCGTGGAGTACAAAGGCCTCATCACCGACCTTAAGGCTGCAGTGGCCCTGGGGGTGAAGTGCCTCACCATCAGGGGCGACTCGCAGCTCCTCGTCAACTTCTCCAACAAGGTATATGAGCCGAGGGACGAGCACATGGAGGCATACCTCGCGGAGGTACGCAAAATGGAAAAGCAGTTCTTGGTCCTAGAGTTGCAGCACGTGCCCTGTGGCACCAACAAGGAGGCCGATGACATCGCCAAAAGGGCATCCAAGCGCCAGCCCCAAGAGCCTGGCGTCTTCGAAGAATGGCTCTTCAAGCCTTCGGCAGCACCTCCGCCTTCGGGGCCGGCGCCGCCTCGGGAGGAACTCCCCCAGCCACCTATCTCTGGAGCCCCGGCCTACGGCCCGACCTCGGGAGCGCGCCTGCTCCTGGCGCTCGAGCCTCAGGAGGGGTGCTGGACCAAGGAGTTCAAGGAATACTTGACGCAAGGGACGTTGCCGGAGAAAGAGGAGGACGCGGAGCGTGTGGCCCGATAGGCTACGACATACTGCATACAGGACGGTGAGCTATACAGGAAGTTGCCAAATGATGTTTCGTTGCAATGCATCTCCAGGGAGCAGGGGAACGAGTTGCTAGCTAACATACACGGCGGAGACTACGGGCACCACTTGTCGTCACGTACCCTGGTCGGTAAGGCGTTCTGCAGCGGGTTCTACTGGCCTACGGCACTAAACGACGCGACCGAGCTGGTGAGGTCCTGCGAGGCCTGCCAATTCCACACCAAGCAGATCCATCAGCCAGCTCAGGGCCTTCAGATCATCCCGCTCTCGTGGCCATTCGCGGTCTGGGGGCTGGATATCCTAGGCCCGTTCCCTCGAGCGCCCGGGGGCTACCGCTACCTCTACGTCGCCATTGACAAGTTCACCAAGTGGGCAGAGGTGGAGGCCATCTGCACCATCCCGGCCGGGTCCACAGTTAAGTTCATCAAGGGCCTCGTGAGCCGGTTCGGGGTCCCTAATCGCATCATCACGACAATGGCTCGCAGTTCGCTAGCAATCTCTTCAAGACATAGTGTGCTAACCTTGGAACGCAGATCTGCTACGCTTCGGTGGCACACCCCAGGAGCAATGGCCAAGCCGAACGCGCCAACGCGGAAGTCCTGAGAGGCCTCAAGACCAGGACCTTCAAGAAGAAGCTCGAGGCCTGTGGCAGGGGCTGACACAACGAGCTCTAGTCTGTGCTGTGGTCCATCCGCACCACCGCCACCAAGCCAACAGGCGAGACCCCGTTCTTCCTCGTCTACGGAACAAAAGCGGTTCTCCCTCACGAGGTCAAGCATTGCTCCACGCGGATCCTGGCGTTTGATGAGACGCAGCAGGATGCCATGCGGGGGATGGACCTTGTGTTGGGGGAGGAACGCCGCCGTGAAGCCATGCTCCGAGCGGCAAGATAGCAGTAGGAGCTACGACGGTATCACTGCGGCAGCGTTCGCTCCAGGACGCTCAAGGTGGGCGACCTCGTCCTAAGGCGGGTGCTCTTTGATACGTCTCCGTCGTATCTACTTTTCCAAACACTTTTGCCCTTGTTTTGGACTCTAACTTGCATGATTTGAATGGAACTAACCCGGACTGACACTGTTTCCAGCAGAATTGCCATGGTGTTATTTATGTGCAGAAACAACAGTTCTCAGAATGACCTGAAACTTCAGGGAGATTATTTTTGGAAATAATAAAAAATACTGGCTAAAGAATCAAGGCCAGGGGGCCCACACCCTTTCCACGAGGGTGGGGGCGCGCCTGCTCCCCCTGGGCGCGCCCCCTGCCTCGTGGGCCCCCTGGAGCTCCACCGACCTCAACTCCAACTCTATATATTCGTGTTCGGGGAGAAAAAATCAGAGAGAAGGATTCATCACGTTTTACGATATGGAGCCGCCGCCAAGCCCTAAACTCTCTCGGGAGGGCTGATCCGGAGTCCGTTCGGGGCTCCGGAGAGGGGAATCCATCGCCATCGTCATCATCAACCATCCTCCCTCACCAATTTCATGATGCTCACCGCCATGCGTGAGTAATTCCATCATAGGCTTGCTGGACGGTGATGGGTTGGATGAGATTTATCATGTAATCGAGTTAGTTTTGTTAGGGTTTGATCCCTAGTATCCACTATGTTCTGAGACTCATGTTGCTATGACTTTGCTATGCTTAATGCTTGTCACTAGGGCCCGAGTGCCATGATTTCAGATCTGAACCTATTATGTTTTTATGAATATATGTGAGTTCTTGATCCTATCTTGGAAGTCTATAGTCACCTACTATGTGTTATGATCCGGCAACCCCGAAGTGACAATAATCGGGACCACTCCCGGTGATGACCGTAGTTTGAGGACTCCATGTATTCACTATGTGTTAATGCTTTGGTCCGGTACTCTATTAAAAGGAGGCCTTAATATCCCTTATTTTCCGCTAGGACCCCGCTGCCACGGGAAGGTAGGACAAAAGATGTCATGCAAGTTCTTTTCCATAAGCACGTATGACAATATTCGAAATACATGCCTACATTACATTGATGAATTGGAACTAGTTCTGTGTCACCCTATGTTATGATTGTTACATGATGAACCGCATCCGGCATAATTCTCCGTCACCGATCCAATGCCTACGAGCTTTTCACATATTGTTCTTCACTTATTTACTTTACCGTTGCTACTGTTACAATCACTACAAAACTATCACTGTTACTTTTGCCACCGTTACCGTTACTTCCATACTACTTTGCTACTAAATACTTTGCTGCAGATACTAAGTTATCCAGGTGTGGTTGAATTGACAACTCAACTGCTAATACTTGAGAATATTCTTTGGCTCCCCTTGTGTCGAATCAATAAATTTGGGTTGAATACTCTACCCTCGAAAACTGTTGCGATCCCCTATACTTGTGGGTTATCAAGACTATTTTCTGGCGCCGTTGCCGGGGAGCATAGTTCTATTCTTTGAGTCACTTGGGATTTATATCTGCTGGTCACTATGAAGAACTTGTAAGACGAGAAAACAAAAATTTATCCCTCAACTACGAGGGGAGGTAAGGAACTGCCATCTAGCTCTGCGCTTGATTCACCTTCTGTTTTGAGTAAGCTTGCGACACCTAAACCTGCTTCTGCTATTAATTCTGATATGTCGCATGTTATTGATGATGCCACTTCTGCTATGCATGATACTTATGATGAAACTACTTCTATGCTTGATACTACTGTGCCACTTGGTGAATTTCTTGATGAACAACTAGCTAGGGCTAGAGAGAATGAAATTATTGAAACTGGTAATATTGATGAAAGTGATGATGAAGATTCTCCCCCTAAATATGAATTGCCTGTTGTGCCTGAGGGCTATGTTATGGATGAAGAAGCTGCTAGAGACTTTCTTGCTTGCAATGATATAAGTGATCCTAAGAAAATATTAGCTAAGTTGAAACAAAAATCTCTGAATGCTAGAATGAAATATGATCCTGCTTTTGCTACTTCACCTATCTTTGTTACTGATAAGGATTATGAATTATCTATTGGTCCTGATATAATTACTTTGGTTGAGTCTGATCCTTTCTATGGCTATGAATCTGAAACTGTTGTGGCACATCTTACTGAATTAAATGATATAGCCACCCTGTTCACTAATGATGAGAAAACTCGCTACTATTATATCCTTAAGATATTTTTGTTCTCATTAAAGGGTGATGCTAAGACATGGTTTAACTCTCTTGATCTTGGTTGTGTGCGTGGTCCCCAGGATATGATTTATTACTTCTCTGCTAAATATCTCCCTGCTCATAAGAAACAAGCTGCTTTAAGGGATATATATAATTTTGTGCAAATTGAAGAAGAGAGTCTCCCATGAGCTTGGGGGAGGCTTCTCCAATTACTTAATGCTTTACCTGATCATCCTCTCAAGAAAAATGAAATACTTGATATCTTTTATAATGGACTAACCGATGCTTCCAGAGACGACCTGGATAGTTGTGCTGGTTGTGTTTTCAGGGAAAGAACACCAGATGAAGCTAAAATTCTATTAAATAATATGTTGACCAATGAAAATAATTGGACACTTCCTGAACCAACTCCTAAGCCAACTCCGAAGAAAAGGGGCGTTCTATTTCTCAGTCCTCAAGATATGCAAGAGGCAAAGAAATCTATGAAAGAAAAAGGTATAAAAGCTGAAGATGTTAAGAATTTACCTCCTGTTGAAGGAATACATGGTCTTAATTTACCACATGTTGAAGAAACCCATGGTCTTGATAACCCAACACAGGTAGTAAAGGTAAATTCTCTCTATAGATTTGATGAAGGTGATATTCCTCGTTATAAGTCTGCTAGCCAATGCTTAGATGAGTTTGATAATTTTATTTTCAAACAAGAAAACTTCAATGCTTATGTTGGTAGAGAATTAAAACGCAATGCTTATATGATTGAACACTTGAGTGATTATATGTCTAGAGTTAAAGGTTAACTTAAACTTATTAGTAAACATGCTTCTATGGTTACCACTCAAGTAGAACAAGTACTTAAAGCTCAGAATGATTTGCTCAATGAATTGAATAGTAGGAATAATGATTTTGCTGTTATAGTGGCTACTAGAACTGGTAAAATGACTCAGGAACCTTTGTATCCTGAAGGTCACCCTAAGAGAATTGAGCAAGATTCTCAGAGAAATAATGTAGATGCACCTAGTCCTTCTAAAAAGAAGAAAAAGAAAAATGATAGGACTTTGCATGCTTCTAGTGAACCTGTTGTAGACACACCTAAGAATCCAAATGATATTTCAATTTCTGATGCTGAAACACAATCTGGTGATGAACATGAACCTAGTGATAATTTTAACGATAATGTTCATGTTGATGCTCAACCTAGCAATGATAATGATGTAGAAATTGAACCTGTTTTTGATCTTGATAACCCACAATCAAAGAATCGACGTTATGATAAGAAAGACTTTGTTGCTAGGAAACATGGTAAAGAAAGAGAACCATGGGTTCAGAAACCCATGCCTTTTCCTCCTAAACCATCCAAGAAAAAGGATGATAAGGATTTTGAGCGCTTTGCTGAAATGATTAGACATATCTTTTTGCATATGTGTTTTACTGATATGATTAAAATGAATCCTTATGCTAAGTATATGAAAGATATTGTTACTAATAAAAGAAAGATACTAGAAGCTGAAATTTCCACCATGCTTGCTAATTATACTTTCAAGGGTGGAATACCAAAGAAACTTGGAGATCCAGGAGTACCAACTATACCATGCTCCATTAAAAGGAACTATGTTAAAACTGCTTTATGTGATCTTGGAGCCGGTGTTAGTGTTATGCCTCTCTCTTTATATCGTAGACTTGATTTGAATAAGTTGACACCTACTGAAATATCTTTGCAAATGGCTGATAAATCAACTGCTATACCTGTCGGTATTTGTGAGGATGTGCCTGTTGTGGTTGCAAACGTTACTATTTTAACAGACTTTGTTATTCTTGATATTCCCGAGGACGATAGTATGTCTATATTCTTGGAAGACCCTTTTTGAATACTGCAGGGGCTGTTATTGATTGCAACAAAGGCAATGTCACTTTTCATGTCAATGGAAATGAGCATACGGTACACTTTTCGAGGAAACAACCTCAAGTCCACAGTATCAATTCTATTGGAAAAATTCCATCAATTATTATTGGAGGTTTTGAATTTCCTCTTCCTACTGTCAAGAAGAAATATGTTATTCTTATTGTTGGGGATGTGCATATCCCCGTTGATGTAACATAGTGTTATTCGAAATTTCTCCGGTTCCATGTTATTCGGAATGAGTTTGTTAACAAGACTTGATCAACCTTATTAGTGCATTCCTTTTGATGAGCATGAGATGGATGAAGTTAGAAAGCACAACCTTCTGTACCCTCCTTCTACTTTCTGTTATTTAGATTAAATAAAGTAAAAATAGTATTTTCTGCCTGTTTTCTGAATTATACGTGCAATAAAAAATACCCTGAAAGTAAAAGTTCTCCAAATACCCCGAAATTGAAATATGATTTTTTTCTAGAATATTTGAGAATATCTGGCACTGAGAACACAGCAGGGGAGCAATCACCTGGCCACGAGGGTCCAGGGCATGCTCACCCCTACAGGGCGCGCCCCCTGCCTCGTGGGCCCATGGTGGCTCCCCTCCACTTATTCCTGCACCCACACACTCCTTCTTCCTCCCAAAAAAATCACCAACCAGCTCAAGCACGAGTTCTAGCTCATTTTGCTGCGATTTTCGATCTCCTTGCTCAAAGCACCTCTCACAAAACTGCTTTGGGGGATTGTTCCTTGGTATGTAACTCCTACAATGGTACAATTAGTTTTTGTTCTAGTGCTTTATTCATTGCAAATTTGTGTTGCCTAGGTGACCCTGTTCTTGAGCTTGCATGTCAAATTTATATGGTCCCAAGTAGTTCTAATGCATGATATAGTCTCTAGGCACTTGTGGGAGTAGTTGCTATCAATTTTGTTGAGTATGGTTCACTTTTATTTGAAGTTACTAAAAATTTCAGAAATTTTCAGGAAATGATGAAGAGATTTTTGAGGGGTTCATCGAGCCGAAGCTCGAACGAAAAGCAAAGTGAAGAAGAAGAGAGGCCGAAATATAATCTGCCTCGCACCACGGAGGTTCGGCCGTGTGAATGGCCTTGTGATGATTTCTTGAGAGCAGCCGGGATTTATGATGATTTTTATGAGTTGGCTGAGAATGCAGGCCTCACCGACTTCCTCCGCAACCAACACGAACAGTATCTCTTACTCACCAATATCTTTGTGCTAAATTTTCATTTCCATTCTAGGAGTTCACCACCTACGGTGGATTTTTATTTATATGATGAGTATAAGGAGATGGCCCTTCGTGAATTTTGTGAGGTTTGCAAGTTGCCCTTTTCGGTCATCATAGAGGAACCACATCGTGACGATGTGGATGGGTTTATTGATACCATTGCTGTAGGGGAAACGAGGAAGGTTTCTGACGCACGAATTACTAGCATACACTTTCCTGTTCTACGTTACTTTGCTATATTTGCTAGTAGATGCTTAATTGGTCGCGGAAACTGTGGAAACCTGAGTGCCCCTGATATTGTTATTTTGTGCCATGCCTTATTTCGTGATGACACATTTAGTATGGGCGCTATTGTTGCAAAGCGGTTAAATCTTAACCATACTAAGGGCCCCATCTTGGGAAGCATCTTCGCCTCGCGCCTCGCTGCATACTATAACATACCTATTAGGCATTATGAGAAAGAAGAAAAATTGTTGCCTCCTGTTTATCTAGATTATAAGAGTATGGTAGCACATGATTTTATTGTTAAGAGTAGGGAAAAGGCGCTTAAGTACAAATTAATATTTGGTAAAAATCATCCTGAAACTATTACCTTGCCTGCTCCTTCCTTGTTTGATTTATCTGCAGGCGAGTACCTTGTTCCGTTGGAGGCCATTCACGCCTACCGGAACCCTACATCAGCTACAGAGCCAGAGCCGGAGCCACAATTTGATCCTCCACGATAGTCTGATTACCAGTGGGATCCGGAGGTGATTGCCAATCAGTGGCAATCCGTGGCTTCTTCACAGTACAACCCCAGCTATAACTTTGGATATCCGCCAGGCTAGCCGTGGCAATAGACCAACTTAGGCCAAAAGCCTAAGCTTGGGGGAGTACGTATCTCTCACCGACATTACATTTATGTTCACACACTCATGCTAGTTGTCGGTGCTCATACTTTTTCACTGTACTATCCATGCTAGTTTATTTTCCTTTTTATGCTTTCTTCTTGTGTGTTTGAAAAACCTTAAGAAAACCAAAAAAATTAGTTGTAGCGTTTAGCTAGTTTACTTTCTTGCTTGTAGTAGTAATAATTAAAAAAACCCAAAAATATTTCTTGTTCTTCTTTTGCTTGTTGGGAGCTTTCCCGTGTAAATAGTTTTATTTCTTTTCTTTCCTTTGGGGGTCGATAGAAGAAGACCATAATAAAATGTTGAAGTGGCTCTTATATGCATTATTGTTGATTTAACAAAGAGCCCATATTGCCTTGTCTTCTCCTGTTTATTGGATGCTTGCAGATTCCAGCTTAGTCCAATGCACGCGCACTATTATTATTATACACATTGTTCGGTCGTGCAAGTGAAAGGCAATTATGACGATACATGATGGACTGATTGAGATGAGAGAAGCTGGTATGAACTCGACCTCTCTTGTTTTTGTAAATATGATTAGTTCATCGTTCCTGATTCAGCCTATTATGAATAAACATGTTTGCAATGACAACACACTATTAAAATGGTTGTGATGTGGTATGATAGGGTGGTATCCTCCTTTGAATGATTCAAGTGACTTGACTTGGCACATGTTCACACATGTAGTTGAAACAAACCAACATAACCTTCACAATATTTATGTTCATGGTGGATTATATCCTACTCATGCTTGCACTCAATGTTTATTAATTTTAATGCATGTTCATGACTGTTGTCGCTCTCTAGTTGGTCGCTTCCCAGTCTTTTTCTAGCCTTCACTTGTACTAAGCGGGAATACTGCTTGTGCATCCAATTCCTTAAACCCCAAAGTTATTCCATATGAGTCCACTATACCTTCCTATATATGCGGTATCTACCTGCCGTTCCAAGTAAATTTGTATGTGCCAAACTCTAAACCTTCAAATGAAATTCTGTTTTGTATGCTCGAATAGCTCATGTATCAACTAGGGCTGTCTGTATCTTCCATGATAGGCGGGTTATTCTCAAGAGGAGTGGACTCCGCTCCTCACTCACGAGAAAATGGTTGGTCACCGGGATGCCCAGTCCCATGCTTTATGCAAATCAAATCAAAATAATTGCAAACAAAACTCCCCCGGGACTGTTGTTAGTTGGAGGCACTCGTTGTTTCGAGCAAGCCATGGATTGATGCTTGTTGGTGGAGGGGGAGTATAAACTTTACCATTCTGTTTGGGAACCGCCTATAATGTGTGCAGCATGGAAGATATCGCCATCTCTTGGTTGTTATGTTGACAATGAAAGTATGCCGCTCAAAATATTATTTATCTCTGCTTTAAATCGAGCTCTGGCACCTCTACAAATCCCTGCTTCCCTCTGCGAAGGGCCTATCTATTTACTTTTATGTTGAGTCATCACCCTCTTATTAAAAAGCACCAGCTGGAGAGCACCTCTGTCATTTGCATCCATTACTATTAATTTATACTGGGTATGACTATGACTGGATCTCTTTTACCATGAATTACAATGTTTAGTCAGTCCTTGATCTTTAAAGGTGCTCTGCATTTATGTTTTGCAGTCTCAAAAAGGGCTAGCGAGATACCATCTTGTTATATCATATCATGATTGTTTTGAGAACGTGTTGTCATCCGAGATTTATTATTATTGCTCGCTAGTTGATTATGCCATTGACATGAGTAAGCATGAGACCTAAGTGTTATTGTGAATATGGTTAGTTCATAATCTTTGCTGAAAACTTGAATGCTGGCTTTACATATTTACAACAACAAGAGCAAACCAAGTTTGTAAAAGTTTTTCTTTATCACTTTCAGTTTATCAACTGAATTGCTTGAGGACAAGCAAAGGTTTAAGCTTGGGGGAGTTGATACGTCTCCGTCGTATCTACTTTTCCAAACACTTTTGCCCTTGTTTTGGACTCTAACTTGCATGATTTGAATGGAACTAACCCGGACTGACGCTGTTTTCAGCAGAATTGCCATGGTGTTATTTATGTGCAGAAACAAAAGTTCTTGGAATGACCTGAAACTTCACGGAGATTATTTTTGGAAATAATAAAAAATACTGGCGAAAGAATCAAGGCCAGGGGGCCCACACCCTTTCCACGAGGGTGGGAGGCGCGCCTGGTCCCCCTGAGTGTGCCTCCCTGCCTCGTGGGCCCCCTGGAGCTCCACCGACCTCAACTCCAACTCTATATATTCATGTACGGGGAGAAAAAAATCAGAGAGAAGGATTCATCGCGTTTTACGATACGGAGCTGCCGCCAAGCCCTAAACTCTCTTGGGAGGGCTGATCTGGAGTTCGTTCGGGGCTCCGGAGAGGGGAATCCGTCGCCATCGTCATCATCAACCATCCTCCATCACCAATTTCGTGATGCTCACCGCCGTGTGTGAGTAATTCCATCGTAGGCTTGCTGGACAGTGATGGGTTGGATGAGATTTATCATGTAATCGAGTTAGTTTTGTTAGGGTTTGATCCCTAGTATCCACTATGTTCTGAGACTCATGTTGCTATGACTTTGCTATGCTTAATGCTTGTCACTAGGGCCCGAGTGCCATGATTTCAGATCTGAACCTATTATGTTTTTATGAATATATGTGAGTTCTTGATCCTATCTTGGAAGTCTATAGTCACCTACTATGTGTTATGATCCGGCAACCCCGAAGTGACAATAATCGGGACCACTCCCGGTGATGACCGTAGTTTGAGGAGTCCATGTATTCACTATGTGTTAATGCTTTGGTCCGGTACTCTATTAAAAGGAGGCCTTAATATCCCTTAGTTTCCGCTAGGACCCCGCTGCCACGGGAGGGTAGGACAAAAGATGTCATGCAAGTTCTTTTCCATAACCACGTATGACTATATTCGGAACACATGCCTACATTACATTGATGAATTGGAACTAGTTCTGTGTCACCCTATGTTATGATTGTTACATGATGAACCGCATCCGGCATAATTCTCCATCACTGATCCAATGCCTACGAGCTTTTCACATATTGTTCTTCGCTTATTTACTTTACCGTTGCTACTGTTACAATCACTACAAAACTATCACTGTTACTTTTGCCACCGTTACCGTTACTTCCATACTACTTTGCTACTAAATACTTTGCTGCAGATACTAAGTTATCCAGGTGTGGTTGAATTGACAACTCAACTGCTAATACTTGAGAATATTCTTTGGCTCCCCTTGTGTCGAATCAATAAATTTGGGTTGAATACTCTACCCTCGAAAACTGTTGCGAGCTCCTATACTTGTGGGTTATCACTCTCCAGGGAAGGGCTGCATAAGCTCTCGCCCATGTGGGAGGGCCCGTTTAGGGTTGCCCATGTGGGAGGGCCTGATACGTCTCCAACGTATCTATAATTTTTTATTGTTCCATGCTATTATATTATCCATCTAGGATGTTTTATAAGCATTTATATGCTATTTTATATGATTTTTGGGACTAACCTATTAACCCAGAGCCCAGTGCCAGTTTCTGTTTTTTCCCTTGTTTTTGAGTATTGCAGAAAAGGAATACCAAACGGAGTCCAATTGACCTGAAACTGCACGGAGAATATTTTCGGACCAGAAGAAGCCCACGGAGTATCGGAGATTGCCAGAAGAGTCCCGAGGCACCCACGAGGGTGGGGGCGTGCCCTACCCCCCTGGGCGCGCCCCCCTACCTCGTGGCCGCCTCGGAGACCCCCCTGACTTGTTCCCGATGCCAAAACCTCTTATATATACAGAAACCCCTAGAACATAACCTAGATCAGGAGTTCTGCCGCTGCAAGCCTCTGTAGCCACCAAAAACCAAACGGGACCCTGTTCCGGCACCCTGCCGGAGGAGGGAACCCTCACTGGTGGCCATCTTCATCATCCCAGCGCTCTCCATGATGAGGAGGGAGTAGTTCACCCTCGGGGCTGAGGGTATGTACCAGTAGCTATGTGTTTGATCTCTCTCTCTCTCTCTCTCTCTCTCTCTCTCTCTCGTGTTCTTGATTTGGCACGATCTTGATGTATCGCAAGCTTTGCTATTATAGTTGGATCTTATGATGTTTCTCCCCCTCTACTCTCTTGTAATGGATTTAGTTTTCCCTTTGAAGTTATCTTATCAGATTGAGTCTTTAAGGATTTGAGAACACTTGATGTATGTCTTGCATGTGCTTATCTGCGGTGACAATGGGATATTCACGTGATCTACTTGATGTATGTTTTGGTGATCAACTTGCGGGTTCAGTGACCTTGTGAACTTATGCATAGGGGTTGGCACACATTTTCGTCTTGACTCTCCGGTAGAAACTTTGGGGCACTCTTTGAAGTTCTTTGTGTTGGTTGAATAGATGAATCTGAGATTGTGTAATGCATATCGTATAATCATGCCCAGAGATACTTGAGGTTACATTGGAGTATCTAGGTGACATTAGGGTTTTGGTTGATTTGTGTCTTAAGGTGTTATTCTTGTACAAACTCTATGATAGATCGAACAGAAAGAATAGCTTCGTGTTATTTTACTACGGACTCTTGAATAGATCGATCAGAAAGGATAACTTTGAGGTGGTTTCATACCCTACAATAATCTCTTCATTTGTTCTCCGCTATTAGTGACTTTGGAGTGACTCTTTGTTGCATGTTGAGGGATAGTTATATGATCCAGTTATGTTATTATTGTTGAGAGAACTTGCACTAGTGAAAGTATGAACCCTAGGCCTTGTTTCTACACATTGCAATACCGTTTGTGCTCACTTTTATCATTAGTTACCTTTCTGTTTTTATATTTTCAGATTATGAAAACCTATATCTACCATCCATATTGCACTTGTATCACCATCTCTTCGCCGAACTAGTGCACCTATACAATTTACCATTGTATTGGGTGTGTTGGGGACACAAGAGACTCTTTGTTATTTGGTTGCAAGGTTGCTTGAGAGAGACCATCTTCATCCTACACCTCCCACAGATTGATAGACCTTAGGTCATCCACTTGAGGGAAACTTGCTACTATCCTACAAACCTCTGCACTTGGAGGCCCAACAACGTCTACAAGAAGGTTGTGTAGTAGACATCAAGTATTTTCTGGAGCCGTTGCCGGGAAGGTGAGTGCTTGAAGGTATATCTTTAGATTTTGCAATTGAATCTTTTAGTTTCTTGTTTTATCACTAGTTTAGTCTATAAAAGAAAACTAAAAAATGGAATTAAGGTTGCCTCATATGCTTCATCTTTTTAATGTCTTTCGTGAAAATGATGGAAAGGAAAATTGTGCTCAAGTATTAGAAGAAGAGTTACATAGAATGCTTGGCATAAAATATGTGAATGATGAACATGATTGCAATGTTGTTAGTATGAATTCTTTGAATACCCATGATGCTAATGATATGCAAAACCACAAGCTTGGGGATGCTATGTTTGATGAAGATGATATGTTTTTTCCCCCAAGTTTTGATGAGCAAATTTATTATGATAATAGCATGCCTCCTATTTATGATGATTATATTGATGAAAGTGGGTTTGGAAGAGTGTCAACTTTAGGAAGTAATGATCCCACTATTTTGGAGGATGTTGAATCTTATTGTGATAATTATAAAAGTGGATTTGGAGAGGTCATGACTTTATTTAGTGATGATTCCACTATTTCGGAAGAGGTTTCAATTGATTATGAGAACAAAGTTGCTATCTATGATGATTATTGTGATGAAATGTATGCTATAAATATTAATGATAACCATGAAACTTGTCATCTTGATTTTAATTTTCAATTGGATTATGCCTCACATGATAGTTATTTTGTTGAGTTTGCTCCCACTATTCTGAATGAGAAGAATTTTGCTTATGTGGAGAGTAGTAAAATTTATATGCTTGTGCATCATGAGAATAATGTTTTATGTGATGGTTATATTGTTGAATTCATTCATTATGCTACTAGAAATTATTATGAGGGAGGAACATATGCTTGTAGGAACTGCAATAATATCAAGTTTCCTCTCTATGTGCTTAAAGTTTTGAAGTTATGCTTGTTTTGCCTTCCTATGCTAGTTGATTATTGTTCCCATAAGTTGTTTGCTCACAAAATCCCTATACATAGGAAGTGGGTTAGAATTAAATGTGCTACACATAATCAGTGCCACAGTGTCCGGCATCGGACGCATGGCGAACCTGGCCTGCCAGGTCGGCGCGGTCGGCTTGCTTCGGCTCAGCATCAGGTACATGCTCGAGAGTGGCGTGGATCGGGCGGCAGGTGTTGATGGGATATGGAAGCGACCGGATGGATTGCAATCGCCGCCGTCATCGTTGTACGCAGCATGTCACTCGTGGCTCGCCTCGCACACAACGCTTCACTGCGTGATTTTTTTCCTTCGGCCGCACATACACCAAAGGCCCAGTAGGACCAAATAAGGGTAGATGGCAAATTTTGTTACTGGAGCAGCGGCTAAGCCCGTGTAGCTCTCTACAATGAGCAACCTAAGCCCAGGCGCGACTCTAGGTAGATTCAATGGCTAGAAACGTCCACAAGTACAGATCGATGGCCGAAAACACTGATAGGCTGAGAAGGCTGGAATAGTGTGCGGTTATAATATATCTAAATGTGAGCATCATTGAAATCATCATGCCTAGATAGGGGCGTTAAACGTTAGCGCTTGTTGGGAGGCAACCCAATTTTTATTTTTGTTCTTTACTTTTTGCTGCTGTTTAGTAATAAATAGTTCATCTGTCCTCTATTTAGATGTAGTTTATGTTTAATTTAGTGTTTGTGCCAAGTGGAACCTTTGGGAAGACTTGGGTGAAGTCTTTGTGATCTTGCTGTAAAAAACAGAAACTTTAGCGCTCACGAGATTAGCTGCCATGTTTTACTGGAGAGTGATTTTAGCTTGATTATTTTTGCAGATGATCAATAGGTAAATTCCTCATGTCCACCAATTTATTTCAGAATTTTTGGAGTTCCATAATTATACATTTGATACAGATTATTACAGACTGTTCTGTTTTTGACAGATTCTGTTATCTATGTGTTGTTTGCTTATTTTGATGAATCTATGAGTAGTATCGGAGGGTATGAACCATAGAGAAGTTGGAATACAGTAGATACTACACCAATATGAATTTAGAATGAGTTCAAAACAGTACCTAAGTGGTGTTTTTATTTTCTTATACTAACGGACCTTACGAGTTTTCTGTTGAGTTTTGTGTTGTGAAGTTTTCAAGTTTTGGGTAAAGATTCGATGGACCATGGAATAAGGAGTGGCAAGAGCCTAAGCTTGGGGATGCCCAAGGCACCCCAAGGTAATATTCAAGGACAACCAAGAGCCTAAGCTTGGGGATGCCCCGGAAGGCATCCCCTCTTTCGTCTTCGTTCATCGGTAACTTTACTTGGAGCTATATTTTTATTCACCACATGATATGTGTTTTGCTTGGAGCGTCATTTTATTTTCTTTTATTTTGCTTTATATTTGAATAAAAAACCAAGATCTGAAATTCTTAAATGTTAGAGAGTCTTCACATAGTTACATAATTATTCAACTACTCATTGATCTTCACTTATATCTTTCGGAGTAGTTTGTCTTTTGCTCTAGTGCTTCACTTATATCCTTTTAGAGCATACCGGTAGTTTTATTTTGAAGAGATTGTTGATCTCTCATGCTTCACTTATATTATTTTGAGAGTCTTTTAGAACAGCATGGTAATTTGCTTTGGTTATAAAATTAGTCCTAATATGATGGGCATCCAAGATGGGTATAATAAAAACTTTCATATACAGTGCATTGAATACTATGAGAAGTTTGATACTTGATGATTGTTTTGAGATATGAAGATGGTAATATTAGAGTCATGCTAGTTGAGTAATTGTGAATTTGAGAAATACTTGTGTTGAAGTTTGCAAGTCCCGTAGCATGCACGTATGGTAACCGTTGTGTGACAAATTTGTAGCATGAGGTGTTTCTTTGATTGTCTTCCTTATGAGTGCCGGTCGGGGATGAGCGATGGTCTTTTCCTACCAATCTATCCCCCTAGGAGCATGCGCGTAGTGCTTGGTTTTGATGACTTGTAGATTTTTGCAATAAGTATGTGAGTTCTTTATGACTAATGTTGAGTCCATGGATTATACGCACTCTCACCTTTCCATCATTGCTAGCCTCTTCGGTACCCTGCATTGCCCTTTCTCACCTCGAGAGCCGGTGCAAACTTCGCCGGTGCATACAAACCCCGTGATATGATACACTCTATCACACATAAACCTCCTTATATCCTCCTCAAAACAGCCACCATACCTACCTATTATGGCATTTCCATAGCCATTCCGAGATATATTGCCATGCAACTTTCCACCGTTTCATTTATTATGACAAACTTCATCATTGTCATATTGCCTTGCATGATCATGTAGTTGACATCGTATTTGTGGCAAGGCTACCATGCATAATTTTTCTTACATATCACTGTTGTTTCATTGCCCATCCCGGTACACCGCCGGAGGCACTCATATAGAATCATACTTTGTTCTAGTATCGAGTTGTAATCTTTGAGTTGTAAATAAATAGAAGTGTGATGATCATCATTAATAGAGCATTGTCCCGAAAAAAAGAAAGGCCAAAAAAAAGAAAGGCCAAATAAAAAAAGGAAAAAAGAAAGGCCAGTTAAAAAGGCCAAATAAAAAAAACAAATAAAGAGAAATAAAAGGGACAATGCTACTATCCTTTTTCCACACTTGTGCTTCAAAGTAGCACCATGATCTTCATGATAGAGAGCCTCTTATATTGTCACTTTCATATACTAGTGGGAATTTTTCATTATAGAACTTGGCTTGTATATTCCAACAATGGGCTTCCTCAAATGCCCTAGGTCTTCATGAGCAAGCAAGTTGGATGCACACCCACTTAGTTTCTTTTGTTGAGCTTTCATACATTTATAGCTCTAGTGCATCCGTTGCATGGCAATCCCTTCTCCTCACATTGACATCAATTGATGGGCATCTCCATAGCCCGTTGATTAGCCGCGTCGATGTGAGACTTTCTCCTTTTTTTGTCTTCTCCACACAACCTCCATCATCATATTCTATTCCACCCATAGTGCTATGTCCATGGCTCGCGCTCATGTATTGAGTGAAAGTTGAAAAAGTTTGAAAATACTAAAGTATGAAACAACTGCTTGGCTTGTCATCGGGGTTGTGCATGATGAGAGCATTTTGTGTGACGAAAATGAAGCATAGCCAAACTATATGATTTTGTAGGGATGAGCTTTCTTTGGACATGTTATTTTGAGAAGACATAATTGCTTAGTTAGTATGCTTGAAGTATTATTATTTTTATGTCAATATTAAACTTTTGTCTTGAACTTATGGATCTGAACATTCATGCCACAATAAAGGAAATTACATTGAAAATTATGTTAGGTTGCATTCCACATCAAAAATTCTGTTTTTTCATCATTTACCAACTCGAGGACGAGCAGGAATTAAGCTTGGGGATGCTTGATATGTCTCCAACGTATCTATAATTTTTGATTGTTCCATGCTATTATATTATCCATCTAGGATGTTTTATATGCATTTATATGCTATTTTATATGATTTTTGGGACTAACCTATTAACCCATAGCCCAGTGCCAGTTTCTATTTTTTCCTTGTTTTTGAGTATTGCAGAAAAGGAATACCAAACGGAGTCCAATTGACCTGAACTGCACGAAGATTTTTTGGACCAGAAGAAGCCCACGGAGTATCAGAGATGGGCCAGAAGAGTCCCGAGGCACCCACGAGGGTGGGGGGCACGCCCTACCCCCTGGGCGCGCCCCCCTACCTCGTGGCCGCCTCGGAGACCCCCCTAACTTGTTCCCGACGCCAAAACCTCTTATATATACAGAAACCCCCAGAACATAACCTATATCGGGAGTTCCTCCGCCGCAAGCCTCTGTAGCCACCAAAAACCAAACGGGACCCTGTTCCGGCAGCCTGCCGGAGGGGGGAACCCTCACCCGTGGCCATCTTCATCATCCTGGCGCTCTCCATGACGAGGAGGGAGTAGTTCACCCTCGGGGCTGAGGGTATGTACCAGTAGCTATGTGTTTGATCTCTCTCTCTCTCGTGTTCTTGATTTGGCACGATCTTGATGTATCGCGAGCTTTGCTATTATAGTTGGATCTTATGATGTTTCTCCCCCTCTACTCTCTTTTAATGGATTGAGTTTTACCTTTGAAGTTATCTTATCGGATTGAGTCTTTAAGGATTTGAGAACACTTGATTTATGTCTTGCGTGTGCTTATCTGTGGTGACAATGGGATATTCACGTGATCTACTTGATGTATGTTTTGGTGATCAACTTGCGGGTTCAGTGACCTTGTGAACTTATGCATAGGGGTTGGCACACATTTTTGTCTTGACTCACCGGCAGAAACTTTGGGGAACTCTTTGAAGTTCTTTGTGTTGGTTGAATGGATGAATCTGAGATTGTGTTATGCATATCGTATAATCATACCCACGGATACTTGAGGTGACATTGGATTATCTAGGTGACATTAGGATTTTGGTTGATTTGTGTCTTAAGGTGTTATTCTAGTAAGAACTCTATGATAGATCGAACGGAAAGAATAGCTTCGTGTTATTTTACTACGAACTCTTGAATAGATCGACCAGAAAGGATAACTTTGAGGTGGTTTCATACCCTACAATAATCTCTTCGTTTGTTCTCTGCTATTAGTGACTTTGGAGTGACTCTTTGTTGCATGTTGAGGGATAGTTATATGATCCAGTTATGTTATTATTGTTGAGAGAACTTGCACTAGTGAAAGTATGAACCCTAGGCCTTGTCTCTACACATTGCAATACCGTTTGTGCTCACTTTTATCATTAGTTACCTTGCTGTTTTTATATTTTTAGATTACGAAAACCTATATCTACCATCCATATTGCACTTGTATCACCATCTCTTCGCCGAACTAGTGCACCTATACAATTTACCATTGTATTGGGTGTGTTGGGGACACAAGAGACTCTTTGTTATTTGGTTGCAGGGTTGCTTGAGAGAGACCATCTTCATCCTACACCTCCTACAGATTGATAAACCTTAGGTCATCCACTTGAGGGAAACTTGCTACTGTCCTACAAACCTCTGCACTTGGAGGCCCAACAACGTCTACAAGAAGAAGGTTGTGTAGTAGACATCAGGGCCCGTTTAGGGTTGCCCATGTCTCTAGGCCTAGCGCCGTGCGCCTGGACACGTGGGACGGGGTCCCCATCCAGAACGCCTGGAACATCCAGCACCTCCGGAGGTTCTACCCATGAAGCAAGGCCCAGCGCCTGTGAAGCAAGGCCCTGTGCCTGTGAAGGTCTCCGCTCGTGACACTCTCACATAATAATGAGTGGGGATGTACACGCCCTGGAGTCTCAGGAGAGCCGCCCTTGGGCCTCGGGGGCTCCCTCCCATGTCCTAGTGGCAGCACTTAGCTCCGCGTTGGTGAGAAGACTAGACTAGGTGCCGGATGCGGCTGCTCATTTGCTTTCTGTAGTTGGTTTGCCCCTTTTTATGGAATTTGGAGTTCTGATGTTCTCTATCGATTGCCCGGATGGGTTTTCCTTTCCTTTTGCTGCCTATTCGCCCGTTCCTTGTTTTACGCCTAGGAGGGCGGCAGTTGCCCGATGCTCTCCCTCGTGCGCCTCGCGCGGGGGCTCGGCAGGTGTGTGCGCACACTGGGCTAGCCCAACCGCGAACACACCTCACCGAAGCTCTGTCGCTCGAGAGCTCCAGCTCTCCTAATCTTCGCAAGGCGCCCTCGATTGAGCTCGTTCTTGGCGCTCCCTCCTAAGTCCGTGCCCCACGGGTACCGTGATGTGGTGCACCAGGCAATGACTAGCCCATGGCTGAGGCCTCGCACAGAGAAGGATAAGCACCCAACAGATGACCTAACAAAATTCTGCAGCCTTACGACGACTCCCGATTTAAACAGCTCATGAGCCCCAGCAGTTGGGAGGTGTCAACAGGTCCCAGAAGCTGCACCACGAGACGTGAAGCTAGCCCGGGCGCACCAAGTTAAGTTATCCCCATGCACCTACATGAATTACAAATGCCACAACACGACACAGGAACAATAAACATAACATAGCGACTTGGAAATCACGGTTCATTACACACCCTTGCAGGGCCCCATACTTGTTTCTTTTTCAAATGCAGGAAGAAAGGAAAGAACAAAACAAAAGCGGCGCGGGCCCTCGCAGCGGCTCGCGAGGGTAGGCCGTCGGTGCCCTCCTGGACTCAGCCAGACCCCTCCTCGCGCTTCACTGGGGCGCGACGACGAGACGACCCGCTACCGCCCTCGAAGAGGGCACGGCGGCGTGGCGGCTGATCATAGCCGCCGCTGCTGGAGCTGTCGCCGGAGGAGGGGCTGCCGTAGCTGGACGAACCGCGGCCGGCGCCGAGGGCGAGTTCACCTTCACCCTCGTCACGGCCGTCGCCAAGGCCGAGCACCTCGCCGCCGTCGTTTTCCTTAGGGCAACATCCGACGCGGCGACCATCTTCCCCGAATACCCTCACGTAGAGGGTCGCGTCGCCGTCATACTTAAAGTGGAGGGTGCACCGCCTGACCAGGCCGCGCGCACGGGCGAACGTCTGCCAACTGCGGGCCAGGGCTGCGTTGCCCGCAACGGAGACCTCCACCGCGACCCACGAAGCCTTGCTGCAGCAGCCATCCGCTGCAACCAGAGACCGCCTGGACCCGTGGCCGGCAGTTCGCTGGCGAAGGAGCGCAGGAGCTGAAGTCAGGTGCCGGCCAGGTTCTCCGACCACATGACGAACTCCGGCAGCACCTCCGCCGAGTGGAAGCGCGGCCAGGGAGGCCGCGCGACCATGCCATGCCTCCCTCCATCGACGGGGCTTCCATGACCTGGGCGGCTCCCGCCGCGTGAAGAGGCGCCGCCGCGGCCGCGAGGGGCCATGGCGGGGGTCGCAGCGTGCTTGCGTGGGCAACCACGTCCCCTCTTGGGCGGTGGCGAGCTGGGCCCCTCCTGCCGGGCCTTCCCTTTCTTTGCGGCCGAGAACCTCTTCACCGGCGCCATGGGTGTCGCTGCTAGCAGTGAAGCAAGGGAGAAGAAGCAAGCGGGACGGGAAGAGATGGGCGACGGGGGATCTGCCCCCTCCTCATTTATAGCAGGAGAAGGCCAACTGGCGACCCCCACGATCGCAGGTAATGATGGTTTTTCTGCATGCACCAGGGACTCGTCAAGTCGGGCAGTTGCCGAGGCAGCGTGGGGAAGCGGAGACGCCCACGTCCCGTCAGTCGCCACGCGTTAATCAAGGCCGCAGGTGATTGGGGCCTGCGGCGCTCCGCACTTGTCCCTTGGCTCCGCCTCGAAGCCAAGTCTGAGTGCGCCTTGGGCCCGGGGGCTACTATCGGCGTTCTGGGAACGGGGGTCCCCAGACTTGCCTGCCTGCGGCCCACGGCGTGGCTCCTCCAGCGGCCTGCTACGGCCCATCTTCATCAACAAACACTGAAGATCCTCGCAAGGGGCCAAGCCTCTCGCGAGGAGGACGACACAAGACTTCCTAAGGGGCGGCCTCACTAGGCTGGCTCGCGAGGAGCGGAGATATCAAGGCGAGGGGCACCTTGTGAGGTAACCGTGACGTGAGCCATGACGACCAAGGCCAGGCGGGTGCCAGCGGGCGCAGAGTACCCGTTGCCTCTTTGGTGCTAAAGGAGCAGGCACAGGCGAAGAGTCCCGAGGCATCAGGCAAAGGTTTCCATATCGGTGCAACGAGACCAAGACCAGCAGGACGGCAGGACGAGGTCATCGCGAAGCGCACGACGGCGTCACCACCAGAGCCTTTTGCAGGCGAAGACCACCTTTTGTCAGGATAGCTTGTACTAGCTGTCCCTCTTCAAATTGGCCGTTGTGGGATCCCTTCCCGCCTAACATTTGGGGAGAGGACCCGGGCCTCTATAAATAGGACTAGCCACCACCTTAGCAAGGGGACGGATCATTCAAATCATCCTCAACCACACAAGCTCATCGAGCCCAAGAACACCTCTCCTCGGGAGGTTGTTCTCCCCTTGTACTTGTTCATCCTCAGCCTACAAGACAATCCACCACACCACACTGGAGTAGGATATTACACCACATCGGTGGCCCGAACCAGTATGAACTCTTGTGTCCCTTGTTCTTCGAGTTCGACGAGCTGAGCTTTGAGATCGTGGTGAGTGAGCGAGCTAGGGGGAGGGAGAGATCTTCGTGCGCACCCCAGAGTTCGAATCTTAAGGATTTTCCCGGAACCCGCAATCCGACAACTGTCATACCTACATGGGTGGTTAATAGGTTCTATAATTAAAACAAAAAGGCAGGGGGGTTTAGTGCATAGGGGGTTTAGCCCCTTAATCCACAAGGGGCCGGCCTCGCCAGGCACGCACGCCTGCATGCGCACCGGCGCTCGGCGGCTGCGGCCAGGAGAAGCAGGCCTGGGCCCTGGGGAGGCGCGAAGGCGGGGCTCCCGCGGCGAGCGGCACGTGGGGAAGCACCAGCGGCCACAGCGGTTGCAGCAGGCGTCGGCGGCAGGCGGAATCGGCAGCAGCGGGCAAGAGTGGGGGCGGAGCAGGACACAGCGGGTCGAGGGCGCGGCCGGGCGCGCGCGAGCGGCAGCAACACTAGCAGCGGCGGCGGCGGCCCAACAGCAAGCAGCGGTGGCAACTTCAGCGCCGGAAGCAGCTTGCAGCAGCAGCAAGTGGCAGAGCAGCGATAGCGGCAGCAGCTTCAAGTAGTAGCAATGCAAAGAGCAGCAAGCAGGAGGAGCAAGGTAGCAGCAGCAGTAACACACACACACACGTATGTACGCATACGCGCGAACTCGGATGATCTCGGGGATGGCAAACAGTGACCAAAACAAGGCAAAGGAAATTGGGATCGGAGGAGAAGCTCACCACGGATCCGGGGACGTGGTCGGGGAGGCCGAGGACGGACCAGAGCGGCGGCAAACGGCGACGAACGACGGTGATGTACTCGACGGAAATGAGCTCGATGGCGAGCATACGGGCCGCCCCGGCTTGATTCGATGCTCGGGGGAGATGCAGCCGACCACGACGGTTCTCCTAGAGGTCTTCCTAGGCGGTGAGGAGCACGTTGGCCGCGGCAATGGTGGCGAGGCGCGCGGTCACCATGCGAGCTTCTGAGCACAAAATCGATCCAAAGAGGAGGGGGCGAAGG
This sequence comes from Aegilops tauschii subsp. strangulata, assembly GCF_002575655.3. Classification (NCBI taxonomy): domain Eukaryota; kingdom Viridiplantae; phylum Streptophyta; class Magnoliopsida; order Poales; family Poaceae; genus Aegilops; species Aegilops tauschii. The sequence goes on from NC_053040.3 coordinate 91,420,937, forward strand.
GGGACCGAGGGGGAACTGGACGAGAGGGGTCTAGAGTTTTCGGTGGTCGTGGATAGCTTCCACGCCTCTGTTCAGTGAACTGAGGTAGAAGGAGATGGGGAGTTGGGCTGGCCTAGCTCCTATTGCTAAATGGGCCAAAGTGCACAATGCCATATCAAATATTCTTATTCTACTACTGTTTTGCATTTCTCCTCTGTTTCTATTTTGAATTCGAACCAAATGAATTTTGTTGTAGATGAAATTTGTCACATAAATACTAGGCATTATTTTGAGTATACCCACAAAGTTTGGAGGCAACTGGAGTTAAATAAGTAATTTTTTATTCTAAGAAGGTCATTTTATTTGCTGCTGGACCATTTATTAATTTACTTGGAATTTATTTGTGAGTCAGATGGAGTTAGTTTCAACATGACAACTGATTAGAGGGAATTATAGAATAATTTGAACTTTTTTTTGTTGTTGGAATAAATATTATTTTTACTTTATTTTAAAATTTGAATTTGAATTCGGTTTGGATCAAAGTGAGGTTAAGCAAATTAATTGCAATGACATGGCGCCATCAGTGTTTGATTACTGTAGCTTGACTACCGGGGTGTTACAAATCTCCTCCACTACAAGAAATCTCGTCCCGAGATTTAAGAGGTGGAGTAGGGGGAAAGTTCTGGTTAGGAAATTCTAACGGGTCTTCTCGGTCTTGGTTGCCCTCCTTGAAGAGGTTGATCCATAGCGGTGATGTCTTCATTTCTCTGCATCAATGCATCATGAGTTAGTTGTCATCCTTCCTTCGGGAACTCCATCGTACTTACAAAAAGGATAAGGGGTAACTACGGAAGAGCGGACCTCTACCAAGTTGCTGATCTGGTAGATAACATTAGTGAAGGTGGCGGATAGTAACCCTCGAATTGAAACTTGGAAAATTTTGAGAGCAAAGTAAGAAGGTACCACGAGAAGTTTCAAGCGGGCAGGCAATCGTTCGATGCCTAATCAGAAGGTGAAAGGGGTTTCAGAGCAACGAAACAAATATTGTGTTTGATACTAGAGTAGATCATCTCTAGGAAGGTGGCTCGCGATCTATATACGAAGCCAAGCATGAGGAATAAGTTTGGAAACATGGGGTATAGGAGACTCAGGTTTCGATCCTGTGGAACTGTGGGTTATGGGCCCACCATGTGGGTTAAAGGTAGAAAGGGCAGTGATATTTTGCACGGTCATGAAAGCGGCATGTGAGAGGATGACCTGTCAGTTATGTCAGCAACAATATCAGTACCAAGGGCGAGGGACGAATAGAACCATTTTCCTGCTCATTGAAACGAGGCGGACCTGTGGGCAAAGTTCTCGTCCATCGGTGTTACCGAAATGTTATCAACAATAGTAACAAGGTCTTACTGACAGAGTTGTACACCGAGGTGTTTACACAAGCAGGAGAATATTATTGCTTAGATCATATAGATCACAAGATAGGTTAAACCAACCAATGGAAAGGAAAATATGTTTAAACACATATTCCAGGGATATATCCATCCCAAGGACAAGCAGAGCATGATATCCATGACAGGAAAGAAAGTAGAAAACCATTTAGGTAAGGGGAGAGGAATTTCATGACATAACCCAAACAACGGTGATTGAATAATTGATAAAGAAAATTTAGCATTGTGCTTCAAATTTCCTTATTGATGATCGGAGTACCACAGTCATGCTTCGAGATAGCATTGACATGGTCATCATGTAAAGATCAGACTTTGGATACACAAAGGATCCATCGGAAACAACTTATAAGATAAGTCATACAGTTTCAGCAAGGAAAAAAATGAGGATGTGGCCGACGGGCTCAGCAACAGCTCATCGAGATTTCCATAAACATGGATTTCCATAATTAAGTGAACAAGGTGGTAGCATTGGACATACGAAAGTACATAATGAAGTATGTTCGAGGAGAACATTCAAAATTAAACATTGATCGAAAAGTGCACCTGGAAATATGGACTACGTAGCACGATCAATGTTAGAATGGTGATTCAATAACCAATAGACTAAGAATGAAATTACCGCCCATTAACTTCAAAGCAATAGGGTTGCTAGAAGTACTGAATCCAAGCGTTACCATTCACTTGTTGGCATTCTAGTCAAAAACAACACGGGGACCAAGAAATGAATGGGGATGGCGAGAAATATCACTTTTATCAAGAATTCTTAAGAGGTGGAGCAATTCTCACAACATCCTTGATATAAAAGATGGTAATACTCCAAGGTAGAACATAACATAAGCTGGTAGCAAGGATATCCATAACATGATCAAGTTTGTGTCGGAGGGAAGCCAATAATGTTGTCAATGATAACACAAATCATCGAGGGCCAATGATGGTATTACTCATCAAGAATTCGATAGATATCTTGGAAGAGCTCAAAATGTTGATGATGATCACCACACATTTGTTGAGAGATTTCATGAAGATGTAATCGATGATCAATCAGGGACGGCATCAAGGAAATGGATGATGAAGCAGAAGGTTATTGGAACATGGATACAACACAAACTCGAAATCAAGCTTGTTGTTCAAGGCGAAACAGTAAGACGGGGAAGATTGGCGTAAGCTTAGCTCATCGTCGAAAATTGTGCTCCAGGAAGAAGGACCAGGTAGCACATTTAAAAATTAACACGATAATGATATAGCCGATCAGGCTAGGAATGACTTGAAGGATTATTAGACTCGTAAGAAATGAAAATTACTTAGAGTTATTGAATCGGAGTGCGGAATAAATTCACTTATCGATGTTCCCGAGTGACTAACAACTCAGAACCCGGAGGAAATCTGAAATCGGTGAGAAGCAATACTAGATGTAGACTCATAGGAAGTAGCACGGTTCTTTGATATTCTCGATATACCAGAGGGTAATACTCGGAGGAAGATCAAAATAGAGGTTGTGGAGATGTATTGATGTGTAGAAGACAAGTACTTTAACTTGCCCGAGAAAAGGAATCAAAGAGTATCAATATGGTTGAAACCATGATTGCAAAAGACCAGATCCCAGATATAATATGAACTTATACCAAGGGAATAATTAATTTAAGCGAAGCTTCCATGATCAGATCTACATCATGTCCATGGGCGTGAACACAAAGTTCAAGGTCGACTCCCACTTCTCCAATGCATGACCATTCATTCGTTGCTCTCATTAAAAAAAAGATTTGAGTGTGAAAACCTACCTGGTGAATTACCAGAGGAGTATGACCCATGCAAACTTTTCGGGTTCACACAGATTAAGGAAGGCATAGGTTCAACCCATCGAGGTATCTTAGAAACATATACTACAGGCTTCAAGAGTAAATATCACCAACTCGAAAGCAAAGCATGGTTGGCCAAATCAAAGAGTAGGATTTACAAATGGCATTATGTATCATGGAAAGAACTTCCAAAGTGATTGAATATGAAGGACGTTGTAGGATAAAATCCAATAAAGGATTCGGTGGTCCTCAAGGGATCTGATGTGTGCATCGGTACTCAACTAGAGGAAGAAAGAATGCAAGGAGATCAGATTATCGAAACAACTAACTAATTCAAAGCTCAAATGCACAAGAATTATGATTTCTAAATCAAAGGATCAGAAGCAAATGCTCTGATCAAGGATGGATAAGTTGAGTAGGCTTAGGGCTACAATCGATGGCAATGTGATTGGTCGAGATCCCGCTCATGTTTAAAATGACATCTGAACCGAAAGGATGAATTCTAGGATCTGATTAAGGATTGCGAACATTCGCAACATATTGAATCAAGGGACCCAAGATGATGAAGGCAAAGAACGTCAATGGATATTGCTAGGCATTTGGAATTAACCATAATGCAGGCAGACAAGAATTTCAAGAGCCATAGGCTGCAGAGGATTCTCGAAAGATCGGATAGTATTTCGAAGAATTTTGTGAAACATCTGAACAACTGGGGATGGACGGATCCCCGATAAGTGCGAGGAATTTTTTGTGTGGGTGTTAATGCGGAAAAGAGCTGCAAAGCAGTAGGCTCAAAGGATTCTCAGAATATCAGAAAAAAATTTAGGGTATCAAGTAATAACAAGGGCAACTGGGAACTAAGGTATGAATGACAAGCGTAAGTAGTTATCCATAAGGATTTATTGGTGGTCGGGAATAGCAAAAGCGGTGGGCACAAAGTCTTGAGAGAACATCGGAGAGTATCTTCGGAATCTTCTGGTGCACCAAGTAATCATCTGGAGTGAGGGGCTCTCTAGGAGGAGTACTTACGATAACCTAGAGTCAGAGTTAGTAAAATCATTTAACTCAAATAGAAGAGAGATCAGAATCCAGAGTATAGGTCGAGGAATAAAAGATCCTAATACCACCCAATGGCGATGTGAGCCCGTAAGCCACACAGCCATGTTAGTAAAAGTTTTGCAATGACTAGACTCAACTTCGGCCAAGGAGTTGGAAGGGGATTCCTATAGGCAGTCGGCTCTGATACCAACTTGTGTTGCCCCCGATTTGACCGTACACTAATCATACACGCAAATGTGTACGATCAAGATCAAGGACTCGCGGGAAGATATCACAACACAACTCTAGACACAAATTAAAATAATACAAGCTTTATATTAGAAGCCAGGGGCCTCGAAGGCTCGAATACAAATGCTCGAAGACACAAGAGTTAGCGGAAGGAATAATATCTGAGTACAGACATAAGTTAAACAAGTTGCCATAAGATGGCTAGCACAAACTGGGATACAGATCGAAAGAGGCGCAGGCCTCCTGCCTGGGATCCTCCTAAACTACTCCTGGTCATAGTCGGCAGCCTGTACGTAGTAGTAGGCACCTCTGGTGTAGGAGTCGTCGTCGGTGGCGTCTGGCTCCTAGGCTCCAGCATCTGGTCGCAACAACCGCGTATAGAAAGGGAAAAAAGGGGGGAGTGCTACCTCTTGAGCACTGCGTTGGTTTTCCCTTGAAGAGGAAAGGGTGATGCAACAAAGTAGCGTAAGTATTTCCCTCAGTTTTGAGAACCAAGGTATCAATCCAGTAGGAGGCCACGCACGAGTCCCTCGCACCAACACAAACAAATAAATCCTCACAACCAACGCGATAAGGGGTTGTCAATCCCTACACGGTCACTTACGAGAGTGAGATCTGAAAGACATGATAAGATAATATTTTTGGTATTTTTATGATAAAGATGCAAAGTAAAATAAAAGCAAAATAAAAGGCAACGGAAATAGCTTGTTGATGGGAGATTAATATGATGGAAAATAGACCTGGGGGCCATAGGTTTCACTAGTGGCTTCTCTCAAGAGCATAAGTATTACAGTGGGTGAAAAATTACTGTTGAGCAATTGACAGAATTGAGCATAGTTATGAGAATATCTAGGTATGATCATGTATATAGGCATCACGTCCGAGACAAGTAGACCGACTCTTGCCTGCATCTACTACTATTACTCCACACATCGACCGCTATCTAGCATGCATCTAGAGTATTAAGTTCATAAGAACAGAGTAACGCTTTAAGCAAGATGACATGATGTCGAGGGATAAACTCATGCAATATGATATAAACCCCATCTTGTTATCCTCGATGGCCAAAATACAATACGTGCCTTGCTGCCCCTACTGTCACTGGGAAAGGACACCGCAAGATTGAACCCAAAGCTAAGCACTTCTCCCATTGCAAGAAAGATCAATCTAGTAGGCCAAACCAAACTGATAATTCTAAGAGACTTGCAAAGATAACCAATCATACAGAAAAGAATTCAGAGAAGATTCAAATATTGTTCATAGATAAACTTGATCATAAACCCACAATTCATCGGTCTCAACAAACACACCGCAAAAGAAGATTACATCGAATAGATCTCCACAAGAGAGGGGGAGAACATTGTATTGAGATCCAAAAAGAGAGAAGAAGCCATCTAGCTAATAACAATGGACCCGAAGGTCTGAGGTAAACTACTCACACATCATCGGAGAGGCTATGGTGTTGATGTAGAAGCCCTCCGTGATCGATGCCCCCAACGGCGGAGCTCCGGAACAGGCCCCAAGATGGGATCTCACGGGTACAGAAGGTTGCGGCGGTGGAATTAGGTTTTTGGCTCCGTATCTGGTAGTTTGGGGGTACATAGGTATATATAGGAGGAAGAAGTACGTCGGTGGAGCAACAGGGGGCCCACAAGGGTGGAGGGCGCGCCCAGGGGGGTAGGCGCTGAAGGAAATATACCCTAGAGGCAATAATAAAGTATTATTTATTTCCTTATATTATGATAAATGTTTATTATTCATGCTAGAATTGTATTAACCGAAAACATAATACATGTGTGAATACATAGACAAACAGAGTGTCACTAGTATGCCTCTACTTGACTAGCTCGTTAATCAAAGATGGTTATGTTTCCTAGCCATAGACATGAGTTGTCATTTGATTAACGGGATCACCTCAGTGGGAGAATGACGTGATTGACTTGACCCATTCCGTTAGCTTAGCACTCGATCGTTTAGTATGCTGCTATTGCTTTCTTCATGACTTATACATGTTCCTATGACTATGAGATTATGCAACTCCCGTTTACCGGAGGAACACTTTGTGTGCTACCAAATGTCACAACGTAACTGGGTGATTATAAAGGTGCTCTACAGGTGTCTCCAAAGGTACTTGTTGGGTTGGCGTATTTCAAGATTAGGATTTGTCACTCCGATTGTCGGAGAGGTATCTCTGGGCCCACTCAGTAATGCACATCACTATAAGCCTTGCAAGCATTGTAACTAATGAATTAGTTGCGGGATGATGTATTACAGAACGAGTAAAGAGACTTGCCGGTAACGAGATTGAACTAGGTATCGAGATACCGACGATCGAATCTCGGGCAAGTAACATACCGATGACAAAGGGAACAACGTATGTTGTTATGCGGTCTAACCGATAAAGATCTTCATAGAATATGTGGGAACCAATATGAGCATCCAGGTTCCGCTATTGGTTATTGACCGGAGAGGTGTCTCGGTCATGTCTACATAGTTCTCGAACCCGTAGGGTCCGCACGCTTAACGCTAGATGACAGTTTTATTATGAGTTTATATGTTTTGATGTACCGTAGGTTGTTCGAAGTCCCGAATGTGATCATGGACATGACGAGGAGTCTCGAAATGGTCGAGACATAAAGATTGATATATTGGACGACTATATTCGGACACCGGAAGTGTTCCGGAGAAGTTTCGGATAAAACCGGAGTGCCGGAGGGGTTACCGGAACCCCCCGGGGAAGTATTGGGCCTTAGTGGGCCTGAGGGGAGAGAGAGGGCAGCAGCCAGGAGGTGGCGCGCCCCCTCCCATGAGGAGTCCTAATTGGACTAGGGGAGGGGGGCGCGGCCCCTCTTTCCCTCTCCCTCTCCCTCTCTTTCCTTCCCCCTCTCTCTTCCTAGTTGGACTAGGAAAGGGGAGTCCCACTCCTACTAGGAGGAGGACTCCCCCCTCTCCTTGGCGCGCCCCAAGGGCAGCCGGCCTCCCCCCTTGCTCCTTTATATACGGGGGCAGGGGGCACATCTAAACACACAATTGACATACGATATTTTAGCCGTGTGCGGTGCCCCCCTCCACCATATTACACCTCGATAATATCGTTGCGGAGCTTAGGCGAAGCCCTGCGTCGGTAGAACATCATCATCGTCACCACGCTGTCGTGCTGTCGAAACTCTCCCTCAACACTCGACTGGATCGGAGTTCGAGGGACGTCATCGAGCTGAACGTGTGCTGAACTCGGAGGTGCCGTGCGTTTGGTACTTGATCGGTCGGATCGTGAAGACGTATGACTACATCAACCGCGTTGTGTTAATGCTTCCGCTTTCGGTCTACGAGGGTACGTGGACAACACTCTCCCCTCTCGTTGCTATGCATCACCATGATTTTGCGTGTTCGTAGGAATTTTTTTGAAATTACTACGTTCCCCAACAGTGGCATCCGAGCCTGGTTTTATGCGTTGATGCTATGCACGAGTAGAACACAAGTGAGTTGTGGGCGATATAAGTCATACTGCTTACCAGCATGTCATACTTTGGTTCAGCGGTATTGTGAGATGAAGCGGCCCGGACCGGCATTACGCGTACTCTTACGCGAGACTGGTTTCACCGTTATGAGCACTCGTTGCTTAAAGGTGACCGGCGGGTGTCTGTCTCTCTCACTTTAGTTGAACCGAGTGTGGCTACGCCCGGTCCTTGCGAAGGTTAAAACAGCACCAACTTGACAAACTATCGTTGTGGTTTTGATGCGTAGGTAAGAACGGTTCTTGCTAAGCCCGTAGCAGCCACGTAAAACTTGCAACAACAAAGTAGAGGACGTCTAACTTGTTTTTGCAGGGCATGTTGTGATGTGATATGGTCAAGACATGATGCTATATTTTATTGTATGAGATGATCATGTTTTGTAACCGAGTTATCGGCAACTGGCAGGAGCCATATGGTTGTCGCTTTACTGTATGAAATGCAATCGCCATGTAATTGTTTTACTTTATCACTAAGTGGTAGCGATAGTCGTAAAAGCAATAGTTGGCGAGACGACAACGATGCTACGATGGAGATCAAGGTGTCGAGCCGGTGACGATGGTGATCATGACGGTGCTTCGGAGATGGAGATCACAAGCACAAGATGATGATGGCCATATCATATCACTGATATTGATTGCATGTGATGTTTATCTTTTATGCATCTTATCTTGCTTTGATTGACGGTAGCATTATAAGATGATCTCTCACTAAAATTTCAAGATAAAAGTGTTCTCCCTGAGTATGCACTGTTGCGAAAGTTCTTCGTGCTGAGACACAACGTGATGATCGGGTGTGATAGGCTCTACGTTCAAATACAACTGGTGCAAAACAGTTGCACACGCGGAATACTCAGGTTAAACTTGACGAGCCTAGCATATGCAGATATGGCCTCGGAACACGGAGACCGAAAGGTCGAGCGTGAATCATATAGTAGATATGATCAACAAAATGATGTTCACCATTGAAACTACTCCATCTCACGTGATGATCGGACATGGTTTAGTTGATTTGGATCACGTAAACACTTAGATGATTAGAGGGATATCTATCTAAGTGGGAGTTCCTAAGTAATATGATTAATTGAACTTGAATTTATCATGAACTTAGTACCTGATAGTATCTTGCTTGTCTATGTTAATTGTAGATAAATGGCTCGTGCTGTTGTTCCGTTGAATTTTAATGCGTTCCTTGAGAAAGCAAAGTTGAAAGATGATGGTAGCAATTACACGGACTGGGTCCGTAACTTGAGGATTATCCTCATTGCTGCACAGAAGAATTACGTCCTGGAAGCACCGCTAGGTGCCAGGCCTCCTGCAAGAGCAACACCAGAAGTTATGAACGTCTGGCAGAGCAAAGCTGATGACTACTCGATACTTCAGTGTGCCATGCTTTACGGCTTAGAACCGGGTCTTCAACGACGTTTTGAACGTCATGGAGCATATGAGATGTTCCAGGAGTTGAAGTTAATATTTCAAGCAAATGCCCGGATTGAGAGATATGAAGTCTCCAATAAGTTCTACAGCTGCAAGATGGCAGAGAATAGTTCTGTCAGTGAGCATATACTCAAAATGTCTGGGTATAACAATCACTTGATTCAACTGGGAGTTAATCTTCCGGATGATAGCGTCATTGACAGAATTCTTCAATCACCGCCACCAAGCTACAAGAGCTTCGTGATGAACTATAACATGCAAGGGATGAATAAGACAATTCCCGAGCTCTTCGCAATGCTAAAGGCAACGGAGGTAGAAATCAAAAAGGAGCATCAAGTGTTGATGGTCAGTAAAACCACTAGTTTCAAGAAAAAGGGCAAAGGGAAGAAGAAGGGGAACTTCAAGAAGAACAGCAAGCAAGTTGCTATTCAGGAGAAGAAACCCAAGTCTGGACCTAAGCCTGAAACTGAGTGCTTCTACTGCAAGCAGACTGGTCACTGGAAGCGGAACTGCCCCAAGTATTTGGTGGATAAGAAGGATGCAAAGGTTAACACAGGTATATGTGATATACATGTTATTGATGTGTACCTTACTAATGCTCACAGTAGCACCTGGGTATTTGATACTGGTTCTGTTGCTAATATTTGCAACTCGAAACAGGGGCTACAGATTAAGCGAAGATTGGCTAAGGATGAGGTGACGATGCGCGTGGGAAATGGTTCCAAAGTCGATGTGATCGCAGTCGGCACGCTACCTCTACATCTACCTTCGGGATTAGTTTTAGACCTAAATAATTGTTATTTGGTGCCAGCGTTGAGCATGAACATTATATCTGGATCTTGTTTAATGCGAGACGGTTATTCATTTAAATCAGAGAATAATGGTTGTTCTATTTATATGAGTAATATCTTTTATGGTCATGCACCCTTGAAGAGTGGTCTATTTTTAATGAATCTTGATAGTAGTGACACACATATTCATAATGTCGAAGCCAAAAGATGCAGAGTTGATAATGACAGTGCAACTTATTTGTGGCACTGCCGTTTAGGTCATATCGGTGTAAAGCGCATGAAGAAACTCCATACTGATGGACTTTTGGAATCACTTGATTATGAATCACTTGGTACTTGCGAACCGTGCCTCATGGGCAAGATGACTAAAACACCGTTCTCCGGAACTATGGAGAGAGCAACAGATTTATTGGAAATCATACATACAGATGTATGTGGTCCAATGAATATTGAAGTTCGTGGCGGATATCGTTATTTTCTCACCTTCACAGATGATTTGAGCAGATATGGGTATATCTACTTGATGAAACATAAGTCTGAAACATTTGAAAAGTTCAAAGAATTTCAGAGCAAAGTTGAAAATCATCGTAACAAGAAAATAAAGTTTCTACGATCAGATCGTGGAGGAGAATATTTGAGTTACGAGTTTGGACTACATTTGAAACAATGCGGAATAGTTTCGCAACTCACGCCACCCGGAACACCACAGCGTAATGGTGTGTCCGAACGTCGTAATCGTACTTTACTAGATATGGTGCGATCTATGATGTCTCTTACTGATTTACCGCTATCGTTTTGGGGTTATGCTTTAGAGACGGCTGCATTCACTCTAAATAGGGCACCATCAAAATCCGTTGAAACGACACCTTATGAACTATGGTTTGGCAAGAAACCAAAGTTGTCGTATCTTAAAGTTTGGGGTTGCGATGCTTATGTGAAGAAACTTCAACCTGATAAGCTCGAACCTAAATCGGAGAAATGTGTCTTCATAGGATACCCAAAGGAGACTGTTGGGTACACCTTCTATCACAGATCCGAAGGCAAGACATTCGTTGCTAAGAATGGATCCTTTCTAGAGAAGGAGTTTCTCTCGAAAGAAGTGAGTGGGAGGAAAGTAGAACTTGATGAGGTAACTGTACCTGCTCCCTTATTGGAAAGTAGATCATCACAGAAACGAGTTTCTGCGACACCTACACCAGTTAGTGGGGAAGTTAATGATAATGATCATGAAACTTCAGATCAAGTTATTACTGAACCTCGTAGGTCAACCAGATTAAGATCCGCACCAGAGTGGTACGGTAATCCTATTCTGGAGGTTATGTTACTAGACCATGACGAACCTACGAACTATGAAGAAGCGATGGTGAGCCCAGATTCCGCAAAATGGCTTGACATGAAATCCGAGATGGGATCCATGTATGAGAACAAAGTATGGACTTTGGTTGACTTGCCCGATGATCGGCAAGCTATTGAAAATAAATGGATCTTCAAGAAGAAGACTGACGCTGACGGTAATGTTACTGTCTATAAAGCTCGACTTGTTGCGAATGGTTTTCGACAAGTTCAAGGGATTGACTACGATGAGACCTTCTCACCCGTAGCGATGCTTAAGTCTGTCCGAATCATGTTAGCAATTGCCGCATTTTATGATTATGAAATTTGGCAAATGGATGCCAAAACTGCATTCCTGAATGGATTTCTGGAAGAAGAGTTGTATATGATGCAACCGGAAGGTTTTGTCGATCCAAAGGGAGCTAACAAAGTGTGCAAGCTCCAGCGATCCATTTATGGACTGGTGCAAGCCTCTCGGAGTTGGAATAAACGCTTTGATAGTGTGATCAAAGCATTTGGTTTTATACAGACTTTTGGAGAAGCCTGTATTTACAAGAAAGTGAGTGGGAGCTCAGTAGCATTTCTGATATTATATGTGGATGACATATTGCTGATTGGAAATGATATAGAATTTCTGGGTAGCATAAAGGGATACTTGAATAAGAGTTTTTCAATGAAAGACCTCGGTGAAGCTGCATATATATTAGGCATTAAGATCTATAGAGATAGATCAAGACGCTTAATTGGACTTTCACAAAGCACATACCTTGACAAAGTTTTGAAGAAGTTCAAAATGGATCAAGCAAAGAAAGGGTTCTTGCCTGTACTACAAGGTGTGAGATTGAGTAAGACTCAATGCCCGAGCACTGCAGAAGATAGAGAGAATATGAAAGATGTTCCCTATGCTTCAGCCATAGGCTCTATCATGTATGCAATGATGTGTACCAGACCTTATGTGTGCCTTGCTATAAGTTTAGCAGGGAGGTACCAAAGTAATCCAGGAGTGGATCACTGGACAGCGGTCAAGAACATCCTGAAATACCTAAAAAGGACTAAGGATATGTTTCTCGTTTATGGAGGTGACAAAGAGCTCATCGTAAGTGGTTACGTTGATGCAAGCTTTGACACTGATCCGGACGATTCTAAATCGCAAACCGGATACGTATTTACATTGAACGGTGGAGCTGTCAGTTGGTGCAGTTCTAAGCAAAGTGTCGTGGCGGGATCTACGTGTGAAGCGGAGTACATAGCTGCTTCGGAAGCAGCAAATGAAGGAGTCTGGATGAAGGAGTTCATATCCGATCTAGGTGTCATACCTAGTGCATCGGGACCAATGAAAATCTTTTGTGACAATACTGGTGCAATTGCCTTAGCAAAGGAATCCAGATTTCACAAGAGAACCAAGCACATCAAAAGACGCTTCAATTCCATCTGGGATTTAGTCCAGGTGGGAGACATAGAAATTTGCAAGATACATACGGATCTGAATGTTGCAGACCCGTTGACTAAGCCTCTTCCACGAGCAAAACATGATCAGCACCAAGACTCCATGGGTGTAAGAATCATTACTGTGTAATCTAGATTATTGACTCTAGTGCAAGTGGGAGACTGAAGGAAATATGCCCTAGAGGCAATAATAAAGTATTATTTATTTCCTTATATCATGATAAATGTTTATTATTCATGCTAGAATTGTATTAACCGGAAACATAATACATGTGTGAATACATAGACAAACAGAGTGTCACTAGTATGCCTCTACTTGACTAGCTCGTTAATCAAAGATGGTTATGTTTCCTAGCCATAGACATGAGTTGTCATTTGATTAACGGGATCACCTCATTGGGAGAATGACGTGATTGACTTGACCCATTCCGTTAGCTTAGCACTCGATCGTTTAGTATGCTGCTATTGCTTTCTTCATGACTTATACATGTTCCTATGACTATGAGATTATGCAACTCCCGTTTACCGGAGGAACACTTTGTGTGCTACCAAACGTCACAACGTAACTGGGTGATTATAAAGGTGCTCTACAGGTGTCTCCAAAGGTACCTGTTGGGTTGGCGTATTTCGACATTAGGATTTGTCACTCCGATTGTCGGAGAGGTATCTCTGGGCCCACTCGCTAATGCACATCACTATAAGCCTTGCAAGCATTGTAACTAATGAGTTAGTTGCGGGATGATGTATTACAGAACGAGTAAAGAGACTTGCCGGTAACGAGATTGAACTAGGTATCGAGATACCGACGATCGAATCTCGGGCAAGTAACATACCGATGACAAAGGGAACAACGTATGTTGTTATGCGGTCTGACCGATAAAGATCTTCGTAGAATATGTGGGAACCAATATGAGCATCCAGGTTCCGCTATTGGTTATTGACCGGAGAGGTGTCTCAGTCATGTCTACATAGTTCTCGAACCCGTAGGGTCCGCACGCTTAACGCTACGATGACAGTTTTATTATGAGTTTATATGTTTTGATGTACCGAAGGTTGTTCGCAGTCCCAGATGTGATCACGGACATGACGAGGAGTCTCGAAATGGTCGAGACATAAAGTTTCGGATAAAACCGGAGTGCCGGAGGGGTTACCGGAACCCCCCGGGGAAGTATTGGGCCATAGTGGGCCTGAGGGGAGAGAGAGGGCAGCAGCCAGGAGGTGGCGCGCCCCCTCCCATGAGGAGTCCTAATTGGACTAGGGGAGGGGGCGCGGCCCCTCTTTCCCTCTCCCTCTCCCTCTCTTTCCTTCCCCCTCTCTCTTCCTAGTCGGACTAGGAAAGGGGAGTCCCACTCCTACTAGGAGGAGGAATCCCCCCCTCTCCTTGGCGCGCCCCAGGGGCAGCCGGCCTCCCTCCTTGCTCCTTTATATACGGGGGCAGGGGGGCACATCTAAACACACAATTGATATACGATATTTTAGCCGTGTGCGGTGCCCCCCTCCACCATATTACACCTCGATAATATCGTTGCGGAGCTTAGGCGAAGCCCTACGTCGGTAGAACATCATCATCGTCACCACGCCGTCGTGCTGACGAAACTCTCCCTCAACACTCGGCTGGATCGGAGTTCGAGGGACGTCATCGAGCTGAACGTGTGCTGAACTCGGAGGTGACGTGCGTTCGGTACTTGATCGGTCGGATCGTGAAGACGTACGACTACATCAACCGCGTTGTGTTAATGCTTCTGCTTTCGGTCTACGAGGGTACGTGGACAACACTCTCCCCTCTCGTTGCTATGCATCACCATGATCTTGCGTGTTCATAGGAATTTTTTTGAAATTACTACGTTCCCCAACAGGCGCGCCCCCCTACCTCGTGGCTTCCTGGTTGATGTCTTGACGTAGGGTCCAAGTCCTCTGGATCACGTTCGTTCCGAAAATCACGTTCCCGAAGGTTTCATTCCGTTTGGACTCCGTTTGATATTCTTTTTTTGCGAAACTCTGAAATAGGCAAAAAACAGCAATTCTGCGCTGGGCCTCCGGTTAATAGGTTAGTTCCAAAAATAATATAAAAGTGTATAATAAAGCCCAATAATGTCCAAAACAGAATATAATATAGCATGGAGCAATCAAAAATTATAGATACGTTGGAGACGTATCAAGCATCCCCAAGCTCAATTCCTGCTCGTCCTCGAGTAGGTAAATGATAAAAACAAAATTTTTGATGCGGAATGCTACTTGGCATAATTTCAATGTAATTCTTCTTAATTGTGGTATGAATATTCAGATCCGTAAGATTCAAGATAAAAGTTTAATATTGACATAAAAGGAATAATACTTCAAGCATACTAACTAAGCAATTATGTCTTCTCAAAATAACATGGCCAAAGAAAGTTCATCCCTACAAAATCATATAGTTTAGTCATGCTCCATTTTCGTCACACAAGAATGCTCTCATCATGCACAACCCCGATGACAAGCCAAGCAATTGTTTCATACTTTAGTAATCTCAAACTTTTTCAACTTTCACGCAATACATGAGCGTGAGCCATGGATATAGCACTATGGGTGGAATAGAATATAATGATAGGGGTTATGTGGAGAAGACAAAAAAGGGAGAAAGTCTCACATCAACGAGGCTTATCAATGAGCTATGGAGATGCCCATCGGTTGATGTTAATGCAAGGAGTAGGGATTGCCATGCAACGGATGCACTAGAGCTATAAATATATGAAAGCTCAACAAAAGAAACTAAGTGGATGTGCATCCAACTTGCTTGCTCACGAAGACCTAGGGCACTTGAGGAAGCCCATTGTTGGAATATACAAGCCAAGTTCTATAATGAAAAATTCCCACTAGTATATGAAAGTGACAAAACAAGAAACTCTCTATTATGAAGATCATGCTGCTACTTTGAAGCACAAGTGTGGAAAAAGGATAGTAGCATTGCCCCTTTTTATTTCTTTTCCTTTTCTTTTTTTTGGGCCTCCTTTTTTTATTTGGCCTTTCTCTTTTTTTAGGGACAATGCTCTATGAATGATGATCATCACACTTCTATTTATTTACAACTCAATGATTACAACTCGATACTAGAACAAAGTATGACTCTATATGAATGCCTCCGGCGGTGTACCGGGATATGCAATGAACCAAGAGTGACATGTATGAATGATTATGAACGGTGGCTTTGCCACAAATACGATGTCAACTACATGATCATGCAAAGCAATATGACAATGATGAATGTGTCATGATAAACGGAATGGTAGAAAGTTGCATGGCAATATATCTCGGAATGGCTATGGAAATGCCATAATAGGTAGGTATGGTGGCTGTTTTGAGGAAGATATAAGGAGGTTTATGTGTGAAAGAGCGTATCATATCACGGGGTTTGGATGCACCGGCGAAGTTTGCACCAACTCTCAATGTGAGAAAGGGCAATGCACGGTACCGAAGAGGCTAGCAATGATGGAAGGTGAGAGTGCGTATAATCCATGGACTCAACATTAGTCATAAAGAACTCACATACTTATTGCAAAAATCTACAAGTCATCAAAAACCAAGCATTACGTGCATGCTCCTAGGGGGATAGATTGGTAGGAAAAGACCATCGCTCGTCCCCGACCGCCACTCATAAGGAGGACACTCAAAGAACACCTCATGTTTCAAATTTGTACATAACGTTTACCATACGTGCATGCTACGGGACTTGCAAGCTTCAACACAAGTATTTCTCAAATTCACAACTACTCAACTAGCACAACTTTGATATCACTACCTCCATGTCTCAAAACAATCATCAAGCATCAAACTTCTCTTAGTATTCAACACACTCATAAGAAAGTTTTTACTAGTCTTGAATACCTAGCATATTAGGATTATTTAAGCAAATTACCATGCTGTTTAAGACTCTCAAAATAATCTAAGTGAAGCATGAGAGAATAATAGTTTCTATAAAACAAAACCGCCACCGTGCTCTAAAAGATATAAGTGAAGTACTAGAGCAAAAACTATATAACTCAAAAGATATAAGTGAAGCACATAGAGTATTCTAATAATTTCCGCATCATGTGTGTCTCTCTCAAAAGGTGTGTACAGCAAATATGATTGTGGTAAACTAAAAAGCAAAGACTCAAATCATACAAGACGCTCCAAGCAAAACACATATCATGTGGTGAATAAAAATATAGCTCCAAGTAAAGTTACCGATGGAAGTAGACGAAAGTGGGGATGCCTTCCGGGGCATCCCCAAGCTTTGGCTTTTTGGTGTCCTTAGATTATCTTGGGGTAACTTGGGCATCCCCAATCTTAGGCTCTTGCCACTCCTTGTTCCATAATCCATCAAATCTTTTACCCAAAACTTGAAAACTTCACAACACAAAACTCAGCAGAAAATCTCGTGAGCTCCGTTAGCGAAAGA
Organism: Aegilops tauschii subsp. strangulata; assembly: GCF_002575655.3. Classification (NCBI taxonomy): domain Eukaryota; kingdom Viridiplantae; phylum Streptophyta; class Magnoliopsida; order Poales; family Poaceae; genus Aegilops; species Aegilops tauschii. Next base: position 91,438,381 of record NC_053040.3, read on the forward strand.
AAACAAAACACCACTTCAAGTTACTGTAATGAACTCATTATTTATTTATATTGGTGTTAAACCTACTGTATTCCAACTTCTCTATGGTTTATAAACTATTTTACTAGCCATAGACTCATCAAAATAAGCAAATAACACACGAAAAACAGAATCTGTCAAAAACAGAACAGTCTGTAGTAATCTGTAACTAACGCAAACTTCTGGAACTCCAAAAATTCAAACAAAATAGGACGACCTAGACAATTTGTTTATTGATCAGAAGAAATTGGAATCAATATTTTATCACGTTCTGGTGATTTTTAACAATTGTTTTCGTGAACAGAAAGTTTCTGGAATTTTCAGCAAGATCAAATAACTATCATCCAAGAAGATCCTATAGGTTTAACTTGGCACAAACACTAATTAAAACATAAAAAGGCATCTAACCAGAGGCTGGATCAAAGATTTATTCCTAAACAGAATCAAAAAGCAAAAAACTAAAAATAAAATTGGGTTGCCTCCCAACAAGCGCTATCGTTTAACGCCCCTAGCTAGGCATTGATAATTTTAATGATGCTCGCATGAAAGACAAGAATTGAAGCACAAATAGAGCATCATATAGCATGTGAAAAACACATCTAAGTCTAACATACTTCCTATGCATAGGCATCTTATAGGCAAACAGATTATCATAGCAAGCAAAAACTAGCATACGCAAGGAAGCGGAAAGAAACAATAGCAATCTCAACATAACGAGAGGTAGTTTATTATCATGAAAATTTCTACAACCATATTTTCCTCTCTCATAATAATTACATGTGGGATCATAAGCAAATTCAACAAAATAACTATCACATAAAATATCTTCAACACGATACACATGCATGCAAAGTTGACACTCTTCCAAAATAGTGGGATTAATATTAACTAAAGTCATGACCTCTCCAAACCCACTTTCACTAATATTGCAAACACTATTATCAATCTCATATTCATCATGGGGCTTAAATAAATTTTCAAGATCATACGAAGAATCACCCCAATCATGATCATTGCAACAAGTAGTAGACATAGCAAAACTAGCATCCCCAGGCTTAGGGTTTTGCATATTATTAGCACAATTGACATCAAGAGAATTTATAGTAAAATCATTGAAATCATGCTTTTCATCGAGGGAACTACGAAGCATGGGTGCAATAGCAACAATCTCATTTTTAACATAAGGAACTATTGCAAATTCGTCTTCATAAATATTGGCATCATGGCCACAAGAATAGCAAGCATCATGTTCATCAAGGGATATTTCAACCAAATCATAGGAATCATCATTATCTATAGATTCATGCATATCATTATTTTCTTCCAAAGCAACGGTCATTCTCTCAATAAATTATTTGACATAGACATTATGAGCATAGTTTTCATTGCAATATTTAAGTATGACGGAATTTTCAGATTTGTTGAGAGTAAAATCATACTGTTCAATCAAAGAAGCAACTTCATGAGCACCCTTAACAACGACAAATTCTTCAATTTGTTCGATATCATAGTAACTATAAACACCCTTTGCATAAGAAGATAAGATTTCATTATCATTGAACTCACATAGGTAGGGAAGGTGTTTTTAGGGTTCTTAGAGCAACAAGTAAAATCACACATTTCACAAAGATTCCAAGCATAGCATAGCAATTTGTTTATTTGATTCCATAAGAGTCTCCCTTTTTCAGACAAACGGTGACGCACAAAATGAGAATGCTCATCTAAAGATTTCCCATCAACTAGGCTAGTTGGGGTTTCAGCACGAGCGCATAAGGATCAAAGATGATCCAAGTAAAACACTTTAAGTGGATCCATATCAATAGATTTTTAGCAAGCAAAGATGCAAGCAAATAGAAGGCACGTGGAAACACAATAGAAAGGCATACAGGAAGAAGGCGAATAAAACGGCAAGGGTGAAGTGGGGGAGAGGAAAACGAGAGGCAAATGGCAAATAATGTAATGCGGGAGATAAGGGTTTGTGATGGGTACTTGGTATGTTGACTTTTGCGTAGACTCCCCGGCAACAGCGCCAGATATCCTTCTTGATACCTCTTGAGCACTGCGTTGGTTTTCCCTTGAAGAGGAAAGGGTGATGCAGCAAAGTAGTGTAAGTATTTCCCTCAGTTTTGAGAACCAAGGTATCAATCCAGTAGGAGGCCACGCACGAGTCCCTCGCACCTACACAAACAAACAAATCCTCGCAACCAACGCGATAAAGGGTTGTCAATCCCTACACGGTCACTTACGAGAGTGGGATCTGAAAGATATGATAAGATAATATTTTTGGTATTTTTATGATAAAGATGCAAAGTAAAATAAAAAGCAAAATAAAAGGCAACAGAAATAGCTTGTTGATGGGAGATTAATATGATGGAAAATAGACCCGGGGGCCATAGGTTTCACTAGTGGCTTCTCTCAAGAGCATAAGTATTACGGTGGGTGAACAAATTACTGTTGAGAAATTGACAGAATTGAGCATAGTTATGAGAATATCTAGGTATGATCATGTATATAGGCATCACGTCCGAGACAAGTAGACCGACTCCTGCCTGCATCTACTACTATTACTCCACACATCGACCGCTATCCAGCATGCATCTAGAGTATTAAGTTCATAAGAACAGAGTAACGCTTTAAGCAAGATGACATGATGTAGAGGGATAAACTCATGCAATATGATATAAACCCCATCTTGTTATCCTCGATAGCAACAATACAATACGTGCCTTGCTGCCCCTACTGTCACTGGGAAAGGACATCGCAAGATTGAACCCAAAGCTAAGCACTTCTCCCATTGCAAGAAAGATCAATCTAGTAGGCCAAACCAAACTGATAATTCGAAGAGACTTGCAAAGATAAACAATCATACATAAAAGAATTCAGAGAAGATTCAAATATTGTTCATAGATAAACTTGATCATAAACCCACAATTCATCGGTCTCAACAAACACACCGCAAAAGAAGATTACATCGAATAGATCTCCACAAGAGAGGGGGAGAACATTGTATTGAGATCCAAAAAGAGAGAAGAAGCCATCTAGCTAATAACAATGGACCCGAAGTTCTGGGGTGAACTACTCACACATCATCGGAGAGGCTATGGTGTTGATGTAGAAGCCCTCCGTGATCGATGCCCCCTCTGGCAGAGCTCCGGAACAGGCCCCAAGATGGGATCTCACGGGTACAGAAGGTTGCGGCGGTGGAATTAGGTTTTTGGCTCCGTATCTGGTAGTTTGGGGGTACGTAGGTATATATAGGAGTAAGAATTACGTCGGTGGAGCAACATGGGGCCCACGAGGGTGGAGGGCGCGCCCAGGGGGGTAGGCACGCCCCCCTACCTCGTGGCTTCCTGGTTGATGTCTTGACGTAGGGTCCAAGTCCTCTGGATCACGTTCGTTCCGAAAATCACGTTCCCGAAGGTTTCATTCCGTTTGGACTCCGTGTGATATTCCTTTTCTGCGAAACTCTGAAATAGGCAAAAAAACAGCAATTCTGGGCTGGGCCTCCGGTTAATTGGTTAGTCCCAAAAATAATATAGAAGTGTATAATAAAGCCCAATAATGTCCAAAACAGAATATAATATAGCATGGAGCAATCAGAAATTATAGATACGTTGGAGACGTATCAGGGAGCAAAGCAACCATGAGTACTCATCCAAAGTACTCGCCAGCAAGGATCTACACTACATATGCATTGGTATCAATGAAATGGGTAGTATCTGTGGACTGAACTGCAGAATGCCGGAATAAGAGGGGGATAGCTAGTCCTATCGAAGACTATGCTTCTGGCAGCCTCCATCTTGAAGCATATAGAAGAGAGTAGATGGTAAGTTCACCAAGTATCACCGTATAGCATAATCCTATCCGGCGATTCTCTCCTTGTCGCCCTGTGAGAGAGCGATCACCGGGTTGTATCTGGCACTTGAAAGGGTGTGTCTTATTAAGTATCCAGTTCTAGTTGTCATAAGGTCGAGGTACAACTCTGGATCGTCCTTTTACCGAGGGACACGACTATTCGAATAGATAAACTTCCCTGCAGGGGTGCACCACATTGCCCAACACGCTCGATCCCTCCAACCGGACACACTTTCCTGGGTCATGCCCGACCTCGGAAGATCAACACGTCGCAGCCCCACCTAGACTCAACAGAGAGGTTAGCACGCCGGTCTAAATCCTAAGCGCCCAGGGGTCTGGGCCCATCGCACATTGCACTCTTGCATGTTGCAAGGGCGGCCGGAAGCAGATGTAGCCCCCTTAATACAAGCGCGGGCTGACGGTCCAATCCGGCGCGCGCCGCTCCATCGCTGACATCAAAAGAGCTTCGGCTGATACCACGACGCCGAGTGCCCATAATTGTTCCCGCGTAGTTGGTTAGTGCGTATAGGCCAGTGGCCAGACTCAGGTCAAATACCAAGATCTCGTTAAGCATGTTAATTGAAGTATCCGCGGACGCCGACCAGGGCCAGGCCCACCTCTCACCTAGGTGGTCTCAACCTGCCCTCTCGCTCCGCCACAAAGATCCACCCAGAGGGCCGTTGGGACAGAGGTCCTTTCAGCCCCCAATCCGTGAATCACTCGCGGGTACTCTACGAGCCGACCCAACTTTAGTCACCACATGTATCATATATATACCCGTGATCACCTCCCGAGTGATCACGGCCCGATATTATAGCATGGCAGACGGACAAGAATGTAGGGCCACTAATGATAAACTAGCAACTTATACTAAGCATTTAGGATTGCACGTAAAGGTAACAACAGTAGAAGCTGAAAGGACATGCGGTGCCCCCATGTGTGGTTTTGGTAATTGATGACATTCTCTATGGACTAATGGTTGCATTGAGTTATATTTGAAGGATTTGTCCATAGGCACTTCTTGAAGTCCATGTGTTAGTTTCAAGGAGTTTATGTGTTGACCAAGATGCTATTAAGGAATTATCCAAAGATTGGTCATGTGAGAGTTGAGCCTATTGCAAGCATGTCTTGAAGAAGAAGACTGTGTGATCATTCATGCTTACCTTCAAGGCATCATCCAAATGAAGAGAGTTGGAAAGGTTCAAGGTTGATCAAGACTAAGTCAAGAGTGAATCAAGTTGATCAAATCACAAAGCGTAGAAGATGTACCGAGAGGGATCAAGTGATCCCATGGTATGGTAAGCATTGTCCATTACGCTTTGTGTACTAACCCATAGTCTTCGTGAGAGTTCTTTGTGGGGTTAGGTTGCGGTGTGCATGTTCAAGTGATGCATCACGAAGAGATCAAGTGCTTGAACATTGCCGCCCATTATGGTGACAATGGACTTGTGAAGATGTGCTGAAGAGTGGCTCACCCATAGTGGAGTATGGGGGAGCAATCTACTAGTCTTCAGCGAGCCAACGCAATCAATAAAGGTGGTCCTACTTGAGAAAGTCAAGATCATCTACATCTAGCTCAAGTGGACTTTGTGCAAGGCAAAGGTTTGGCCTTGATAGGTTCTCTATTTTACCGGTCTCATGGTGGTAGTTTGGAGACCGGGTTATAGGATCGATTGCCGTACTATCAAGGGGGGCTCTCAACTGAGTAGCTTGATCGTATCGTTCGTAGAGAGCTCAAACCATTGCATGCTTGCATCACATTTCTTGGTTCTTGTTCGGTTTTCTCCTTGTGATATTTGGAGGGTCATCTTCTTGACAAGCTCGAGTTCATCGAAAACGGAGTTCACATGCTTCTTCTATTGCGTTTTCGGTGTTGGAGGTTTTACCGGTCTTCTTTGAGGAAGAGTTCTCACCATTTTCTGATGGGCCTTTTCTAATTTGCTTCTTATTTCTATTTCTATCAATATTGTGTTAGCCCTTGTCGCTAGCTTTCCAACAAACTTGGTTTCGTTGAATTCGGAGTCCGTTTGCAGAAGTTGTGTCAGTTTTCGTGTCCTTATAAAAGCTGCAGCGGTACTACCGCTCGTGGGAGCGGTACTACCGCTTGGAGGGGATGTAATTTTTTACTACCGCGCCTACTTCCGTGGCTACTTCCGCTCCGGACCAAAAACTCATCACAAGTCGAGCGGTGGTAGGCACGGATGTATGTTTTTAGTACCGCTCGCAAGCAGTAGTACTGCTACCCCTAGTGGTAGTACCGTGAGGACGAGCGGTAGTACCGCTCTGTGCGGGCTGTGAGCTTAACGGTTGGATTTTTCCCCACCTATAAAAAGGGGTCTTCTTCCCAAATGAACCTTATCCTTTGAGCTCGTGTTCTTCCCCCATTGTTGACCTTCTTCGAGCTTGCTATCTCTCAATCCCTCCATGGATTCTTTCTAGTTTTGGGGGGAAATGAGAGAGGAGATCTAGATCCACATTTCCACCAATCACTTTCTCCTCTATGTGAGGGAAACCCCTTGGATCTAGATCTTGGAGTTCTTGGTGTTCTCCTTCTTGTTCTTCCTCTCATTTTCCTCCCTAGCATTAGTTGCTTTGGTGGGATTTGGGAGAGAAGGACTTGGGCACTCCGTGTGCCCTTCCATTGCATTTGGTGCATCGGTTTGAGTTCTCCACGGTGATACGTGGAAATTACAAGTTGAGAAGCTTATTACTCTTGGGTGCTTGGTGCCCTTGAGCTTGTTCCTCTTGGGTGCTTGGGCGCCCTAGATGGTTGGTGGTGTTCGGAGCTCAATCATTGTGGTGCAAAGCTCCGGGCAAGCGTCGGGATCTCCAATTAGGTTGTGGAGATCGCATCGAGAAATTTGACGGGTACCGGTGACCGCCCCCAAGGGTTGCCAAAGTGTACGCACTACTAGAAAAAGGCCTGTTAGTGGTGTCGGAGTAAATGGCCACGGGTAGCCTAACTGACTACCCCTGGTTCTTCAGAAAAATTATCAGGCCTTTGGGCCTCCCAACACTCCAAGCATTGGACCCCTTCCCTGGCCGGCTACCTCTGAGGCCGACTCACGGAAGGCGGCCCAGCCTCAAGCAACCTCCCTCCCCAAGACAACCGCGGGGTGGCCGACTCCAAGAAGCCGGCCTCAAAGAGCGCCGACTCCAAGAAGCCGGTCGAGATCACAACCACCAAAGCTACTCCCACATAACGGTGACAAGACGGGATGTGGCCACAGTGCGGCCGACTACCCCCGAAGCCCGAGGCGGGCATGGCTACAGGAGGCCGTACGGGACGGCCGTCTCCCATGCGGCTCGGCACTGTAGCCATGCTAGCCTCAACGTCATCCACGACAGACTCCCATACGGCCCACGGGCAGCGGGCCCCTTCAGCCAGAGAGAGGCGTGAAGGCGGCCCGGCCTTTCCCAGTCGGCCGAGGGAGCCCCATTAAGGAGACAAGACGAGGTAAGGCTACAGTGAGAGCCCCCGAGGCGGCCCACTGTAGCCACACTTACCTCGACAAAGCCCTCGTCATCAGAGGCGAGGCTACAGTAAGCAGCCGCCAACAAGACCCTAGGCGGTGGGGCTGGCCTGTCGACCAAGAAGCCGGCAGCCGGCGGGACCCACCAGTCGGCGGGCCCCAATAGCCGGCGGAGAAGCCGGCGAGCGTAGACACTGACGGCTGGGACCAGAGCCCAGCCGGATTACTATTGTACCCCCGGGAAGTAGGCCTATATAAACCCCCCGGAGCACCCATGCAAAGGGTTGGCTTCGAAGCATAGCACACACACCATAGATAGAGAGAAGAGAGAGCTAGCCTTGTTCTCCTTCTCCCTTGAACCCAAACAGCTCTAGGAGCAATTGTAGCTACCTTTCCTTGATCTAGTGATCATGCGGAGACCCCGCAGAGCAGGACTAGGGGTGTTATCTCCTCGGAGAGCCCCGAACCTGGGTAAGCTCCGCCGGCGTGCATGTCTTCGCCTTATCCCGTTTCCAGGCACCGGCGATGTTTTATTGGCACCCACAATGATAAGCCATCCGTTGGCATATGTCGCACCAACCACCCCACATTTGGCGCCCATCGTGGGGCCAGGTGCACCGTCGTCCGGAGACCTGTTCTGGACGGGAACCCTCTTCCTCCCCCGCGAGTGCAGCCAGCCTGCTGCGCCCGATGGCGTTTGCCTCAACGAGCTGCAAGGCGTCGACGACGCCTGCGCTGCGAGCTGCCTCGCCGATCTGCTCGGCGAGACTCGCATCTCCGACGAGCCTGCGTCCGACGCAGGCACGGGCTACCCCGAGAGCTGCCTCGTCAGCCTCCTCGACCAGCTTCACGTCTCCAGCGAGCCTGCTGCGGATGTGGAGTCGGTCGGCTCCACCGACCCGATGCTTGTCGACTCCGACACGGCATCGCTCGACGCCTACCCCTCCGACGTGGTGGTCTTCGACGACCCCCTCCCTCGAGCTGACAGCGGCAGCAGCGCTGTCACCGAAGTGCTGGTCATCAGCCACGTCGCCAACTCGGGCGAGAACGCCCGCGACGCCCTGCAAGCGGCGATGCACGACCTCTCCGTCCCCATCCCGGCCGATGCCGACGCCGAGACCCTGGAGGCACGCCGCCTCGCCCTCATCGCGGAGGGCCAGAAGATAGCCTCCATGAGACACCTCACCGAGGCCCACCAGCGCGAAGTCGACCGCGCCGCCTTCGGTACGCCGCCGCCTAGCGGTCCGAGCCGGGCCGGCTTCGTCCAGAAGCGCGGCGCGGCCGTCGCCAGCATGCTGGGGGCAGATCGCCCCGTCTACGCCACCCCGCTCGAAAATTTGCGAGCCGCCCAGGCGGCCGCAGAAGAGCTCAATGGGCTGGGAGCCGATGAGCTCCCCTACATGACAAGACGGATCCAGCAGCTGATCGACGCGGCTGCAGAACGGCACGAAGCCGGCGCTCGTGCTGATAGCCATCCCCCGCGCCGGGAGCACGCCGCGACGTCCCGCTCGCCGACTGCGAGCGGCGCGCGCCAGAAGAAAGACAAGGCGCCGGCTGCCAGCCGCAGCCGGACTCACATCACCATCGAGCGCGACGCGGAGGGCCGCCCTCGGGCAGTAGAGCACCAAGGAAATCTGCCTCCTCCCCTGCCTCGAAGAGAAAGACGCCTCACTCCGCCGCCTATCACGCACCCGACTCTTGGCGACCGACTCGGCCGCCGAGAAGGAGTCGGCGAGAACGACGCCCGCCATAGGATCGACCGCCTTGCTCAATCCTTGGCCTTAGAAGAAGAAGACGATGTCGGCCCGCCATGCTTTGGCCCCCGCATCCGCGACGAGCCCTTCCCCAAAGGGTTCTCGCTCCCCAGAGACACGCCCAAGTACAACGGCTCAGTGAAGCCGGAAGACTGGCTCATCGACTACTCCACGGCTGTCAGCATAGCCAACGGCAATCGGCGCGTCGCCGTGAAGTACGTCCCCCTCATGCTGCAAGGCACGGCGCGCACATGGCTCAACAGCCTCAAGCCCTACAGCATCAACAGCTGGCTGGACTTCACAGAAGTCTTCGTCCGCAACTTCACCAGCACCTACAAGCGGCCTCCCAAGCCTCGCCAGCTCTCCCTCTGCGTCCAAGGGCCCAACGAGTCGACCCGCGACTACCTCACGCGATGGGCCGAGCTCCGCAACTCCTGCGAGGGGGTGCATGAGGTCCGGGCCATCGAGTACTTCACCGCCGGGTGCCGAGAGGGCACCCTCCTCAAGCACCGACTCCTCTGCGACGAGCCGGCTACCCTCGACGAGTTACTAGTCATCGCTGACAAGTACGCCACCGCCGACTCCTCAATGAAGACCGAGCTCCGAGTAGACGCCTCGGGGAAGGTGATTGCTCCGGCTCCTAAGACGCCGGCTGGCGACCCCAACCGGCGCCCCTACCAGAACGACCACAAGCGCAAGGCCCCCATGCCGACTTCCTCCAGTCGGCAGGTGGCCACCGTTGAAGATGAGCAGCCCGAAGAACGGCCTGCTCCCAAGAAGAAGGGTGGCCGGCCGCCTTGGCAGCCGGCCTTCTCCTACGAGCAGGCTCTTGATGCCCCCTGCAAATTCGACAGCGGCACGAAGCCGTCCAACCACACAACCCGGAAATGCCATTGGCTCACGCGAATCACCAAGGGCGAGGGGATGTTGCCGCCTCCGCCTCCCGGCCCGCCGCCTCCAGCCCCCCAGCAGCCGGCGGCCCGGCCGGCAGTCGGCGCCATCCAAGACGAATTCCCCGAAGAGCATGCCGCCTACGTCATCTTCACTAGTCAAGCCGACGACAAGCACAGCCGACGCCGACAACATCAAGAAGTGAATGCAGTCGCCTCCAGCACCCCCGAATTCATGCACTGGTCGGAGAAGCCGATCAGCTGGAGCCAGGCCAACCACCCAGAGGTGATGCCTTCGCCTGGCTCCTATGCGATGGTCTTGGACGTCACCCTCGCGATGGAGAGGCGAGCTGCCAGATTTTCCCGCGTCCTGATAGATGGCGGAAGCGGTATCAACATACTGTACCGCGATACCATGGAAAAGCTGAACATCAAAGCGAAGCAGCTCATGCCGAGCCGCACTGTCTTCCATGGTATCGTCCCCGGCCTGTCTTGCTCCCCAATCGGCAAGATCAAAATGGATGTTCTCTTCGGAGACAAAGATCATTTCCGCCGAGAAGAAATATGGTTCGAGGTGGTGGATTTGGAGAGCCCCTATCATGCACTGCTTGGCCGACCTGCTCTGGCCAAGTTCATGGCTGTGCCCCACTATGCCTACCTGAAGATGAAGATGCCAAGCTCGAAGGGGATCATCACGGTAGCCGGCGACTACAAGAAGTCCATCGAGTGCGCCATGGCCAGTAGCCGGCTGGCCGAGTCCCTCGTGGTGGCAGAAGAGAAGAAGATGTTGGAACGGGTTGTGGCCCTGGCCGGCAAGCAGCCGGCCCTGTCCCCCAACCCCAAGGATTGTGATGCGCAGGGGTCCTTCCAGCCTGCCAAACAGACAAAGAAGATACCTCTGGGCCCGGAGAACCCGGAGAGGTTCGCTGTCATTGGGGCGAACTTGGACAGTAAATAGGAAGGCGAGCTCGTCGACTTCCTCCGTGAGAATCGAGACATCTTTGCATGGTCCCCAAAGGACATGCCGGGTGTCCCAAAGGATTTCACCGAGCACAAATTACATGTCCGAGCCGACGCGAAGCCGGTCAAGCAACCCCTCCGCCGACTGTCAGAAGAAAAGCGAAGAATTGTGGGAGAAGAGATAGCCCGGCTCCTTGCCGCTGGCTTTATCATGGAAGTGTTCTTTCCAGAATGGCTTGCCAACCCAGTTCTGGTTTTGAAGAAGAATAACAAGTGGCACATGTGCATAGACTACACCAGTTTGAACAAGGCCTGCCCAAAGGATCCGTTTGCTCTGCCACGGATTGACCAAGTGATAGACTCCACAGCCGGATGCGAGTTGTTAAGTTTTTTGGATGCGTACTCAGGGTACCATCAGATCAAGTTGGACCCAGCTGACCGCCTGAAGACTGCCTTCATCACACCCTTTGGAGCTTTCTGCTACCTGACAATGACATTCGGCTTGAGAAATGCCGGTGCCACTTTTCAGCGTTGCATGCAGAAATGTCTCTTGAAACAACTCGGCAGAAATGCCCACGTCTATGTAGACGACATTGTGGTGAAGACAGAGAAGCGCGGCACCCTGCTGGAAGATCTGAAAGAAACATTTGCCAACTTGCGCCGATTCCAAATCAAGCTCAACCCCGAGAAGTGTGTGTTCGGAGTGCCAGCCGGCCAGCTGCTAGGCTTCCTGGTCTCCGAACGCGGCATCGAATGCAACCCCGTCAAGATCAAGGCCATCGAGAGGATGGAGATTCCAACCAAGCTGCGAGATGTGCAGAAGTTCACTGGCTGCTTAGCCTCCCTGAATCGTTTTATCAGCCAACTAGGAGAGAAGGCTCTCCCCTTGTACCGAGTCATGAAGAAGTCCACTCACTTCGAGTGGAATGATCAAGCCGACCAAGCCTTCCATGAGTTGAAGAAAATGTTGACCACTCCGCCTGTCCTGGCTGCGCCGACTGAAAAGGAGCCCATGCTCCTCTACATCGCCGCGACTAGCCGAGTCGTCAGCACTGTTGTCGTGGTCCAGTGCCCGGAGGAAGGCCGAGCCCAGCTAGTCCAGAGGCCGGTATACTATCTCAGCGAAGTACTATCCAGCTCAAAGCAAAATTACCCGCACTACCAGAAGATGTGCTATGGGGTGTACTTCGCTGCCAAGAAACTGAAGCCCTACTTCCAAGAGCACCCCATCACGGTCGTGTGCACTGCCCCGCTCGCCGAGATCATAGGCAGCCGGGATGCATCCGGCCGGGTGGCTAAATGGGCCATCGCATTGGCGCCCTACACAATCTTCTACCAACCCCGCACCGCCATCAAGTCGCAAGCATTGGCCGACTTCCTCGTCGACTGGGCCGAGACCCAGTACCTACCGCCGGCTCCCGACTCTACCCATTGGCGGATGCACTTTGACGGGTCCAAGATGCGCGCCGGCTTGGGAGCCGGCATCGTCCTCACCTCTCCCAAAGGCGACAAGCTCAAGTACACGCTGCAGATCCACTTCGCCACCTCCAACAACGTGGCTGAGTACGAGGCGCTCGTACACGGGCTCCGGCTGGCCAAAGAACTTGGCATACGCCGGATCCTGTGCTACGGCGACTCAGAGTTGGTGGTCCAGCAATCTTCTGGCGACTGGGACGCCAAGGACGCGAACATGGCAAGCTATCGATTCCTCGTCCAGCAGATCAGCGGATACTTCGAGGGGTGCGAGTTCCTTCACGTGCCAAGGGCCGACAACGACCAAGCAGATGCCCTAGCACGGATCGGCTCCACCCGACAAGCCATACCGACTGGCGTCTCGCTCCAGCGCCTCCTCAAGCCGTCCATCAAGCCGTCTCCAGAGTCGGATTCCATCTTTGTACCGCCTGCGCCAGATACAGCCGGATCCGACTGGAGAAATCCCGCAGGCGGCGCGAGGACTTCGATAACTGGCCCGGGGACTGCCGTAGTCGCACCTGGCCCGGGGACTGCAGCAGTCGGCCCGGGGACTGCAACGACACAAGAAGCGATGGCCGACTCCAATTCCGCGCCACCCAACCCACCCACCCTAGTCATGGTGGCCACATTAACAGCAGAAGAAGTCACAGCTCCCTCATGGGCCCAGCCCATCCTCAAGTTCCTAGTCAGCAGAGAGCTGCCGGCTGATGAGATCTCAGTAAGACTAGTGCAACGACGAGCCGCAGCATACACAATAATCAACAGAGAGCTTGTGAAGCGCAGCGTCACTGGAGTCTTCCAGCGTTGTGTCGAGCCAGAAAAAGGAGTGGCAATCCTCAAAGACATCCACCAAGGCGAATGCGGCCACCACGCAGCCTCAAGATCACTCGTGGCCAAGGCTTTCCGCCACGGTTTGTTCTGGCCGACTGCCTTGGAGGATGCTAAAGAAATAGTCAAGAGCTGCAGAGGATGTCAAGTTTTTAGTTCCAAGCAACACCTGCCGGCTTCTGCACTCAAGACCATTCCCCTCACTTGGCCTTTTGCCGTCTGGGGACTGGACATGTTGGGCCCTTTCAAGACAGCCCGCGACGGCTTGACACATCTACTGGTCGCTGTGGACAAGTTCACAAAGTGGATCGAAGCAAAGCCGATTAAGAAGCTGAATGGGCCGACTGCCGTGACATTCATCACCGACATCACTACTCGGTACGGCGTGCCGCACAGCATCATCACCGACAACGGCACGAACTTCGCCAAAGGAGCACTGGCACGTTTCTGCGCGACGCAGGGCATCCGACTGGACCTAGCATCTGTTGCCCACCCGCAGTCAAACGGCCAGGTCGAGCGAGCAAATGGACTCATCCTCTCCGGCATCAAGCCTCGACTAGTTGTACCCCTGGAGCGATCGGCCGGCTGCTGGCTCGATGAGCTGCCGGCTGTCCTTTGGAGTCTGCGCACTACACCCAACAAGTCAACCGGCTTCACTCCATTCTTCCTCGTGTACGGTGCCGAGGCTGTCATCCCAACAGACATCGAGTTCGACTCGCCTTGGATCACCATGTACACGGAGGAGGAGGCCAAGGAAGCAAGAGAAGACAGCGTCGACCTACTGGAAGAAGGCCGGCTGTTGGCACTCAGCCGGTCTGCCATCTACCAGCAAAGGCTGCGTCGCTACTACAACCGCAAGGTCAAGCCAAGATCCTTCCAAGAAGGCGACCTTGTGCTCCGGCTGATCCAGCAAACAGCCGGCCAGCACAAGCTCTCGGCCCCTTGGGAAGGCCCCTTCGTCGTTGGCAAGGCACTCGGCAACGACTCCTACTACTTGATCGACGCGCAAAAACCAAGAGCACGCAAGAGAGACGACTCCGGCAAGGAGTCGGAGCGACCATGGAACGCAAACCTCCTGAGACGATCTTACAGTTGAAAGCAGTATGTATCATGCTCCCCTTTTGTATTAAGTACAAGCCAACAGGCCCCCCAAACAGTACTCGGGGACTGCCTTTGTTTATCTATGAATGACAAGTGTCATATCCATGAATGTATTATTACATTTGAATTCTTGTCTGGCACCGGGTTCGACTAGTCGGCCCGGGGACTGGCCGCCTTGAGCTATATTGAAAGTTCTACCTGAAGTCAGAAAAGTAGTGTGCCGGCTCCCGAGTCCCCTCTTGTTGAAGGTCGCGGCTCGAAGAAACGACTGTCCGACTAGCAAGAGGGAAGGCAGAAAGGATGCCCACACGAAAAGTGGCTAAGGAACAATGAACCTATATAGCAAAGAGACGGCCTCCAAACACGCCTGCCGGCTGTCATAACAGCCGGCTGGCTGGCTTCCTAAACACTTAGCTTTAGTCCAGCAAAGCTAAAGTACTTCCCCCCCCCAATTGGCCAAGCACGCCTCCAGCTACAGATTGCAGAGCAACTGTTGGACTGGGGAGGCGGCAACCGAGGGAGGGCGGCAAAGGAAACAGCGGAAGGCTAAAAAGCAAAGTACAAGGAAAGGCCAAATGCATGCATAAGTTATATATACATATAAAGCCCCCAACAGGCTAGCAACAGACATAAGTTCGAATACACCCAGTGGGTGGAATTGTGCAGACTTAACCAAACATTGTTCCAAAAGTAACAAGACAGGAAAACAAAAGATAGCAGACTAAGGCACGGTGCGGAGGCCGAGCTGGTCGGTGAAGGCGGCCTCGCTGGCTGAAGGAGTGGCCGCCTAGCGGGTCTCGGCTTGATCACCACCTACGGCAGGCGACGCACTCGCGCGTGACGTGGTGCTGGAGGTGCGGTCAGGCTGAGGCTGGCCGGCTGCTCCACCAGCCGGCTCGGCGTCTTCACCCTCCTCCTCCTCTTCTTCACCCTCGTCGCTGGAGTCAATCTCCTCCGCCGAGTCTTCGCCGTCCTCCGAGTTCAGACCGAACCACTCCTCCGGCTGGGCGACTCCGTTGTCGTCCACCTCGGGGGCGAAGACGCTGGTGTCGGTGTAGTCGGCGATTGCCGAAGCCCGCCGGATGATGGCCGGCCGCGCCGGCTCCAGCTCCGTGTCAGCTTGCTGCCGCCAGGTAGCCAGCTGGTCCAGGCTCAGGCCGGGATACCAGGCCTTGACGAACTCCAGCGCCCGCCTGGCACCGGAGCGAGCCGCCGAGGCCTTCCAAGCTTCGAAGCGGCCGACTGCCACCTCCAGCCAGTCGGCAGTCCGACTGGGGGTGCGAGGAACCACTTGGCCGGGCCAGAGGGCGGCCAAGACTTGCGCCCCGGCACGCTGAAGCCGGCGGAGCAGTCGGTGAGCCGGCTGGATGCGGGCCTGGATCGCCAGGAGCTGTTCCTCTAGCGAGCGGCCGGCGGTCGGCGAGATCTCAAAGCCAGCCTGCCTTCGTGCTTCGCGACGGGCCTCGATGGTCTGGTTGGCGGCAGTGGAATAGCCAGGGAAATACTCTGCGCAGGAAAGAAGAAGAAAGGAAGAAAAGAACACCAAAATCAGAAAACAAGCCAAAGTGGCAGATGGCAAGAAAGGACGAAGTGGTAGGCGGCTTACCGTCAACCAGATCTTCGATCTGGCCATAGCCAGAGATCAGAGTCTGCCTGGCCTCAGCCCAGCCAGCCGCCTCCGTCTCGTACTCGGCCTGGAGAGTGGCTTCGCGGTCCTGCACAGCCTTCAGAGCCGCCTTGTGGCCTTCCTCCTAGTCGGCCAACTTCTTGGCCAGGCGGTCGCGCTCCTGCACCAAGGCGGCGAGCTCGGCGTCCTTGGCACGAAGGGCAGTCTGGGACTCCCCCAGCTGTGCCCTCAGACTGGCGTTGGCCGCTGCAGAGATGGCAGAAGAAGAAAGAACAGTAAGAAGAAGTCGTCAAGGAAGATCCGACCCGACTGCTCAGCAGTCGGCCCGAATCTCGGGGACTACACCCAGTGGGTGCGCTGACACGCCCCCACATGAGACAAAGAACTAAGCACGTACCTCGGCTCTCAGTAAGGTCGGCGGTCTTCTGGGTCTGCTCCCGAGCCTGGGAGTTGAAGGCGGCCGCACGAAGATTGTGGTAGTCCTGCAAGGAAGACAGAAGATCGGAGTAAGAACAAGAATAGCAAAGACAAATCCTCCAAGAAGTTCCAAGCCGCCTGCTCAGCAGCTGACTCGGAACTCGGGGACTACACCCAGTGGGTGCGCTGACGCGCCCCCACGGAAGAAATCAAGATCAAGAGAAGCTAGATGGGAAGACTAACCCGGATGGCCGCCCGTGTCGCAAGAAACTCATCGGTGAACTGCCTCAGCGCCGCGGCTTGGCCCTGGAGCCGGGTCCGGACGTCCTGCGCAGCCACGTTCATCACGGCCGTCCCTCCGCCTGGCGTCCACCCTGAGGTTGCGCTGGCCGCCTCCGCATCCTGGGCCGACGAGCTGGAGCCCACGGCCGGCTGTGGCTCTGACGCGGCCTTCTGTGGCTCCGACGCAGCCTTCTGTGGCTCCGACGCGGCCTTCCCCGCGCGCCGGCTCGGCGGCATCCGGACCGCCATCTTAGTCCTCACGGCCGGCTCGCCCCCCGCCGACTGTGTAGGCGGCTGATCAGGCCAGTCGCCTTGAGCCGCCCCAGTCGGCGGGGTCGGCACCGGCGCCCTCTCCAGGATGATGACGTCACCGTCTCTTCCCAGCCCTGGCTGGTCGCCGCTGGCTCCTTCTGGCGAGGGCTCCATGGACCCCGGCGCCGCAACGCGCAGAGGGGTGACCATCAAAACCTCCCCCGCTGCTTCTGCAGCTGCAGCCTCCGCTTGGGCCCTGGCAGCGGCGTCGGCGAGCACCTTCGCCGCCTCCTCCTCCAGCGCCGCCTGAGCGGCGGCCGCCTTCCGTGCCTCCGCCTCTCGCGCCTCCCGTTCCGCCCGCGCCTCCCGCGCGTTCCGTTCTGTCGCCTCCTGAAGATCGGCCCGGGGGTCCACGCGGCGAGTGGTGCTCCCAGACCCCCTCGGCGACTCGACGACAGAGGCGGCAGCCGCCCGCTCGAGTGACAGTGGAGCTTTGATCGTTTGGAGAAAAAGACAAGGGTTTAGGAACCACCAGAGAAAGAAAGAAAAAGAGTACACAAAGAAAGTTTTGAACTTACGCCGACACAGTCTGCGGTTGCTTCACCGCCTTGCGGAAGCGAGCCGCCTTCGCGGCCGCCTCCTCCCGCCTGGTCGCTACCGCCCTGCCCCTGGGTTTCTTCGACCGACTGCCGAACAGACCCTGGGCGGCGCGACGCTTCTGCCCTCCGCCCCGAGCAGGCGGTGCAGCGGAGGAACCCGCGCCGCGTCCAGAAGCCGGCTGGCGGCGCAGGGCGACTTCGGCCTCATCGTCGTTCGGCCAGTCGTCGAAGGTGACTCCGAGCCCGGAGCCGCCTGCTTCGCCGCCGGCTTGGCCGCCACCCGGCTCGATGTTGTCGTCCATGCCAGCCACCCCCAAGTCGGGGTCCTCCAGATCGTGTTCCGTCCGGTCGGGGACGAATCGACGCTCCGTGTCTGACCCGCCGGCCGGCCGAAGGAGAGGGCTCTGTCGAAAAACAAGCCGACTAAGTTAGAGTCGGCCTAGAGGAACTCGGCAACAATGATAAGAGAAAAAGGAGAAACAAGGAAGAGCATAACGTAGGCGGTGGATTGGCTCGGCTGTATGGCTCCTTGCCGAACTGCCACTCTACAGAGAGTTTGTAGTTCGCAAGGTAGTTCACCATAAAGGCGACCTCCTCGTGCGGCATGTCCTTGGTGCACATCCGGCTCGGATCGAGCTGGCCGCTCATCTAACAGATTAGATGAGGACGGCTCTGGAGCGGAAGAACCCGGCGCGTGACGAAGGCGGCCAGAAGGTCGGCCCCCGTCAAGCCCTCCGACTGTGTCATCACTCGCACTCGGGCGACGGCTGCGGACCCAGCCGGCGTCAGAGTCACGGCCCGGAAGGACCACTGGGGCCGCCTGCCCGCCGGTGGGCCGGCTATGTAAGCCGGCAGGTTGATGTAGTCGCCCCGTGGGGCGATGTTCCGCACGTAGAAGTACGACTTCTGCCACTTCTTCACCGATTGGATCAGCGGGATGACGGGGAAGGGGTTGTCGACGACCGACCTCCGCGACGCGATGAAGGCGCCAGTCTGAGCCGGCACGCCCTGCATGCGCGTGCCCAGCTTGGACTGGAAGAACTCCCCCCAGAGCTCAAGGGTGGGGAGGACGCCGAGGTAGCCCTCGCACAGGGTGACGAAGGCCGACAGCAGCACCACCACGTTCGGGGTGAGGTGGTGCGGCTGGAGCTAATAGAATTCGAGCCAGGAGCGGAAGAAGGCGCTCGCTGGAAGGCCGATGCCGCGCAAGAAGTGCGAGCGGAAGACCACCCGCTCGCCCTCCTGCGGCTCCGGCGTGATTTCCTTCGCCGGCGCGAGGCGGACCTCCACCTTGTCCGTGCTGGGCAGCCGCCGCGTATTGCGGAGGAACTCGACGTGGTTGTCGTGGACGTTGGAGCCGTCCCAATCCCCGCCATACTGCTCCATGGCGGGAGGCATGGCAAAAACAAGCGCGGCGGCGGAGGAATGCGTAGTGGAAGAGCGCGGCGGCGAGGCGCTGTCGCAAGAACCGGCGAGCGAAGAAGATGGTGGAGGTAGGAGGAGCGTGCGAGGGCCTGCCGCCCTCCACCCCCCCCCTACTTATAGCTTCGTGAGGCAGGACCGGGGAAGCCGAACCTGGGGGGAGTCGTGGGATTAACTGCACCCACTCCCCCCACGCCTCGCGATTATTGCGCATAAATGCGAGCCGAAACTGCCGCATGAGACGTGCGGGCGGTTTCGGGATGCAGACAATCCGTGCCTGGGCCAGGGCGTGGACGTGGCAGGCCCCCCTCCCTGCGGCGACGTCCCGTCACGCGCGTGGGCTGGCAGGCTTTCCGGCCAAGAAGGGCCACGTGGTTCGCAGACGGCCAGTGGTCGGCCCGCGGCCCGGTGCACGCGCTGGCGGGCTCCCGCCCTCCGACTTCGGAAGTTTTCGACCCAGGCGGCACGCCTAACCAAAGCCGGCTCCCAGTTGCCGGCTTGCTAAGATGGGAATCTGATCGAGCTTCTCAACTCCTACTCAACCTCGAAGCCCAATCAGCTTCGGGGACTACTATCGGAGTAAATGGCCACGGGTAGCCTAACTGACTACCCCTGGTTCTTCAGAAAAATTATCAGGCCTTTGGGCCTCCCAACACTCCAAGCATTGGACCCCCTTCCCTGGCCGGCTACCTCTGAGGCTGACTCACGGAAGGCGGCCCAGCCTCAAGCAACCTCCCTCCCCAAGACAACCGCGGGGTGGCCGACTCCAAGAAGCCGGCCTCAAAGAGCGCCGACTCCAAGAAGTCAGCCGAGATCACAACCACCAAAGCTACTCCCACATAACGGTGACAAGACGGGATGTGGCCACAGTGCGGCCCACTACCCCCGAAGCCCGAGGCGGGCATGGCTATAGGAGGCCGTACGGGACGGCCGTCTCCCATGCGGCTCGGCACTGTAGCCATGCTAGCCTCAACGTTATCCACGACAGACTCCCGTACGGCCCACGGGCGGCGGGCCCCTTCAGCCAGAGAGAGGCGTGAAGGCGGCCCGGCCTTTCCCAGTCGGCCGAGGGCGTAGCTGGCCCCCAGAAGCCGGCTACTCCCTTCCTCGAAGTAGGAGCCCCATTAAGGAGACAAGACGAGGTAAGGCTACAGTGAGAGCCCCCGAGGCGGCCCACTGTAGCCAGGCTTACCTCGACAAAGCCCTCGTCATCAGAGGCGAGGCTACAGTAAGCAGCCGCCGACAAGACCCTAGGCGGTGGGGCCGGCCTGTCGACCAAGAAGCCGACAGCCGGCGGGACCCACCAGT